>NW_006286673.1:1314441-1352172 GCF_000327345.1 Myotis davidii
TACTCTGATTCCTCTTTGGGGTGATCAATAATGGAGCCCCCCATTAATCTCCCTGTAGAGGGTGGCCTGGGCCTCTCTCTGTGGGGGCAATCATGGGGCAATGGTGGGGCCTCCCGACTAATCACTTCACACCCACCTTGCCTGGCCTGGCACCAGTGCATGTCATAGTGTGGTCCTCCGGATGGCTGTCTGGATGGTTGTTCTGCTGTTCAGTCATTCGGTCAATTTGCATATTACACTTTTATTATTATAGATAGTTACCATGCTGTACATTATTTCCCCATTACTTATTTATTCTCTAGCTGAATGGTCCTCATTTTAAAAATGAGGTTATAAGAAGTTAAGTCTCTTATCTGTTGTTATAATACAGGGAACAAGGGAACCGTGAGCAAAGTCTCTTTGGAGACTGTCTAGCACAGCCATGGGCAAACTACAGCCGGCGGGCTGGATCTGGCCCATTTGAAATGAATAAAACTAAAAAAAAAAAAAAGACTGTACCCTTTTATCTAATGATGTTTACTTTGAATTTATATTAGTTCACACAAACACTCCATCCATGCTTTTATTCCGGCCCTCTGGTCCAGTTTAAGAACCCATTGTGGCCCTCGAGTCAAAAAGTTTGCCCACCCCTGTTCTAGCAGCACCAGCTAAGGGACTCTCTCCTCACCTCACACAATCCTCATTCTCACCCCTGAACACCTTTGACTGCTTTCTTCATCCACAGGTGCCATCCTCTCACATGTCAAGGACCAGTAGCTTTCCACATTTACAGCTGCCTCCAAGATGGAAGGGAATGTTGATTCCAAAGTGCATGTAGGCTGCTGTGAAAATAATAGTGTACCAGAGGCCACTGTCCACTTTCTCTTCCTGTTCCTTTGTGTTTCTGCCATCCTGGGTCCCCAGATCTTCCCTCCCTCTTTTAAAATGCAGAGCTCAGCCTGTCCACCCTCTAGGAAACAACAACCTTTTATTTCTGCTGTTAGAAGGTTTCTGATTATTTAAGCCTTGGTTTTTATGGGCCATTAGAGTTGAGTTGTTCGGATTAGAAAGGAGCCGAATAGGGTATTTCTTGAGTGTAGTTCTGAAGAGAAAGCAGGCTGAGCAGTGAGAGAATGACTAGGGGGAGTCTTCAAGGGCCTGGTAAGGTGTTGAGGGAGATATCCATAGGGGCAGAGGCCACTGCCTAGGAAATACTAAGGACATTCACAGACTGAAGGACAAACGTAGGATCTTTCCTCAAATACCCAGAAGCTTCCAAAATCCAAGATACACATGCCCCAGCCCACCACCACTTACAAGTGAACATTCCCATCCCTCAGAGTAGAACTGGGCCCCATGCCTGTTGGAGGTCTTAATGGGTTGTCCATTAGGGTGGCCCTTGCCTAAGCTATAAGCTACATGAGGTCTTGTATAACCCTCCATGTGGCTGCCTCTCCCAGTACAATGCCCCAGAACTCCCAAAGCAGGATGCCTGGGCACCTGAAAGGTGGGCATGGTATGTTCCTAAAGTCAGCAAGCATGAGAACCCAGTGCTGGGCCACCAAGAAATTAGACTCCACCACCCCCTGCCCCCCCGCCCCAGCCCCTGAGCAGCAATAGATGTTTGTTAATTATTGGAGTGGAGATAGTATCATGTCCAATCTGCCTTCAGCAGTGTTACCCAGGTATTTTCTCTTGTGCCTCAAGGTTGAAATGAAGCAGTGCCATGTGTGGTACAGAAATATGGGTTTCTCAGCCAGTCCCTAAAGTTGTCCCTCCAAACCTTGTGGACCAACACTCTGAGGGAGTAGAATGCCTGTCTGTCTACCATCGATGTTGTTCACTAGGTCAGCCATGGGTGGACGTGTATGTACATGTGTGTTTTTGTCATGATTTGGGAGGTGCTTTTTGAAAATCCCCCAGGTGATTTGCAGTCCTCACTCCCCTTGGGAACCTTTGCTTTGTAACAAACCTCAATATAAGGAGCCCAGGTCAGAGGTATCCAGATAAGGTTATGTTTAGTTCATTAAAGCCCTATTTGTGACAACTAAATGCCAAGCACTAAGCTAAGTATCACAGGCATATGCAAAGAAACACCAATACCCACCATCAATTTCAAATGGGAGGAGCCTTCTTTATCTCAAAATATATGCTTAATATAAATGTGGCCCAATTTCTCCTATTCAAATGTTAGTTGGCACATGAGGCCCCGTTGAATACGGCATAAACCATGCCTGTCCCTCACCCCAGACTCTGTGCATGTAAATGTTTCCCACTGAGGGTTGGAGGACAATGTGCAGGGGGCCAGCCCAGCTCCACACCATTTTTAAAAATCCTCACCTGAGGATATTTTTTTCCATTGATTTTTTAGAGAGAGTGAAAAGGAAGGAGAGAGGGGGAGAGAGAGAGAGAGAGAAAGAGAGAAACATCCTCCTGCATGCACACCCTGACTGAAGCCTGGGATCCACCAGGCTGGGGATGGACTTGGGCTGAGGGTCGAACTTGCAACCCAGGTACCTACCCTTGACCAGAAATTGGACTCAAAACCCTTTGGTGCTCGGGCAGATGCTCTAACCACTTAGGTACCAGCCAGGGCTTAGCTCTACACCTTTGGTTGTTAATTGCTTAGAGAAAATATTTATGAAGACTACTATTGTCAACATTTGTGCTAAAAGCTTTATCTCTTGCTTCAACTATTCCTTCATGCATTCATTTAATAAATTCTGAGTGTCTACTGTGTTCTGGGCACTGGGGGAAGCTCAGAGATGTTAGGAAATGTGACCCAGGTCCAACCATTGTCCTGGAAGAGCAGGATTTAAACTCCTGTCCATATGACACCAGCATCATGCCCTTAGTCCGCACATTGCTAGAGCAAGGACTCTACCACATCTCAGCCAAGCCAATATAACCAAGATTACCAAACAGACATCATTTCACTTACTTGCTATTTTAAAGAACACTTTATTATAGAACACTTTAAACATACATATATTAGAGAAAATACTATAGTAGATTTCCATGCTCTCATAACGTGACTATGACAGTTTTCAATTTTTCCTTTTCAGTTTCATCATCCCTACCACTTTTTAACTATAAAACCTCAAAGCCAATCTCAATGCATCATTTCATCCATAAATGTTTATTATGTGCCAAAAGGAATTTTTACACTTAACTACATTCCATTATCACTCCCAATAAAATTGGTTGTAATTCCTTAATAACATCTACTGTCCAGTCTGTGTTCAATTTTCACTGATTGTCTCACAATAAACATCTTTTTACCATTGGTTTGTTTATACCATGATCCAAAGAAGAAGCATGTGTTGCATTTTGTTGGTAGATTTCCTTCATCTCTTTTATCTTTAGCAGTTCCCATTCCTCACTTCACCTTTTATTCATGGAATTTATTTGCTGGGTCATTGAAGAAACGAGTTCATTTGTGCTATAGAATTTCCCACAGTCTGGGTTTGGCTGATAGTATCCCTGTGGTTCTGTAACCAACTGGGTCCAAGTGTGGGCCAGTATCTGATCACAGACTGGCTTCTTCATTGTAAGAACTCTGCTAAGCATTTCTACCAATAAACAACATTACACCTGATGTATTCGACCTACATTTTAGCAGAGGGTGTGCTATGATTATCTTATGAAGATAATCTATGTTTCTTACTGCACTTTCACTTGGGCAATAGATAAACATCATCCTTTCTCAGTTTTAACCTTTAAAATATGTAAATAAAATCAAAGTGTTTTTATGTCAAATTCTAGCTTCCACATTAGGGCTGGAGGCTGTTGAGCGAATTGTGGTCTCTCTAGAATCAGCTGTGTGCCCTCTTTTTCTTATACGGCCTTTCCCCTTGAAGTTCCATTCTACCTCAACTCTATGTGGCACATGTTTATTTTCAGAACTGAATTCACTCCAGATTATGTCCACTTTCTAAACACCATCCTGACTCTTCCATTGAAACTGAAAGTGACTGCTGTCAAGCTCAAGATGAATCTCCAGGAACCGAGTCTCACCCTAAAATTCCCACTGCTTATCACTGGCACCATCTTCTAAAGGCTGAACAGCTTTAAATAATGTTTCCTTACCACATCTAGTGGCTCATCATTGCTCTACCAGCCTTTTCTTCGCACATACTGGAAATACGTGCACCAGGAACAAAGCAAAAAAACAAAACAAACAAACAAAACAAAAAAAAACAAAAAAAAAAAACAAACATTGACTAAGGTGCAGCATGCCATGCTGATTGCATGCATCTGAGGAGACCTGACTCTGGAGCTCATGGAGATGAGGAAGAACTCAAACTTCCCAGGCTGCTGATGGACTATCCTGTCGGAGCCTGAGCAACCAAATGAGGGCCACCTTTCAAAATACTCAGTTGCCCACTTATTTCAAGAGACTTAGCTTCAAATGGCTTTTAACTGGTTGCAAAAATGAAACTCAATTTCCAAGACATAGACTTTCTATTATTGAGACGGATTAGGAGAATGTACTCAGAGTCCTAAAAGTAGTTTCAAAAAAAATAATTCCAAAATATTCAGACTAATTCTTCAGATAATTCAGATAATTCAGAGTAAATTATTCAGATAATTCAGATAATATTAATATTATCTTAAATATTCAGATAATTCAGAGTAAATTATCCCAGGAGGACAATGGTAAATAGGGGATATTCTTCCTTAGCATTGTATGATTCGAGATTTGGTGTGTTTAGAGCTGCTGTCAAAAGTCTGCTTCTCTAAATCAAAATATAATGTGAATGATATTGAGTCTTAGGCTGCCCTAGAGATAGAGACTATTGCTCAGGAAACCACTGGTATTCAAAGACAGCCTCACTATTATGCATATTTTTTTAAATTGTGATATTACATCTTTGGATGATTTGATCTCAATTATAATTTTAAGTGAACACTTGGGTATATTTTGGTAATTGTGTACGCGTGGAAAGCCACTACCACAGTCAAGACATAGAACAGTTCCATCACTGAAATGTTTCCTATTTTTCTTTATCATCAATTTCCTTCCCCAACCCCATCACAGACCAGTACTGATCTGCATTCTGTCACTCTAGCCTTGCTCTTTATGAAAATTTATATGAATGAAATAATGTAGTTTTTTTGGTTTGACTTTTTAAAAATCCTCAACTGAGGATGTGTTTATTGATTTTTTTAGAGAGAGAGGAAGGGAAAAGAGAGAAACATCAATAGATTGCCTCCTATACATGTCCTGACTAGGGATGGAATCCACAACCTAGGTATGTGCTTTGACTGAGAATCAAACCCACAAGGTTTTTGGTGTATGGGATGGGGACAATGTTGCAATCAACTGAACCACCAGGACAAGGCTGTGTCTGACTTTTTAACTTTAGTGAAATACTTTTGACATCCATCCATGTTGTGATGGTATCACTATTTTGCTCTTTCGGTAGTATTTTATTGTAGGGATGGATTTTCAATGTTTTTATTCATTCACCAGTCATGTGTAATAGCATGTAAAGAGTGTGTGCATACAAAATGCTTTTCAAAGCACCTGCATCATTTTATATCCCAACAGAAATATATAAGAGCTTTATTTTTTTCATACTCTTCAACTTTATTCACGCACATGACTTACTAACAATCAGTTTGCTACATTTCTCAAAAGTAATTCAAGAATCAAAATAGATAGCCTTAAATAGATAACTCATTACTTTCTGACATGGTATGGTTGGGTCATATTTTTCTTTCACCTTGTTTTCAAACCCCCATATCAGAATTTGATTTTTTTATAATAGTCAAAGTATGTTTTAGTTCTAGTCACGTTTGCCAGTTTCTTTGATTTTCTTTTTCTTTTCATTTTCTTCCTGGAATCAATTTCTTTCCCCTTTTGTAGTTGTTCCATCAAGAGTCTGAGAGTGGTAGATTCCTTCCTCCCCTTCTTTCCTTCCCTTCCTTCCTTCCTTCCTTCCTTCCTTCCTTCCTTCCTTCCTCCTTTTCCTCCTTCCTTCTTTCCTTCATGCCTTAATTTCTTTACTTTTCCCTTTTTTGATCTAAAAACATATTTATTATATGCTCATTTATAAATGATAGTATAGGGAAGCACAGAAATTTAAGATCATAGCTATTTTTAAACTCTGATTGTAACCAGAATACTTTGGAAAAAAGAGAACTCATTCTCTTACCCAGGTGACTCCCCACTAGTAAGCATCCCTCAGGACCCTCCTCCCTTGTGACTTCCTTGTTTCTTTTGGCCTTTCCCATCAATGAACCACCTGAGCTATATGATTGACAAAGCTGCTCTCAAGTCTTCCCACCCCAATGGCTGGTTGACCAGGAGCTCCTTTGGGGCAGACAAGTATCCATTCAGGTCTCATTGGTGGATGGGCCAGATATTCCCACAGTGTAGCCCAAACCTTGGGAGTCAGCTAACTGAGAGCAACCCTGGATCTCTGGGAGAATTTGCAACCTGAGTCTGACCTAACCCGACTTCCACAGCAGACATGATTCTTCATGAGGAGTGGCCAGTGACACTTCTGGGTTTTTAGGGACTTTCCTAGACAGAATTTGCACTTTGTCTGGCACTTGTCTCCCAGCAGAACTGCAGGTGTTTCCTGGGGAGAGTTACCGTTATCAAGCTCATCATAAGACTACATAACTTTTTAGAAGAAAGATTCATTTACCATAATCTTTTCTAAGCTCAAAATTGGCACCCTAGTTAGGGCTTTATTTAAACAAGGATATCAAGGTTCTGAGGACGAGGAGTTGGAGAATGGCAGTGCCTAGAATATTCTCTAAAAAAACACGTTCTCATAGAAAATGATGATTCTGTTTGGCAACCACAACCATAACCCAATCTGTTAAGCAAATATAATTTAAAGGTCTGAATTTTTTGTTTTCCTAAGAAAATTCAAACTGAAAAATAACTATTTTAGAGCATAGTGATTAAATTTGAAAAGCAGAGTGCCTCTTACCCAAAAACCTGTGGTTACTTAAATCTTAATAATTAAAACAAATTATTGATGGTCCTATTTCTTGATTCTTGAAGCTGCTACAGACATGGCATGAGGGTGTCTTGGTGCCTGAAAGAGAGAACACATGATGGAAGTCAGCGTAGTGGAGCAGAGAGATGGAGGCATGGGGGCTGTGGTGCTGTCATGCACTATGGGTCAGCCAGCCTCAGGGTTGGCTCCGTGATCATCTCTCTGGAGGAAGTGCATTCCCTGTACTATTTGAACTGGTTCTAGTTTAGTTGGTGTTACCTAGGAAGTTGGTGTTATCTAGTTTAGTTGCCTCGGAAGCCTACAGCATTTGTGCTTTAGAGTCCCTGAGCATGGCAGGCCTTCTTCTGAGGGCGACAATAGGACTTCCAGGATTAGAATAAAGGTTCCTGCTGCCCCTTTCACTCTTCTGGGTGGGTGGGATGGGGGGGCATGACCAAAATCTAGGAAGACCTCCTTCTGCTTTGTTTTTAAGTCAGGGAGATAAGTTGATAGGTAATCTTTTTAAGGAGGCACATTATCTTAATTTTTTAAAGCCTAAAACAAAGACCTTGAGGGAATTTGTGTCTGGTTTTCCCTCTCCCTCCTCTGGACAATCTTCATGTAGGGGCACATGGAGTGCAAGTCCCATCAGGGCATGTTCTGGAAGAATATGGACCAGGATGGGCCTTGTGCGGAAGCCCCAGCTTCTAGTTGTGGGGTTGGTGTCCAGAGGTCAGGCCTGGGGCAGACAGGGACTGTCAGAGAGAGAGTGGAGAGACTGGAATGTTTGCCTACACCATTGGGTGATAGGTCTTACCAGGATTGTTCAGTTATGTTTTTAAATCTCTCAGTAAAATGTACACCAAAGGTGCAAAACTGTTTTATTTTTATGGCCCATGAATTTAATGTCAAGCTACCTCTTCTCAGGGAGATTAACCCCTAAAATTATTTCAGGAACATGGGGATTCTTTCATCACCTCTTCCTATTCTCTATTCCCCAAAACACAATAATCATTTACCAAAATATGGGTGTCATTGACTTAAGGCTCGGTTGACTTAGGGAGAGAAGCCAAAGTCTTGACTGCACAGCTGGGTCCTGGGCAGTGACCTGACTCGGGCCGTAGGAAATGTCACCCTCCATGCACTAAGATGAAGGGGCCCAGCTCTGCAGCCAACCCAGATTCTCTCCTGCAGGTTACAGGAGCCAGGGCATGGTATGCCTACTCCCTTTGCCTCTGTCCTTTGCTGCGGTCTCATAGTACAAGAGAGTAATGAGAACACAGCTGGGAAACTGTGTGCATCCTTCCTGGAGAAGAGCACTCAAACCTGGGGAGATTCAAGTCCCACCACCACCTGCCCTGTGCAAAGGTTCCCAGACACACTGTCCCTCACTTGTCTGGCTGGACACTCAGCTTGACGGAGTGCAAGTGGAATATTAGTTAGCAGCAACCAAAGGCTTTATCCCCATCAATCTTATTAACATCATTAGAGGGAATAATTATCTTTGAAAGCAATTTGCTTTAAAAAGTCCTAAGACTCAAATTGCTTTTATTCAGTAAGAAAATAATTGTAACAACCACCTGAACGTGTGTGCCCAATTCTGTGGGGTGTATTAATATTGGTTACCACGAATCTCACTGTTAGAATTTTGGTTTTATCAGTCAGAAGATGTTGGTGTTCAATTGAATAATGACATCTTTGGGGAAAATGGGCCATGTTCATTTTTATGAAATATTATCTACTGGTGGAGAATGCTAGTCTCACAGACAGATCCTTACCAAAGCTACTCAGGAACAGGATACGACCCACAAATTAGATGACTTTCTCTTTAACACAGAGTCATCTGTCTGCTCCCATAGAAATGGCATTCCATTTTCCCTGGCGTAATGGCTTCCTCTTTAGATGAAATGAGCCTTTTGTGTTTATGAAAAATGTGTATCATTTTGGCTGCTGGCTGAGATAACTTCACAACGTTCTGAATTCAGATATTTTAGAGTGCATGTAAAACAGCGGTTAGTAATTAATAGGATATCGATTGGTCTAGCCTCAGCTAATCATAGGCTGCATAATAAATCATAAGGTGTTTTGCAAGTAGGAAAATCCATACGGAATAACAAAGTACTGTTATCTTAATAACCTTAACTGCTGTGAACTACACATCACAGAATAATGGCTATGGAACAGACATATGTGGGTAGAACCACTTTCCATCCATCACTGGCAATGAGCCTCTCATTTTGGGGGACATAGCTGTACCGGCTAAAGGTCACTGGTGACATGCTTAGCTAAGATCCCCCAAATGCTTGTTTGTCCTCCAGGGATTTCCCATATCATCTTTCTGTTTCAAATACCAGCAGAGCGCTCCTCGCCCTCTCTCCACAAGTCGTGATTAAAGGCTGTGTTATTTCAAGGATGCCAACCAGCATTACGGCCCTTATGGGATTTTCAGCATTCCTGTTACCATCCCCTAATAAATGACCAGCTGGGAAGTAAAATCGAACCAGCTGGGGACAACATTGGCATAAAAAGATTTCCACCTGAGAGTGGATATTCTTTTTATAAAGATATTTTCCCATTTATTCTTAAAATATAGAGAAAACTTTTATTTACATTTGCCATCTATTTCATAGAAAATATATGAAAGATAATTGTGTTACTCTTTTTATTCTGACTTCTATTACTTATAAACAAATAAGACACTGGAAACAATTTTTGTCTTGGGTGGCTGCTGCTGGTTTTTTGTTTTTGTTTTTTTCTTAGGTTCAGTTTGTATCTATGACAAGTTAAAAGGCTCTGAACTTAGTATTATAATTTGGTTGAATGGTGCCCTTCAAATATTTATCATCCCGCTCCCCCTCAAGGAAGGGAATATAGTCAGTAATGTTGTGATATCTTAGCATGGAGATAGATGATTACTAAGATTAGGGTTGTGATCACCTTGTTTTGTACGCCTGAAATTAATATAATATTGTATGCCATGTATACTTATAAAAATAAATACTTATTTTAGAGCTGAAAGGGAACTTCAGGTCATTTAATCCATTGGTGAGATGAGGGAACTAAGAAGATAAGTAAACAAAGACGTTTAGGACACACATCCCCAAAATATGGTGCTTTGGTGTATTGAGCTGAAGGCACTTGAAGGCAGCAGTTGCAGGGAGAGGCTTTCTCTGAACTACCTTCATCTGCCTAAACTCAGATCCTCCAAAAGGAGCTCAGGTGACATAGGTCTGGTCCTCTCCAGGTAGTTGCACTTCCCAGGAAGGTTGACTCTTACCACCAGCGAGGGGATTAGAAATCAGCACCATGCACAAACTATCACCATACTATCTGTTTTTCTAAGGGCCCAGTTGTCTTTCCTAAAAGTTACTTACTCTCTGAAGATGCCCACACCCCCATTCCACTATGAAGACAGTATATAAAGTCTCAAATCTCCCTGCACTTTGGGGTATTCACTTTTTTCCTGTGATGGCCTAGAGTAGGGATAGGGGACCATTTTTATGCTAAGGGCCATTTTGGATATTTATACTTCATTCATGAGCCATACAAAATTATCAACTTAAAAATTAGCCTGCTATATTTGGTCAAACCTGTAATTAACTCACCCCTAATGCCTTGGCAGGGCCAGACCAAATGATTTTGCTAGCCTTATACAGCCCACTGGCCAGAGGTTCCCCACCCCTGCCCTAGAGCATGTAACATTAAAAATGAATAGATTTTATAATATTTCTTCTATTAACCTTCTTGTTGTTGGTTTATTTTATAGACCTAGAGGAGGGTAGAGGAAACTCTTTCCTCCCCAACATTACTTCCCAAGGTCATTGGCATTGTAACTACAAAGCTGAGATTCAAATGCAAATATATGGATAAGGCCCAAAATCTAAATTATCCCACCCTACAACAGGTTTGGAACTTTTCTCAAAGAATTCTCAGATATGGAGCATAATGGGTAAATAAGCCAGTCATATCAACGACATATTCTCTGGTTCATCAAGAATTATTTTACAAATACCACTATTAGATTGTCACTTTTCAATTACTGAGAAGGAAACAAAGCAATGTAACTCCAAATAATGTCTTGCACAATTCAGTGTTGTTTTCATGATGGAGTGAGGGAATATATATAAAGACATTTAATAATGTGCTCTATACATCTCTATGTGTGGTTCCAATGACTTAAAACATGTGTCATTTCATGATGATCTTCATTATCTTTGCACTAGAGATTAATCCATTTTACTGTTCCTGTATTCCTATTCTGACATGGCAGCTTATTATTGAGTGTATTAATATTTGCAAAGTTGTGTTTGTTTCTGAAAACAAATCTAGGAGAGCGATTTAACTGTCATTTCCAACCTCTGGATACAATTTGTTATGTCAGACACATTTACTATAATTCATGAATAATTCAACAACATGAAAATACTTCTTTATGCAAATAACAAAGATGTTACAAACACATGTGGCCAATATTGAATTTTTGAGAACAGTTTTACACCTATTATCTTATTTCAGAGATAAATATTTTCATCCCAAGATGACTAATAATGAACTACAACCAAGAGAACTCAAGATAACACAGATACTTGGGGCCAGAATTGGAACTGAAACCTGCTTTTCTGGTTCATTGTTCCTTATTTTTTCGATAAGATGGTCACAGTTTCTTTTTCCTACTGAGACGAGAGATCCACTAAACACAGCCATCTGGAAACTCATATGTGGAAGGTTTACATTGTTCCTAAATTAAAAACTTGGTAAATTTGATAGTTTCAAATCTTATGTAGGCTGAATTAGCCACTTGGATATGAAATCATAACTATACTAATATTCTATAGAACTATAGTAAAAAACTTGATTGCCTGGGTAATTTTTTCAGCTCACTTAGGAAGCAGGTATTAAGAATCTGTGCTAGCTCCGTGGAGGACACAAAAATGACCAAAACACAGTTTCTAATGACTAGACATGTGCAATCAGTATGGACCAGATGGGTCCTGGGGAGAAAGGAATCCTAACTTACCATCAAGTTATAAGTCTACATCCCTATTAATAAAAGTACTTAAAAAACTCAATTATTCATCTAAGTGAGTAAAAGCAAGTTTTATTCTTTTTTCACAGGTTAAGAAATTAGAATTTGAAGACTACTACAGATATGGATGTAGGAGGTTAGTACTATTGCTTTGTTTCATCTACTCTGGGGTCCAGTCTCCAGTGCTTCATGCATACAACCCCATTTAATAGTAATGGGAGTTACACTTGGGTCTTGGAAAGATAATTTTCCCCTCTAGAATTTGCAGAGAAAATCTCTGAGGGAATAATATTTCCTACAACTCAGTCATTGCCCTATCAGGACCCAACAAGTTACTCTGCAGAGTAATTAAGTAAGCACAACAGGCAAATTCAGATTTCAAGACTGAGTTTTATGGTTACAGATGTTCTTCTCAGCATAGTCTGTTCAGCAGTTCCTTGAGTCATAAATGTTTAATTTTTAATCTGTTTTTTATCGGTTTTGTGTAATGCAGACTGCTGGTATACCAAAATTTTTACTAGTGCATTTTATGTGTGGGAAGTGGGTGGTAATAAAAGCTTTAGTGAAGTAAAGTAAGTTACGTTCCCTTAAGAAAATGAACATTGTTGTGGCTCAAAACACAGGTGAGTGTTCTTTGCACAGGACATGAACTGTGTGGATCTCGTTTACAATACTGTTTGTGAGTGACAGTCTATTTGCAGACTTAATATGATCCTGGGAAATCACAGGACTTGCAGGTGTATTACTGAGGTCACGCTGAGTTACATCATCTATTTGCACTGGAAATGTCCTTTGAAATGATTCAGGGACTCAAAACAATAGTCATTTCAGGATATATTTATCTTTTATGACTCAAACAGCTGCCCCACTTTTCAGAAGACCTTGTGATAAAGACAGTGTGTGCTGATGAAAGGTAAATTGTTACAGCACCACAAACAGGGGCTGATGAAATCGCCAGTGACATCACATGTTTACATAATTATCTGTAGCTATAAACCTGAATTTTAGTTGCCCTGAAAACATAATAATCATTGCAGGAACTTTGAGGTGAAGTCTTCTGTTGGGTATTTAACATACAACATAGCACAGGATCTCACAATTTTAAAATGAATCTTATATCTCTAGTTAAACTTGATATATCCAAAACCTTTTCTTAATTTCTCCTTTAGGTAGGACTATCCAGTACATCAACAGGTAGGATAGATTAATTATTACTTTTTGGCAAAGCAGATTATCGAAAAGGGAAGGAGACAGCAAGATCTTCGGTCAAAGACCCTTGTAGCAAAGGAGTGATTGAGCGTTAACTGTGACAGAGAGGGAGAGGTCGGCTCTTCCCAACAAGCTATGGGCAGGCTGTGCTAACCTGGCACCTAATTACATGTGAGTCAAGGTCAGAGCCTCCCTAAGACCCTCACAGTGACTGCCATTGCTCCTGACTGAGTCTCTCTATCTATTCCAGAATTGGCTTTGGAATATTAAACTAAAGAATTCTGATTCAAACCAACAAAATCCCATTTTCCCCAATTTTCCTAAAATCAAAACATCACACTGTCCAATTCCATAACTGAAGTTGATTTACACAATATTTTATCATGGCCTGTTGACTCTAACCCATCTATCTGGCTAATTTAGGCATAGGCATGGGCTCCCTTTGCTCCTGGCTCTTGCTCAGAGTCTCATGTGCATTTAGCAAATTAAAAATTTGGTCTCTTCTCTGTGGAGTCCCTGTAGGGCTGCGCCTTTCTCTCTGCTCAGTATTCATGGAGGAGCCTGTCATTTTAAACTGACTAGCTGGTAGGAATTTTAAAGACACTGCAAATAATAATACTTGGCAGTATGTTATGGCACTTCATCAACTTGCAGTTTACAAATAATTCTTACAACTCTGGGAGGTAGGACTGAGATTCGAAAGATCTGTTATTTGAATTCTAGCTTCTCATTAGGTGGACGAGTCAAGTGAATTTGCTGAATCTCTTTCTGTGTCTGTCTCCATAGTAACGATGTGAAAGTGCTCAGAACAGAGGTGGAGCTCAGAGAAAGTATAACCTGGTGTTGAATTACTATTCCAAGTAAGAAAAATAGAAAATGTTACCACTGGCTGAAAAAGACATAAAAGCTAGTCAATTTGGGGCATGGACTAGAACTGTGGTTCTGCAGCAGTAGTACCGGGACCCTGAGGATCCCCAAGACATATTCAAAAAGCATGTCAGGTCGAAACTACTTTTATAATGATCCCAGTACTTTTTGTCTTTTTGCTTTCATTCTCTCATGAATGTAAGTGGAGTATTGCAGAGGTCATGTGATGTATACTATCGTAACAGGTTGAACATAGAAGCAGAGATGAAAACACAGCTGCCTTGGGTTAAGCCAGACATGAAAGAGAATTGCTGTTTCCCACAAAACATAAAGTAATATTCTTCTCACTAATGTTTTATGGGAAACATGGCAATTTTTTAAGAAAACACTTGTTCATATTAACATGGAATGTGCTCATTATTCTAATTTCTAAAAAGGTAATAAAAAATCCTAAAATTTTCTCATTCGATAAATACAGATAAGCATAAGCCACATAGAGTAAACAAGAACTCTTAGAAAACTGTGAAAGTTTTAAAAGTGAAGAGCAACCCTAAGACCAAGACATTTAAGAACTGCTGGATTTGAGCAGTATTACTCACACTTTCATGAGCTAATAAATGGCCTACGACCTTGTTAAATGCTAGTTCTGGACACACAGGGCCAGATGAGACCTGAGAATAAGCATTTGTTTGTTTGTTTGTTGTTAACCCTCACCCAAGGATATATTTCTTTTCCAATTGATTATTTTTAGAGAAAGTATAAGGGAGGTAAATAGAGGAAGAGAGAGAAAAACTATGATGCATCTCTCTCACATGAGAGATGTGAGAGAGACCATCAATTGGTTGCCTGCCACATGAGCTCCAAGAGGGGCCAGGGATCGAACCTGCAACCGATGTATATGCCCTTGACCAAAAATTGAACCCAAGACCCTTCTGTGCATGGACCAATGCTCTAATCACTGAGCAACACCGGCCAGGGCAGAATAAGCATTTCTAACACATGTGTGCATGGGCACATGCACACCTCTGGTGGTGCCAATGCCGCTATTCCACGATTTGACTAGAACAGTTTCCTACATTTGGTTCAGCCGTTTTCCCCAGAATTGGTAAAGGTAGAGGGTCTCTTCTGGCCTTATCTATTGTTAAGTGTAGCTATTTACTCCCAGAGCTAGATGTCAGAGCCTGGGAAATGTGGAGAGTTAATGCACAACATAACCTATGGGCTGAGCCTTAAGTCCTACAAACATTCTCAAGTGTCTAGCCATGGCCTGTGCATCTGGTGACTCAGTGAGCCCTTGGATGGGCATGAGGGGTGAAGACCAAGTCAGCAAAGACAAGTTGTTTTCAGGATTGGGGAGCCCTGGTTATCCTGGTCTTTTGAGAGAGAGAGAGAGAGAGAGAGAGAGAGACATATTGGGGTGGGGGGGTATTTTTAGTTTGGATATAGGTTCCTTCTAATCTTATTTACTTTGTTGACTTTGCAATATTCTTTCTTATTATTGTTCCTCACATGATGATGTTCATTACAAAGGATTTGTTTTTTCCAATTAATTTTTGTTTATTCCTCAACTAAAAATTATCTCAAATCATTACTATATACAGATATGTTGCCTCTTCAAAATTCATGAACGTGTTAGTAGAACTGGTTTAAAACTAGATGGGCCTCACGGTCTCATCCACTGAGTGGATCAACCTTGAAGGATGGTCAGGTACTCAAACAGAATCTTATAGCCTTTCAAGTGTGCTGAGAAGATGGGGAAAATGGAGGTTTGTCATCCAAAGGAAAAAGGGGTGACACCAAATTCACATTACTCCCATGTACCAGGTATGTCATGAACACGTGTTGTTCTTCGTCATCTGCTGCTCCTGAGTCAGGATTCATAAGAACGGTAGGTAGGAACTAGTCTCGGTGTCTGCATTGACACAAAGGTGACCGTGAGGACATTGGTCAGCCTTTCCAAGCAAGTGCAAATGCAAACTAGGAGGTGGAGGGAGGGAGCTGTCACTTGAGCACCCTGAGTTTATTTAGTGGGAATATATGTTGTTCCTTGTGGAACAAGTCTCTCTACTGAAAGGTTCGCTGCATTGCTCCCCAGCAAATGCCTTATTTCCTGTGTCCTCATTGTAAATATTCCTTTTGTGTACTTCTAAAAGTGGCTTTTTAAAAACAAGACCCGTATTTGGAGAAAGTGATACCTTTGGTGTTAGTTTTCTGTTTCGCTGACCGAGTTTTTGGGGACAGCCTGCTGGAACAGGACATTCATCAGCAGGTGCTGCCCTGCGCACAGCTATTTGTCGGGAGAATGCTTCTGATACCTATCGCATAGCAACACCGGGGTTTTCAAGACTCAGTGCAGCGGATCTGCTTATTACTGCCACCCACGTCAGGCAGGAACACTTCTGTGTGAGTAAACCCAAAGCTCACTCTTTTTCATTTTTAGTGACTTTCCAGTTAGGAAGCTTTTCGAGACTATTTTGGAAGAGTAAAGGAAAGAGCCTGATTTAATTAATCACCTTTGTAATAATTCATAGTTATTAAATTTCAAATAAAAAAAAGAGACCATGAGGTTTGGAAGTGTCTACATACTAAACCCTCGCCGCTCTTCTCTCCCAAAAAGGAACTGCCTCTGATCTGAGAAATGGTGTGTAGGTGCTTTATGGCTAGGATATCGGGCCGGGAGTAGAAAACATTAAAATAGTGGGAACCCTGACAAGTTCTTACAAGAAGTAAGTGTTTAGTGGTAGGACTATAATCGAAGTCTGAACTTTGGGAAAGCTTTTAAAAAAACAAAAAGAACTAGTACAACACTACAGCTTTCCAAGTGAGACTTTCACCAAACCAGCCTGCACCCCACCGCTACCTCCCAGCTCACGGCCAAGTGCAGCCTACTCCACCTCCCACACATCAGGGGCACTCCTGAAAGATTACAATCCTTAAAAAGGGTGTGTTTGCCGAAACTGGTTTGGCTCAGTGGATAGAGCGTCAGCCTGCAGACTGAAAGGTTCAATTCCGGTCAAGGGCATGTACCTTGGTTGCGGGCACATCCCCAGTGGGGGATGTACAGGAGGTAGCTGATCGATGTTTCTCTCTCATCGATGTTTCTAACTCTCTCTCTCTCTCTCCCTTCCTCTCTGTAAAAAATCAATAAAATATATATTTTTTTAAAAAAGGGTGTGTTTGTTGTTCACTCATATCCTTGTTGATAATAAGTAAAGATACATAGAGGTTTTATTTTTATTTTTTTAAAATATATTTTATTGATTTTTTACAGAGAGGAAGGGAGAGAGATAGAGAGTCAGAAACATCGATGAGAGAGAAACATCGACCAGCTGCCTCCTGCACATCTCCTACTGGAGATGTGCCCGCAACCCAGGTACATGCCGTTGACCGGAATCAAACCCGGGACCTTTCAGTCCGCAAGCCGATGCTCTAACCACTGAGCCAAACCGGTTTCGGCGATACATAGAGGTTTTAAAATAAAATGTATTACTAGAAAATTTGAGTGATGCCAAGGCCAACAAATCAGGAGAAAAGAGGTGAGGGCACACCATGCCATGCAGGGCCACAGGAGGAAACACCAGGTTCTGCAAGGAGGCAGAGGCGGAGGGGATGTGGTCAAGAGTCTTTATTGTGGTTTCCAAAGGAAGAACAACAAGGCAGGGCAAACAGGCTTAGGATTCGCTGGTTTGATAATTTCAATAGGGGCTGCCCCTAGTTGTCTGGTATCAGCAGGGGATCAGTGGCCTGGAGTGTGAGAACCCCATAGAGAAGGGGTTGGGATGTAGGCTCTGGACTGCTAAGCTTGTATCTGAAAAGCATGCCCAAGGAGTAGGACTCCCTCAAGGAGAAGGGGGCTGAGGTGTGATGATTCAATGTTATCAGTTTGTCCAGAACAAAGCATGTTAAAGTATCAGGTTTATAAATGTTAGGCACATGGTCAACACAATGGTATGGAGAGAACAGCTGTTAGGGAATACAGAAAAAGGAACAAGGCAAGACAATTGTATGAATACAATTATGTCACCACTAATAGGAGTGGGTACCAGGGCACTATTAAAATAGGAGGAATCACCTCTTTTAGAAATATTACATCAAGCCTGCTGCCTGAGCACCAGCCTGTTCTGGCTTTGCCCTAGATACAGAATCCAATTCACAAAGCTGGAGGAAGCTAACAGGTGACCAAACAGACCCTGATTGTAAGTGAAATTAAATGTAACTACAACATTGAGCCCTTAACTGTGGTAGTAAAATAAAATGAAGTGGAAGAAGCCACGCTGTGATAACAATTTAATATTCACCAGATTGTAAAGCTAATCTAGGAGGAATCATTGCACATGCAGGAAGGAAATTATTGCCCAATAAAATATGCAATGAGATATATTTATAGTCACCTAGAGAACCCCAAATCTGAATGGTGATTTTTCCTTTAAAATGATGGCTAGAGGCTGGTGGTACATAAGTCATTTCTCCATGTTGTCCAAAGCCGAATGAGTAGTGCCTGGTTAAAACATGCTTCAAGTGGAGGATAAAGTGGCATGAGCTGACCAGCTGGAGGAGATGGGCTTGGGTGACCTCTACCAGTGGGTCATTGAGTGGCTGCATATTGGAAAGACTTTGGCTGAGAATCAGAGGCCTGGGTTTTAATAAGAGCCCTGCCTCAAAGTGGCTATTGGATCCTGAACAAGTAACTTAACCCTCTTTTCACCTGTCAAAATAGTGGGATGCCCCACCTCTCAGCAAAGTGGTAGGATTAAAGGATTTTTAAACTCTTTCCACTCAAACACTGCATTTATTTTTGGTAGTCATGACTGTGGGTCACAGACTCTGTCATTTCCTAGACTAGCACTCTTTCTCCTTGGTTCATTGGCCAGGAACGCCCTCAAATCACTCCATTGTACCTTACAACATATGCAAAACATCCATAAGCATCTGTGAAGGTATATGAATAAGCATGTCCATCATCAGGAAGAACATTTTATTATTGGACCATCCTGAGTACACACAGCATTCAAAGCATGATATAAAGTTGTTTTTCATTTTCACCATTGTGTTACCCATTTGTCCACTTAGAAATCACTTTATGTGGACGTCCAGGAGTCCTTCTCTTACTCCTTAGTCCCTTAAAGCTTATCTCTACATCTCTGATTGCCCCAGCATCCTGGCTCCATGCTGCACAAACAACACCAGGTACCATAAACACCAACTTTGCACATTGCTGAAGACTTTGGGTTCTTCAGAATTCCACACTCTAAAAGAGGATGGATGGAAAGAAGGAAGGAGGGAGGGACAGAGGGAAGAAGGAAGGGAGGAAGGAAGGGAGGGAGAGAGGGAGGGAAGGAGGGAGGGATAATGGAGGTAGATGAGGGAAGAGAGCTCCATCCTTTAGGCTGTTTGAATATGAACTTTTCCTAACATTTGGCTTTTTATAACTTAGACCGAAGTCAGCTAAGTAGCTAAACCATGTGTAAGTGTAATCTATTCCCTGGTCTGGTAGGTAAGACCTTTGGCCATGATTCTAGTTTTCTATGAAGAATCTTCATGGTCTGGGCTCCCACTATTAGATTCTAGAGAATCCTTGCTCTTAATGGATGTGTGAACATAATTCTTTTTTTCTCCCCTGTCTACATTAGTATTGTTCATTTTAAGATGGTCATTCGCTGAAGATGGCCAGTAAAACAGTTTATCCTTCTTCAGCATTAGAATCCTCCTTATATTTTGAGTGCTCATTACTCTATACCTTGTGTCCTTAGCAAATATTACTAGAGAACTTTTAAAAGAGTTGATAGTATCCTCATCTTGAAGTTTTGTCTTGGTTCCCATAGACAGGGTCACTTCTTTATAAGCCCATTCTGACTGCCTTAATCTGCACTCATATGGTCTTAACTGGTCTTCTGGCCTCAGATTTCAATTCCCATTCCAACCACATTGTCACTGAGGCCTTAGCCTTCTGTCAAAAGTCAGCTTAGGCCGAAACCGGTTTGGCTCAGTGGATAGAGCATCAGCCTGCGGACTGAAAGGTCCCAGGTTCGATTCCGGTCAAGGGCATGTACCTGGGTTGCGGGCACATCCCCAGTAGGAAATGTGCAGGAGGCAGCTGGTCGATGTTTCTCTCTCATCGATGTTTCTGACTCTCTATCTCTCTCCTTTCCTCTCTGTAAAAAATCAATAAAATGTATTTAAAAAAAAGTCAGCTTAGTTTGTTTGAATGTTTTTCTATTTCCCTCCTAGCAGAGCCTTCTGTTGCCCCAATGGCCACATGCACCAGGGCCCCTGAGCCCACTCCTCACCCCTTAGAAGGCAGCTTTCCCTTCTTTATATTCCCAAGCATCTGCAAACTCACATATGGTTTGATTTCCCCTGCGGTGAATATGTTAGATCTATATTTAATTAACATTTATATCCTTCAAAATACCTAGCACTTAGATATTTCTAAATAAACATTTGTCAAATTCATATAATTTATATATAGAAATCATGATGGCATCTACAACAGTATAAATTCTGTTTTCAAAACTATGGATAATGTAGTAATCCCTCCTTCTACCCCAACTCTTTAACACTCCCAGGCGATGCTGTCACCAGGGTCAGGGCAGAGGCAGGTTAGAAAGAGAGATTTGAGCTGGAGTTCTAGTCTTCCATCAGTCACCAACAGGCTGTGTCACCATAGACTAGCTTTGTGCCCATCCATATAATTAGAGATTGGCCAGCTCTATGGTTTCTGAACATATTCCCCAACAGAGTCCTTGTGCTCATTATGTTGGGGGCCTGTGGGCAGGTGAAGACTGCCTCCCCCTTTCCCTCTGGCAAAGCAATCCTATTGCTGCACCACAAGCATTGTCCCACCATAACCTCATTTAGAAAGAGGCTCATAAGGGAAACTTGAGGGTTTGAAAACAGTGGTCTAGACCAGAGGTCAGCAAACTGCAGCTCGCGAGCCACATGCAGCTCTTTGGCCTCTTGAATGTGGCTTTTCCACAAAATACCAACTTCTATGCATGGGCCACAAAGTTTTAATTGCACTGTATGTGCACGCCTGCACGTGGTATTTTGTGGAAGAGCCACACTCAAGGGACCAAAGAGCCGCATGTAACTTGTGAGCTGCAGTTTGCCGACCACTGGCCTAGGTGACCCCTCAAGTCCCCCTAGCTCCTGGTGTGAATTTGACAGTTTGCTGCCAGATCAGAGGGGTCCTGAACTGAATCCTTGGAGGACCTTGGTTTGGACCCACTTCACACAGAGGCAGAACAAGTCAGAGAGTGGCGACACCAGTAAGCAGTGTACCCACCTCAGCAATAAGCCTAAAACCAGAGTAATGGGCTGTGCACCATGGATGGGGCTCCTCCCAAAGCTGGGACAGGGTTCTTCTGAGCTGGGGTGTATGCCAGCTCCACTGGGGGTGTAAGCTCACTGTTAGACTCCCCAGTAAAAGGCCAATCTCAAACCAAAGAGAATGCAGAGTTAAAAGCCCTCTGAAACATGAAAAGGTGCTCAACATCACTAACCATCAGGAAAATGCAAATTAAAACCTCATGCTCATTAAGAGAC
The DNA here is from genome assembly GCF_000327345.1 of Myotis davidii. Classification (NCBI taxonomy): domain Eukaryota; kingdom Metazoa; phylum Chordata; class Mammalia; order Chiroptera; family Vespertilionidae; genus Myotis; species Myotis davidii. The sequence goes on from NW_006286673.1 coordinate 1,336,027, forward strand.
CACTGTCAAAAACACAGAGAATTTCAAAGAATCTCACATTACTTGTCGCAGGGGAGTGACACTGAAACTGAAAAAGAAAAATAGGTTGTCGTTCAGGTAACTCTATTGGGCCATCAATCCTGTTGGGAGGGCGTAGCTCTTGACAACTTAGGTGAGCTCATCAAAGTTGTGTGCGTGTAGGTACATGATGTGGTACCACACTTATTGTGTTTGCTTCTTCGGCATGTTTCTGGCTAAAATGTACTTTGGAGAACAAATGTTTGATGTTCATGTGATTAGGCGCTCAGGAGAGGTGGTAGGAACCTAATGGTAGAAGCCAGATTTTAGGAAATCTCATGTGAATGTGTCTATTTAATTTCTATCATGCCCCTCAGTTGGGTTGTACAAAATCAAGGGCTATTCCTTATGAAGTGACTCTTCTTAAGAGGACACAAGAAGACAATGTTGACCTTTACATAAAAGTGTCAGTGCTTCCAACTTTTGAAAAAAATTGCTAAAAGCAGAGGTTCTATTTTTATCCTGCACATTCTAGCCAGGTCTCTGCAGCCAAAACAAGATGTGCACCAAGTCTGGTCAAATAACCATCACCAGCCGGAAGTCCAGATGTTATTTCAGGATGATTTTTCTCTATTAATTTGTGTTAGGTTATCTTTCCCAGGAAAACAAAAAGGAGATTTAGAGGGCTTTCTTTTGTTGTGGGGAAATTTACATATATTTACATTTTAAGGGTACAATTCAGTGGCATACATTCACAATATTGTGTTGCCACCATTGCCATCCATGTGCAGAACTTTTCATCACCTCAGCTGAAAACCTGTCCTCATTCAACAATAACTCCCCACTCCCATCCCCCAGCCCTTTCTGTCGGTATGGATTTGACTATACCAGGTATCCTAGATAGTGGAATCATCCAGTATTTGTCCTTTTGTTACTGGCAAATTTCACTGAGCATAATGTCCTCAAGGTTCATCCATGTTGTCAAATATGTCAGAATTTCCTTCCTTTTTATGGCTGAATGATATTCCTTTGTGTGGATAGACCGATTGTGTTTGTCCATTCATCTGTTGATGAACATTTGGGCTGTTCTCACCTTTGCTATTGTGAACAATGCTGCCATAAAATGGGTGTACAACTATCTCTTCAAGATCCTGCTTTCACTTCTTCTGGGTATATCCCCAGAAGGGGAATTGCTGAATCCTATGGTAGTTGTACTTTTCATTGTTTGAGGAACTGCCATACTGTTTTTTATAGTGGCTATACTATTTTAGATTCCTACCAACAGGGTACAAGGGTTCCAAAATTTCCACTTCCTTGCCAATGTTTTCATCCCCCCAAATGCGTATGCAACACCTAACCCCCAGTGTGATGGTGTTAGGAGGTGAGGCCTTTGGGGATGATAAGGTCATGAGGGTGAAGCTCTCCTGATGGGATAAATGTCCTTAAAAAAGAGACCCCAAATGAGCTCCCTCGCCCCTTCTGCCATGTGAAGCCACAGTGAGAAGATGACTGTCTATGAACCAGGAAGCAGGTTCTCTCCAAATCTGAATCCACAGGTGCCTTGACCTTGGACTTCCAGCCTCCAGACTGTGAGAAATAAATTTATTTTTTATAAACCACCTGGTTGGGGAGTTCTGTTATAGCAGCCTGAGCTGACTAAGACTGTGCCCTGTTCACCATCCTATCATGCCTTATATCCTGAGACAAGCATCTAAGACCTTCCCTCGGGCTGTGAGACTCACTTCCCACCTCTGCCAAATGCTCTAATAGCCAAATCCCCACCTTTTGAGAGCACACCCATCTACTAGTACATAGAGCCTGATACTGATGTGGCAATGCTGGCTCACAGGCACTGGGATGAGAATGAGGACAGAAAAACAAGTAAAACACAGACTAGCATTTAAGGCATTCCCAGCCCTCTATGGCTTAGCTCCATCAGGTCCTGTATTCCCCTACAGTGTTCTGGCATTTTCTTCAAGATTGTCTCCATCTTTGAACGCCTTCAAAATGGACTCACATCCTGTCTTCCTTATGAAGCCTTTTCATAATTAGTTTTTCTCTTCTGTCAACTCACAGATTATTTTTGATATGGTGACCATTCTGTCCTCGGCTAGAGAAAATTGCACAGTTTATCTTGCCTTTCATATGGCAAATTTCTGGAGACAAGGACTGTATTTAAATAATTAGTAAGAATACCTAGGCACAGGCCTTGTGCCGTTTATTTATCCATTCATTCATTTTTTTTCCTTTTCTAGTCAAATATTTATTAAGTCTACAATATTTTATATGCTTAAGAAACAGGAAACATCTAATCACTTTTCAATGTCAGTGTGTGCCTTCCGCAGCGCATGGAGTAATAGCGGACACTAGAGGAATGAATGAATTGCTTTCTTGGTTTTCTTTGGAGTCATCAACCCCTGCATATTTCCTTAGATGATGCTAAACTGTGCATAACAGAAATGCCACAGCCTTCAGGAGATGAGGGAAATCGTTTGGAATGGAGTTGTTGAAGATTTCAAGAAGAGATACCAATTTGCCGAGGGTATGCATGGAGCCTAGAATGATGAGAAGGATTGGAGAAGGTTGTTCGTTGTGGGAACAGAGATATCAAAAGCTCCAGGTTCTGACATAGGCTGAGTAGAAAGAGGAGGATGAGAGGTTCCTGTCGGAGTTTTGTGCAAAATGAATTCACATGAATTCACAAGAACCAGATTTAGGACTTTAAAGACAGGCAGACACATTACATTTCAACAGGAATCACACTCTAATTTAAGGTACTGAATCTCTAAAAGGAGGAAATAGTGACAGTGACTCTTTTACTCTATGACTGGGAGCGTCTCCTGGCCCCAGGAAAATCAGTGGCCCCAGAAAAATCATCCTCTGTCTAAGCTCCTTTCCATGTCAGCAATGAATGGGGTAAATGGCTACTTGGAGTTGCCATGGGTGGAAGCACGTGCCAATGGGTCACTCTGCTCACTCCGCACACCCTTGAGCACTCCTAATTTCAGTATCTGGGGTACAGTGTGGAGGTGTTTGAAGGATCAGAGAGGCTAGGAAAAGGCTATTTTCAGTAGTTCTGTGTTTTATTTTCAACTCCTCTTTCCTAAGCTCACATGTTTTTCTCTCCTAAGAGAGGAAACAGCCAGCAACAGACATCATACACAGTTGGTCTCCATCTACACAGGTTCTGTATCTGCAGATTCGACCAATTGAATTTTTTTTTTTAATTTCAGAAAGTTGACCCCTAAACAACAAAGTGTAACAACTATTAACATAGCATTTGCATTGTATCAGGTATTATAATCATCTAGAGAATATACATAGGTTACATGCAAATATTACATCATCTATGCAAAGTGTCCCCTCGGGAGTTAGACCGGGAGTCCAGGAGTTTGATCACTTGCTATGACGTGTGCTGACCACCAGGGGCTGGTGGGGAACGAAGGAAGGTCCTGGCTGGCAGCCAGAAGGCCCCAATCAACCCTGATTGCTGGCCAGGCCTAGGGACCCTACCCATACACGAATTTCGTGCACTAGGCCTCTAGTTTTATATAAGGAAGTTGAGCATCCAAGTTTTCTATCCAAGGTGGGGATTGGGGGGAGGGTGTTCTGGAATGTGGGAGCTGAAAAAAGAATACCTTTTCTCTCACCTAACATCTTCTAGCTGGGCTAAAAATCAAATTAACATAGACAGATAAACAGGAGAAAATCAAATTTTAATATATACACACAGTGAATATGCATAAGCATGAAAATCCCAAAGACAGTGAAATAAAATTGGGTATATATCTCATTTTGAACAAGGGAAAAATGGGGGTAATGAAAGGATTTTAAAGGAAACAGGTACGTGAGGAAGAGCAAAACATACGCAGCTGTCAAATTTTGCTTCAATGTGACACAGGAGGTGATCTAGCTACCAGGCCCCTGCTTGCCACCTTCCTATGTACCACACTTCATTCAAATTAGGCTAATGTGACCATCTGAGATTTCCTTCCTGGAGCGGGTTTTCCTATCTGAATCTCTTGGGCAGGAAAGTTAGGGAGATATATGTTCTTTCTGAGTCTTTTGTTTTTTTAATAATCAGCTTAAAATCAATATTCCAAAAGGCAGCTTTAGTGTGGCAAGCTTTAGACTCCTTCAGTACCAATCCCCTGTGTACCATCTCATCTCACTTACTGTTCACAGAAAGCTTATGAGTAGGTCATGGTGCTCATTACACAGGGAAGAAATGCAGCAGGCAGAGGAAGCAATGTGCCCAAGCTAACACAGTAGATACGCAGCCAGGTCCAGGATCATGAAGCTTCAGCTTTCAAACGATCACCCTCCTACGCTGCTCTCCCCATTGCCTTTCCAATGTTCCCTTACCTTCTTCAGTCATGGTTTCTTTTTTTAGGTCCGTTAAAGGTGTTGGAGTAGATGATCTCTATAATCCCTACCAGTCACTTAGTTCCTTCTTTCTCGATTCCTCCTTGTTGCCTTTCTAAAAATATCAATGACGGCAGGGGATCACTGTAGGAATTTGGAACAAAAAACTTATGATCAACCAAGATTAATAGAAAGGAACATTTCCTTTTTTTCTCAAATCATTTGAGATAATAAAAGAATGCATGAGTTATGGATTCAAGAAGCAATGCTCTTTTTTTCTTCCAAACAATTTACTTTCAATGAAAGTTCTGAGATGAAGCCCTAAGGAAAAATGAATTTATAAGACATAAAGTTGAAAATGGCTGTGCCTTATAGTATAAAACAGATAATTTTAAGATAATTATAACATATTCTTTCTGAGTAAAACAAAAGGTTTACGTCAGAATCCTTGTAGGTGGTGATGTAAAGCTCTATCATTGTTTGGATAATGTGATACAGTTGTTTTCATAATTAAAAAAAAAATAATGCTTCCAAAAACTTGCTCTAAAGAATTTTCACAAGACATTTCTGTGATATTTTTTGCTATATCTATAAAAACTGTAATAATATAAATTGTAATTTAAATTATTTTTTGCTTAGATATACTGTGATAATTTTTTTGGCCTGGCAAAAATTTTCTATTGTTTAGAAAAGACTGTAATAATGCATAATTATATGCATTTAGATTCCTTACCTAAATCTTATTTTAAAATTTGTGTTACTAAAGCAGAACCTACTGGTAAAATGAAAGGCAAGAGTAGAGTACAACATTTACAGAATATATTTCTAATTGAAGAGACATTTTCTGCTTTCTGGAATTTTAACATGCATTATGTATACTATATTTCACAGGGCTTAGCTACTAAAAATAGATTTTTCAACCTGAGTTTCCCAACTTTAAATGTCAAGTAATCTTCTTTCCACTTGGTGTTCATTGAGATTCTCTCAAACACTGGTATTATGGGAATAAAATTTATCTGTAACTATAGTACATGAAAATGAAAACCCAAACATGTAAGGGAAATGGGAAAAAATCGTTGGGTTATCAAGGAAGAAGCTGTAGTTCTCTGTTTCACTGCTTTTTATCTCACAGCTTCTTTTTATTTATCTGACAATAACACATTATCTCCCTAGCCTGTTTGGCTCAATGGATAGAGCATCAGTCTGTGGACTGGAGGGTCTTGGGTTCGATTCTGGACAAGGGCACATACCTCAGTTGCAGATTCCTCCCTGGCCCAGGCCCTAGTCAGGGCGCATTCAGGAAGCAACCAATCCATGTGTTTCTCTCACATCGATATTTCACTCTGTCTTTCCCTCTCTCTTCCATTCACTCTAAAAAATCAATGGAAAAATATCCTTGGGTGAGGATTTAAAAATAAAGAATAACATATTACCCAGTAATTGCAAGGTCTCCACTCAATTACGCCAAACTTGTATAACAGACCTATTTGTCTTCAGGAATATATTACATCATAAAATAAGCATCCAACCATATCAGAATGGATTGTGTGTCTTTGTTAATATGGATTCATAGGTGTATCAATACATTCCCCACACACATAAAATGGACTTTTCTTTCTTTCTTTTTCTGGATCTGCATTTGACCTTCCCAACCAGAAGACTTGAGGAAAGGAAACTTGGAAGCTGGCATTTTAGGAAATAGTAAAAGTCACAGTGGCCCCGGTGAAAGAGAGGACACAGCTGTGGATTATGAGTGCACTGTCAGTTGTTGGCTCAGGGAATTCTTAAGATTAATTACTCTGCTGACGTCAGGTATGAGGTTGGCCCTGGATCTAATGAACTCTGCTTGTGTCACATACACTAAAAGCCATGGGTTGCCAAACCTCTGCTGATTTAAAGCACTTGGGATCTCTACCACCCATATGTTTTTATTTAAGGGCCCAATTACCCCTTAGAAGAGCTCAAATAAAAGTTCCAAACTATCTTGCTGCAACATTAATTTAACCAATTGGCGTGCATTTCAGCTGTATGTAGGCATTTTCATGATATGTGTAAATCCTTTATTAACAGTGTCAGTTGCTGACAGATCTTGTGTAATTCTGGTGTAGTGGGAAACATCCACATATGCTCCACCGAGCGCTTCTGCGTCAGCCAGGGAGGAAAAGTGCACAGTGTTCCAGGCCTCAGCTCACTAAGAACCGCTTGAAAGGACCTTATTTAAATGACAATGGCCTGTGGACATCTCTCAGGCTCCAAAACTGCTCAGATTGGATTCCTAATCCGCAAAGCAATCTTCCTACAGGGCTGAGGATGGCTCCTAGCCACTCGCAGTTCTGGGCTTTAAATGTCTTAGACCCCAGCGGAGGGAGGAGCTTTGCAGAGTTGGTGCTGGCAGTCTACCAGCGGTCTGCAGGCCTCCTTACTGGTCTAAAGAAATGTGGCAACAATAGCTCCTTTATGGCTATCCCGTGCTCACTGTCTTCACACTTCAAATGCTAGATCAAAATGAGCATAACGAATGGAGCCATCAAAGCAATCGGCGCAAAGTCCCGATTGGAAAACACCCACACATTGCACACTCCCTACCAGGGCTTTTCCCAGGGGAAAATGACCCGGAAAGGCAGATGGGACTCGGCCAAGAAGGCTGCAGCCTGCTCTGTGCCAGGTTGTTCTCCCCGAACTTCCATCTCGCTGAGTTCATTCTGGGGAGTCATGGGGATTCTGAGGCAGACAGAGGGAGGCTGAGGGGTGTCAGAGTTTCTCACATTCCCCAGGGAGCAGTGTGGCAGGGGACATCCCCGGCATTGTATCTTAGGAGGGCTGAGAGGAGACGCACATTCAAATCCCCCGAGGTGCCGAGATGGAGGGTGTAGAATGCAATGGCCCATACAATGGAAGGTGTGGGTCAAGATGAAAAGAAACTCACATTCAATGAGGAAACTGAGCAATCTGAGGTTAGGAGGCAGATTCCCATCCCATGCAAATACGCAGAATCAGCTGTGGAAGAAAGGAGCAGTAACCATGGCGCTTGCAGGAACTTTACAAATCTGGTCTGAGAAAACCAAGTCTGGGAAGCTGTTCTTGAAAGCGAAGCGTAGCAGTCCATTTATCCCATGTTCACAACATCCCTGTGAGTCTGAGCAAGAGGCAAGAATGTTAAAATCCAACCTAACAAGAACCAAGCAAGTCAGGAAGGATCCAGAAAAATCATCACAGGCAAATGGAAAATTACATTAAAAGACAGACACGATTTTATCTCATTGATGCAAGTTCTAAAGAATGTCTTGATAACAGAGCAAGCTGTGAACAAACTGTGGGATTTAGTCAGGCACTGACTGACTACAACCTACTCCGAGTAAATATAATAAACGAAGGGAACAGTTTTCTGCATGACACCCTTTTTTCTGGATGGCGATTCTAAATTACACCACGTTACTATACTGTATTATTTGTTGTTTCCCAGCACAGGAGTATGTGTGTTTTAAAGTGTGAAACAGGGAAAGCTGATGTTGCATTTTCCGAGTTTTTCTCATTCCACTTCTACTTTCTCTGTCACTGTCCAAATCGCAAGATAGGAGGGCAGGGGGTGCCAAGGTGCTTTCTTGAACCTCCTCCCTCCTTCCTCCTGAAAAAGAAGCCTTGCCCTGCCATCCTGGACCAGTTGGGACATCCAGATAAACCTGGGTGTTCTCATGAAAACTGAACATCAACATCCATCAAGGCCACTCTGAGACCCAGATGGATCAAGACACAAATGAGACCTTAGGGTAATTATTTCTGAACACAAATTATGAACATTGTACAAGCTGCAAAAATGACCAAACATCCCATTATTCAGACCAATAGGATTCTTCTATTCTAATTCTAGCTTTCGTCCTGCTCCATTCTGCTCTACATCTAAAAAGGATTTATGAAGATACCCAGTCATAGAGTTATCCTGCCTCAGTCCAGGGTGGACCACCGCATCCTTGACCTTCCCCAAACTACCTGTATAAGCCCAATCCTCTGAGTCCTCCCTACACCCCCTTTCTGAGATGCCCCCCAGTCCCCAAGTGCATGTGCCTGCTGCAGCTCGTCGGACCACAGAGGTGTCCTGGCCGTCTTAACGGGAGGCATAATCACACAACGCTTCAACTCTCAGCTCTGCGGGCACTCTCCAGTCTCCCATTTCTGGTTTTGACCTCCCATTTAATTCCACTCAAACTTTCAAGTGCCTGCCAGTATTCCCAGATGCCATGCTGCTGGAAATCCAAATTCAGTTTGTCCCAAACTAAAGTCATCATCTTTCCCCCACATAAGATCTTCTCTGCTTCCTAGAGCCCCCATCTCACATAATGATACTGATCAATTTTTAGTCTCAGGCTCCATAGGAAATAAAACCTATAGAAGAATTAAATGTTGCTGGCTAATATATCAAGAACACTTAAGCACTTAACTGCTTATGAAATTCTACTTGGGTCTTGTCCAAAAAATTTATTCTGACACTTGTTAAAGATGGTAAGGAGCACTTTATTTAAGAAGGGACTGCTGAATTATATGTGTCCTTCCTTTTCTTTTTCAAAAATATATTTTATTGATTTTTTACAGAGAAGAAGGGAAAGGGATAAAGAGTTAGAAACATAGATCAGCTGCCTTCTGCACACTTCCTACCGGGGATGTGCCTGCAACCAAGGTACATGCCCTTGACCAGAATCAAACCTGGGATCCTTGAGTCCTCAGGCTGATGCTCTATCCACTGAGCCAAACCGGTTAGGGCAGTGGTCGGCAAACTGTGGCCCCTTGAGTGTGGCTCTTCCACAAAATACCACGTGCGGGCGTGCACATACAGTGTAATTGAAACTTCGTGGCCACACCCAAGGGGACAAAGAGCCACATGTGACTTGCGAGCCACAGTTTGCCGACCACTGGGTTAGGGCAATGTGTGTCCTTTCATTATTGTACTCCCACTGTGTTTAACGGCACCTAACTCCCAGTGTGTGTTACTAGTAAATGAATGACTAATAAGTAAAAGAACAGACTTACATTCAAATACGTCAGCAGCATAGATCATGACTTTTCTAACCAGAATGAAGTCATTGGCCCTCTCAGAAGTAAAAGCATACCTTACTGCTGACAATGATAATTTGAAAAGCTAAGACAGTGCTATATGAACATGAGATCATGTGATATCAGTAAGAACTGGATCATTTCTGATTCTTACTGGTACATTTCTGGCTGCCTTGGAAAAGATAGTATGGTATTTAAAAAAAAACAGGCACTTTTGAAAAAATCTGTATTCTAGATACTAATTTTATAGTGGGACCTTTTACTCTACCTCAGTTTCTTCGTGTGCAAAATAGTGTAGGGCAGGGGTCCTCAAACCATGGCCCGTGGGCCACATGCAAATAAAAATATTGTATTTGTTCCCATTTTGTTTTTTTACTTCAAAATAAGATATGTGCAGTGTGCATAGGAATTGGTTCATAGTTTTTTTTTTAAACTATAGTCCGGCCCTCCAACGGTCTGAGGGACAGTGAACTGGCCCCCTGTTTAAAAAGTTTGAGGACCCCTGGTGTACGGAGTAGGTTAAATTATCTTGAGCATTCTCAGCAATTTAATGATCCTATCTAATAAAAGGTTAATATGCAAATTAGCCATCACTCCATCACAAAGATGGCGGCACCCAGTCCCCTCAGCCCCGCCAAAGTCCCCCAGTCCTGGAGGGGTGGCTGCTGAGAGTGGGCAGCGTGAGCGGCCTGGAAGAATGCTTTCTTCATCACCGCAGCGATGAGGCAAGTGTTCTGCCCAGGCCGTGGAGGGCCTCTGGGCAGTGCACTTGTGCATGGAGCGGCTGGGGCGGGACGTTTGAGTCATCGCCACGGTGACAAGGCAAGCATCCCGCCCCAGCCACGGAGGGTCTCTGGGCCTCGGAGAGCCTCTGGGCAGTGGGCTTGGAGCTTCCAGGCCCCACAGAGAGCAGAGAACCATGGAGAGTGGACCTATGCCCTCAGGGCTCCTGGATTGGAGATGGCTCCCCTGAGGGCTCCCAGATTGGAAAGGGTGCAGGTTGAGCTGAGGGACCCATCCCCCATGCACAAATTTCATGCACCGGGCCTCTAGTTCTTTTATAATATAAAAAATTGAACTAAATGGCAGAAAGGATAACATAAATCTAGTCTTTTCTTTTTTTTAAATAGAGAGGCAAATGAGATGCCTATAGTCATCCACTGAGTTTATGTAAAATGGACTTCTTTTTCTTGTGCAAAACAGGAAAAAAAAGAAACTTATCACTACCTCACTATTCTGCAACGTGGAACGACTTTATTAGCACATTATGTATTTTTAAATTGTAGTAACAGACACATAACACACAATTTACCATCTTAACTATTTCCAAGTATACCTTCACATTGTTATGCAGCCATCACCTTCGTCCATTTCCGGAACATTTTCATCTTCCCAAAGGGAAACTCTGTCCCTGTTAAACATTAACGCCTCATTCTCCCCTCCTCTAGCCCCTGGCAACCACAGGACACTTGGGTTGTTTCCACTTTTTTGCTGTTATAATAATGCTGCTATGAGATAGGTGCAAGATATCTGTTCAAGTCCCTGCTTTCAGTTATTTTGGCTAAACACCCAGAAGTGGAATTTCTTATATGGTAGTTCTATGTTTAATTTTTTGAGGAACCACCATCCTGTTTTCCACAGCAGCTGCACAATTTAATGTTCCCACCCACAGCACCCAAGGGTTCATATTTCTCCACATTTCACCCACAGCTTTTTTGAAAAATATACTAGACATCTGAATGAGTATGAGGTGATATCTCATTGTGCTTGTGATTTGCATTTTCCTAAGGCTTAGTGATATTGAGCATCCTTTCATGTGCTTATTGGACATTTGTCATACTTTATTTTTTTTTTGATGAGGCTTTTGTGGTCATCAGCCCCATGGATGACATTTGAACTCTTGGACCTACCATGCAGTTGCTACATTAGTACTCTGAATGGTTTATCATAGCATGTGTGTATATTCTTGACCAGTTGTCAGCTAGGTGCTTGGAGGTTTGCATCTGCTATCTCATTTTATTCTCTCCATAACTATGAGTGGTAAATACTCATGTTCATTTTCATTTTATAGATGAAGCTGAGAGAAGCTAAGGGACTTCTCCAAGGTAGCACAACTAGTTGTTACCCCTACTGGAAATCAAACTCTGGGTATCTGACATCGAGATAGTTTCAGTGAACTGTGTTCTCTTTCTTGATCAATTTCACAGGCATTGACCATCGTGAAAAAGTAAAACCCCAAATCATTTGAATACTCTTTCCTATTTAGACTCATCCTAACACATTGTGGACCAGTAATTTTATTGCTAGCTTTACCCAGTGGCCACATAAGTTTCTATTGAACAAGTACAAAAATGTTTTACATAAATGTTAAAGTAACGCTTTAAAATTAAAAACCCATTGCATTTTGAAGTTATTTATGACATGTTCTTAAAAACTAATAGCTTTTTAAAATATGATACTTTGTAAAACACTGTGTAATATGAAGCAAGAGTTCTCGTGATCCCTCTGCAATGTGTTAAGTAGGAGAGAACCCTGAGAAGCAAATGTACATCCCAGGCAAACCCTTTCATCTCAGGGCTATCCTAACCCGGATTCACACCCCAGGTGCTCAGGCCTCCCCTCAGCCGAAAACAGTTTTCTTAAGTTTTAATAGAGATGGTCTTCCAGTTTGATTAATGCTATTAAGTAAAATGCCATTTAATTTTTAAAGAAAAAATCAATAAAAGGACCTACTTTAGCACTTTTTATTCAGTTTTTTTATTAGCTGTGCTGAAACTGGTTTTGCATAATTTATGCCATATACACATGTTTGCATAATGCCATATAAAAGAGATCATTTAATCAATTAATAATAGCAACATCGCCTCTCCTGCTGGGTTTAGGAATCTACCAGAGTTTCCCTGGTAAATCTAATCTTCAGTAGGTTATGCATGGAGCCACCTCCCATCAGGAAGCATATATTTGGGTTTGGAGAAGGTCACAGTGTCTTCTTAAGCAGAAAATGACCGAATCAGGATCATTAGCAGTTCTGAGAAATCCTATTACTCAGTGACCCCCTTGACCCCGTCACCACCTTAGAAGCTGTGTCTCTGGCTTCAAATCAATTTCCTGAGTGCTGCTTTCTCTGAATCTGCTGGTTTAGCAGCCTCCTTGCATGTTTCCAGGCCAAAGAGCTTTTTTTAAAAGAAGCTGCAGATAATTTGCAGAGCTCTACAGGTGAGGCCTCTTCTCTAACATCTCTTACTAAGCCCTGGATTTCTGAATCTCTGAAGTGGCTCCCTCCCTGACATTTTTAAAGTCACACTGGACTAATTGCATTTAGAAAGCAGCTCATTGCTGTTTGGGGTGTCTTGCTAATAGCATGTAAACTAGTGGAAGAGAGTTGGGGTGCACATCTCTCCACCAAGAGGTGGCCTTGACCACTGAGGAGTGGAGCTGATCGGCCTAACACCAGGAAAGTAGCAGCACCCAAAGATTGTCTATGCCAAACCCCTGTCCCGTTTGGTCCCCCAGAGCACCCACATTTCACTATAGATGTATCCTCTGAAGGGGCTAGTCCTTGTCATGGAAAACAAAATATGAAATAACACTTGAACAGAGGTCTGGTCCTCCCATTGCAGCTCAAGTTCACCCAGCAGAGAATTATGAAGAGTAAGGAAAATGAGTGTGTGTGTGTGTGTGTGTGTGTGTGTGTGTGTGTGTGAGAGAGAGAGAGAAATAGAATTTATTGTGGCTCTGATTATGTACATGTGAGATGTGCCTGGCCAGGCTGGTTGGCTGGCATGGTGTGTGCAATAAATACATCCATGGGGCTGTTCTCTGTGGCCGGGAACCACCCACACCAGCAGTTCAGTCCTCCGGGTCCCCAGCGTCATGGGGCCCTTGGCGGCCTTCTGCTTCCATCTCCCACTGACTCTCTCCCTGCTTCTTCACCCCCTTCCTCCAGGCCAGCTCAGCCTTCACCTGCCAGCTCCCAGTCTCCAGGCCATCCCAGTTGTATTCCCACGAATCAGGTCTTGGCTGGGTGCCAACCTCCCGACACCCAACAGATCAGCAAAGGCGTTGCCTTTGTCACTGGACTCTGGTCCACCCCAGTTATACTTGCTGGTCAGCAGTGTGCCCTCAGGGAGTGGCTCCTGAGGACTCGGCTCCTGCCAAACCTGCTCCCATGAGCCCTCAGCTTCCCAGCTGCTCCAGTCCAACTTGGGAGATTTGTGGTCAGGGTTACTGGCCTGCCCAGCACAGCTGGCTTGGCCCCCAGTACTCCAGTTGTCCTGCTGGGCTAATACAGATTCAGCCTCCTGCTCCAAGCTGCCCCAGTCTTCGTCATCCCATCATTCAGCAGCGCTGCTGTCCCCCGCTGTGTCCTCGCCCTCCTCTTGTGCCTCCCAGTCTCCTGAGGTAATGGGTGTGGGAGAGGCAGGGGTGGGAGCTGGGGCAGGAAGTCCCTTGGGTTTGGGTCTCTGGGAGACTTTGGGCTCACCAGGGGAAGCTCTGGGGTGTTCACAGATGAGCTTGGAGGTGAGCAAGGAGACCCGACATGGCCCATCCTGCCCAGCTGGCTGCGGCTCCTCCCATTCTGGGGCTGGAGGCGGCATGGACATCCTTCTCCACTTTGGCCAGTTAGGTGGGGTCCTCTGACACAGACTCCAGTTTGGAAAGGAAACTTCAAATGGCCTTGAAGGCCTGGACCTGCACAGATTTTTTGGGATCCACAGTGAGACCACAGAGCCCAGAGCACAGTCATTCATTGAGTAGAGGTTGTGGGTGGCAGCGAAGCCCAGAACACTGGACATCTGAGACGGGGCAAACGGGTCCTTAGCAGCCTGGAAGCAGCTGATTTTTCCCAGACAGATGGTGGTGTTGCAGCAGATGGGGCCCTGGTCATCGTTGGCCTGCAGTTGAGCTAATTGCTTCATCAGCTCCACATTGAAGTTGGCCTCGTTCAGCTTCGGGGCCAGGAGCAGCATGGACTTGACGTCTGCTCCCGGTTGGCAGGGTTGGTGTCCCGGAAGCCATGCACGACTCATGGAAAGATCTGGGTATTGACTGTTGGCTCATCAAGGTATTAGATGAATTGCTCCATCTGCTGCAGGAGGTGTATGTGCATGGCCAGATCAGTGGATGAGAACATCTTGACCCCGACAGGGGTGACCTTCTGCTGATACTCCTCAGCACTGAGGGACTTGCCCACCTTGAAGAGGCGGGTGAGCACCACAGCCCCTGCATGCCCAAACTCAAAGGCAGTCAGCAGCTGGGACAGCGCCTTGTGCCAGCAGAAATCTCTGGGAATGAGTCTAGGTTCTTGCTCAGCTCTTGGAAGAACTTTTGCTTCTCAGCCGGCTCTTCGATATGAATCTCTTCCAGGCACAGGTTGGTCTCCACAAAGCGGTTGTTCATAAACCCACTGGGTGCACGGCAGTTCTGCAGGAAGTGGGCTGGTTTGGGATGCATCTTGGGGTTGGCTCTAACCAGCTCGCAATAATAGGGCACCAGTGATTTGGGGATCTTCCCAGGGTTGTGCAGAGGGGTGGCCCGAGGTAGGGGCTCATTGAAAACTTCCCAGATGAGGCAGCCCAAGCACCATATGGCGGTTGACCACTTCTCTCTGATGACTTTGCCACTATCATCAGCCAATTCTAGAGGATCATACTGCTCAAGCTCAGGGATCCCTTTGCAGGGGGGTGCCCCGCCATTGCCCTGGGCTGGGTACATGTAGTCCAGGCCCCTAACCTTCCACTCGCTGGTGCGGCCCAAAAACACAGTGGCTATATAGACATTGTTGTGGATGAGGCTGCAATCACTGATGAGAAAGCTGGGCTTTCACAATCTGGTGCAGCCCCCAGGAGAGCTCCAACTCCTTGGGGCCACAGCCTCTGCACCCAGTGGAGTCATGGCCACTGTCACTATGTGGAGCCATTTGTCTGTCTCCATCCCATCGATGTAGGCCAGAATGTTGGGGTACCTGAGAATTTTGAGGAGCTTGAAGGCAGCTTTGGCCACCTGGGTCTGCTCTTTGGCACCAGGCTTCACATTGTACATGAAGATGGACATCAGGCAGCCTGCGGCCTCCGTGGGGCTGCGGTGCAGGGCCTAGGGCCCCAGCGGGCTGCCCTCGGGAGGTTCCAGGCTGAGCTCGAACGGGAAATCCTGGACCAGGTCCCGGACAAAGAACCACATCATCCTGGCCGCCGCGGGCTCAGGTGCCTCTGCTCGGGGTCCTCTGCAACCCGAGCTGGGTTCAGACGGAGCCTCGAGAAGCAAGGAAATGTGATGGGGGGAAAAACATTGTTCCTGGGGACCCTGAGATGACTGAAGGTAGCTTGAGATCACCAACTGTGTTAGAAAAAGAACTTATGCTTAAATAATAAAGGGGACTAAAAGAAGATGTCACATAGATTAGAAAATAAATTTTTAATTTCGTACATCGGCCAAGCATTTGGTGGCCTTCCTACAAATGACTTCATTGTGTACAGGAAGGTCCAGAGAGATGTCAGTAATTTTCCAGATGAACGTGGATATGTGTGCGGGAATGGAGGAGATTGCTAATGTCATACGTAGGTGTGAAATGGTGGACACTGAACCGTATTGAACAGGTCTCTTCAATAAAGGACCACTTGTGAATGTGGCCATTCTGAATTGAGATGCACAAAGACAAACACGGGATTTCTGAGTCTTAATATGGAAAAACATGTAAAATAGCCCATTAATATATTTATATTGATGATGTGATAAGGT
>NW_006286673.1:1370237-1370976 GCF_000327345.1 Myotis davidii
GCAGGTGAAGCTCTGGGGTGTTCACAGATGAGCTTGGAGGTGAGCAAGGAGACCCGACATGGCCCATCCTGCCCAGCTGGCTGCGGCTCCTCCCATTCTGGGGCTGGAGGCGGCATGGACATCCTTCTCCACTTTGGCCAGTTAGGTGGGGTCCTCTGACACAGACTCCAGTTTGGAAAGGAAACTTCAAATGGCCTTGAAGGCCTGGACCTGCACAGATTTTTTGGGATCCACAGTGAGACCACAGAGCCCAGAGCACAGTCATTCATTGAGTAGAGGTTGTGGGTGGCAGCGAAGCCCAGAACACTGGACATCTGAGACGGGGCAAACGGGTCCTTAGCAGCCTGGAAGCAGCTGATTTTTCCCAGACAGATGGTGGTGTTGCAGCAGATGGGGCCCTGGTCATCGTTGGCCTGCAGTTGAGCTAATTGCTTCATCAGCTCCACATTGAAGTTGGCCTCGTTCAGCTTCGGGGCCAGGAGCAGCATGGACTTGACGTCTGCTCCCGGTTGGCAGGGTTGGTGTCCCGGAAGCCATGCACGACTCATGGAAAGATCTGGGTATTGACTGTTGGCTCATCAAGGTATTAGATGAATTGCTCCATCTGCTGCAGGAGGTGTATGTGCATGGCCAGATCAGTGGATGAGAACATCTTGACCCCGACAGGGGTGACCTTCTGCTGATACTCCTCAGCACTGAGGGACTTGCCCACCTTGAAGAGGCGGGGGAGCACCCCAGC
>NW_006286673.1:1371177-1379364 GCF_000327345.1 Myotis davidii
ACCAGGGGTAGGGGCTCATTGAAAACTTCCCAGATGAGGCAGCCCAAGCACCATATGGCGGTTGACCACTTCTCTCTGATGGCTTTGCCACTATCATCAGCCAATTCTAGAGGATCATACTGCTCAAGCTCAGGGATCCCTTTGCAGGGGGGTGCCCCGCCATTGCCCTGGGCTGGGTACATGTAGTCCAGGCCCCTAACCTTCCACTCGCTGGTGCGGCCCAAAAACACAGTGGCTATATAGACATTGTTGTGGATGAGGCTGCAATCACTGATGAGAAAGCTGGGCTTTCACAATCTGGTGCAGCCCCCAGGAGAGCTCCAACTCCTTGGGGCCACAGCCTCTGCACCCAGTGGAGTCATGGCCACTGTCACTATGTGGAGCCATTTGTCTGTCTCCCTCCATCCCATGTAGGCCAGAATGTTGGGGTACCTGAGAATTTTGAGGAGCTTGAAGGCAGCTTTGGCCACCTGGGTCTGCTCTTTGGCACCAGGCTTCACATTGTACATGAAGATGGACATCAGGCAGCCTGCGGCCTCCGTGGGGCTGCGGTGCAGGGCCTAGGGCCCCAGCGGGCTGCCCTCGGGAGGTTCCAGGCTGAGCTCGAACGGGAAATCCTGGACCAGGTCCCGGACAAAGAACCACATCATCCTGGCCGCCGCGGGCTCAGGTGCCTCTGCTCGGGGTCCTCTGCAACCCGAGCTGGGTTCAGACGGAGCCTCGAGAAGCAAGGAAATGTGATGGGGGGAAAAACATTGTTCCTGGGGACCCTGAGATGACTGAAGGTAGCTTGAGATCACCAACTGTGTTAGAAAAAGAACTTATGCTTAAATAATAAAGGGGACTAAAAGAAGATGTCACATAGATTAGAAAATAAATTTTTAATTTCGTACATCGGCCAAGCATTTGGTGGCCTTCCTACAAATGACTTCATTGTGTACAGGAGGGTCCAGAGAGATGTCAGTAATTTTCCAGATGAACATGGATATGTGTGCGGGAATGGAGGAGATTGCTAATGTCATACGTAGGTGTGAAATGGTGGACACTGAACCGTATTGAACAGGTCTCTTCAATAAAGGACCACTTGTGAATGTGGCCATTCTGAATTGAGATGCACAAAGACAAACACGGGATTTCTGAGTCTTAATATGGAAAAACATGTAAAATAGCCCATTAATATATTTATATTGATTATGTGATAAGGTGATAAGAGTTTGGAAATACTGGGTTAGATATATTATTCAAATATGTTTTACTTGTTCGTTTTATTCTTTTTTCAATGTGATTATAAGAAAAACCCAAAAGGCATTTTCGATTTCCTGTTGCATTTCTGTTTGATAGCCCCCATGCAGGATATCTCAGCACCTGGAATATGAAGCCTTGCGTGGTCCAAAAAAAGACAGAGCATCCAGCCTTTCCCAAACTAACTAGACTTCTCCACTCCATTGTGTAAAACATTTATAAATCTTCCTTGAAATGGCAATTTTCCATGGTAAACAATTTCAAAAACCTGTTATAATAACATTTCCATATTTGGCTCAGTCTAACTCAGACTCCACTCCCTGTCACATTGCGTCTTCTGACAAATACACAATTTTATACCTACTTGACATGTTTGTTAGCTGAGGAGATTCAGCTGGAACCTATGAGGCAGAACCTGTTGGTGATGCATTTTATAATAATCAATTTATTAATGTTATCATCTATTAAACAATTAATATTCCTTAATAGCAAACCACCCTTTTAAATATTTGCACATCTTTTCAGGTATTTAAACAATAGTAACAAATATCCAATTAGACTCATGAAAACATAATAAGATCAGCAGTCTATTAGGTAAAATTATTTTTAATGCTTTAACCATCTTAAAATATTTTTTAAAAATCTATAAAATATCAAATAAATTCCAAGACTCATTATTAGAAACCCATAGTTTAATTTGTCTCAAAAGAATTAGCTTTGCCTTTTATCTTAATTACTTATTCACTGAATGACTTTGGCTGTCCCAGTAAATAACTCAATATCTTCATTTGAAAGAATAAAACTAATAATAATACTAATATAACTTCTCTGTATTTTACTTGATTTTCATATTTGCCTTAATTTTTGTTGTCCTTTTAATTAGTTTCATTTTATTTGATGACAGATATTTGCTTTATCCTCATTGTAAATGGCTAAATTGTTTATTTTGTCTTAATAATATCTCGGATTTGCTAAAGTGATTTCAGGGAATTCACTCATTCTTTAGAGCTATTTTTTTAAAAAGCTAAAAAACACAAATACATTTTAGTTTGAAGATTGTAATCCCTGGCCTATTCTTGGTTGTTATATTTACATGTTTATGGAAACTTCTTTCCCAACCCATTATGTCCTTTTGGAATATTTTTTCTTGCTTCTCTCATAGAATAAATATTTACAGTAGTTCTCAACCTTCCTAATGCTGCGACCCTTTAATACAGTTCCTCATGTTGTGGTGACCCCTAATTTCATTGTTACAAATTGAACATAATTAAACCATAGTGATTAATCACAAAAACAATATGTAATTATATATGTGTTTTCTGATGGTCTTAGGCCACCCATGTGAAAGGGTCATTCGACCCCCAAGGGGGTTGCGACGCACAGGTTGAGAACCGCTGTCTTAGAAGTTAAATTCTCACACTCTGTGCTATTTTTTGAGGCTTTTGCAGGAAAAAAAAAAAAGAAACTAAAGTAAAGCTGTAGTTGAGAAGAAAGTTTTCATTTTTCAAATGGCATTTAATTTTGTGCAAAAAAACCTCTGCTTTTTTGTTTTGTTTTAAAGAGTTATGTGGGTAATTTGGGGATTTCTGACATTGTAGGAACATGAGCCATTGCCTTTCTTGATTTATATCCATGTAAGTTTGTCCATGTGTTGAAGTTCATTAATGTTGTTTCTTTTAAAGGGAGTAGTGAGTATTTTTGCCTTACCCTGTTCTTTTTCCTTTTTTAATTATGACAGACCAATTGACTGATTCATTGGTTCAATAAATATTTTCAATGCAGAAAAAAACTAATATTTAAGTTAATCTTTAAGTAGGAAGTGCACCTGTACAGATGTTGGGTGGAGCTGAAGAATATATCAGGAAAGTGGAATGAGCAAAGACACAAAAGGAAAAGCCATGGGCAATTTAGGAAGCACAGGGTCAGGGGGAGTGGGGCAAGACCCACCTCCACTCATGGGTAGCAGAGGGGAGCTCCTCAGCCAGGCGCCCCTAAAACACCTGGGCACAGTCACGGATAATATGAAACTGCAGTTTACAGTTTGCAAAGCTTCAGCAGAAAGAGATAAAAATGATGTACTCACTCTTTAGGAAATTAAAATAAGTATTTTGCACCACAAAATATACAAGAAGAATGTTTTGTGTGTTTTGCAGCAAAAGAGCTCTGAATATTTACACAAACATCAGCTGACAAACTGACATATTGATGCATTAAGTGGAAATGACATTGGAATATGTGGATTACGTTTCTTTCTAACTGCATGCAGCTTTCATCCTCAAAGTAAAAAAGGCACCGGAATGAAAAGCTTGGGGTTTTTCTGAACCTATAAGATTTCAGACGTGCTTGAAGGAATTTAATCTCAACCTTCTGCCACATGCAATAATTTCTGCCTACACCGCGATGAGTAAACTAGTTCGAGAGTGACTCACCCGGTACATGGATTCCTTTTCTTAGAAAACACTACTTTCACAAAACCAGCTGCAACAATAAATGAACTATCTTATCTGTCTCTTTGACCGGTTCTGGGTTATTAAGTCAGACCCAGCGGAGCCTGGGAGTGACTGTGAGTTCTGAGTCATCTGTCCAAATTCATCTTCTCTGCAAAGTTCCTCTCAGCCACTGAGATGGAAGAGCCGGACTTTGTGGCCAGACACCTGGCACCTTCTCTTACTTGTCATGGGTTCTTCATGGACTTATCCACCTGCTTGTGCCTCAGTTTCTTTGTCTGAACAAGCATGATGATAACACTCACGGGATACATGTGCTAACAGCTTTGAATGAGCTGGTAGACACAGACCACTTACCATGGTACCTGGCACATGGCTGATACCTGATACACCTCAATTTCCTGGGATAATAAAATGATGGGATGGCCGAGAGTAGGGTTGCATGATAAAATACAGATTGCTCAGTTGCATTTGAATTTCAGATCAACAATGAATAATTTTTTTTTAGTATGAGTATATCTGCGCAGTTTTTTTTTCATTTGCTGACTCTGACCCCTCAGCTGGAGCCATGCTTCTCAAAGTCAGATTCCAGGGCTAAGGGTGCCAATAGCTACACTCTCACCCCCATAAACACTATCCTGCCTTGCCAATGTGGCCTATATAATCCACAGAGCCCAATATGAAGTGAAATGGGGGTTCCCTTGTTCAAAAGGTTTTAAGAATCTCCAGACAATAGGAGGAGACCCCTGCACCAAGCTCGGGGGCCTGTGAGATGCTCCAGGAAGCCACCCTGCTCCTGATTTAGACAGTTCCTGTGGATGACCACTTCTAAGGTTTTTTTAAATAAAGCATTCTTTGATTCTTCGGCATGGTGATTTTTCTGCATCGCACGTGCCATTCTACTCTTCTGGCCTGCATTGCTAGGCTATGGAGTTGGAGCAGTGAAAGCAGCCCTCATGTACTAAGCACTGATAAGCCACAATTTCTGTGCCCCCTTTCCACCTACACTGCGCTTAATCTCGAGAGGATTTCTGAACAGTGAATATTATCAACCACTCCACCCTGATGTTTCATCTCAAATTCAGAAACTGATTGGAAGCAGGTGAGTGAGGGGCCCACCACCAGCAGCTCACAGACCTTCAGTGATGGAGCAGGACTTGAATCCAGTTCCTTCCATGTCCAAACTCGGCACTCCTCATCACGCTGCCACACTGTCGGGAAAAGCTGACTAACAAGCAACGTCCTGTCCTCAATGCCTTGTCCTAACACTTTCATTTTTTAAATACAAAAGCCTACCTTGAAAAATTGTTTTTTCAATGAGCCAAATAAAGATGGACACCATGACCCTCTGAAAGGAAGGGTGCAGGAGCAATCAGGAAGCTGAGTCTGCAGGAAACGGAGCTGGGAGGAGAGAGCACAACTTCCATGATCCCAGTTTCTTTCTTAGAACATAGTCCACATGTAGCCCAGGTCCATCTTATACAATTTCAGGATCTGCACCTTCTTCAAGCTGAAAGATCCCCCATTCCTTCTTCTATGACCCTTACTAACTAAATACCTGAAGCTTTATTAATGTACTAGAGGCCCGATGCACAAAAATTTGTGCAAGAGTAGACCTTCCTTCCCCCGACTGCTGGCACCAGCTTCCCTCCGGCAACCTGGGACCTGGAATGCTTCCCTCCTCTGGCCACCTGCAGGCACCTGGGACCTGGGCTGGCTTCCCTCCAGCCCCAGCTTCGTCAGGAAGGACATTCAGAATGATGTCTGGTCTAATTAGTATATTACCCTTTTGTTATTAGAGATAATGCTATTCTTTTTTTAAAAAAAAATAGTGTATGACTAGAAACAAAGTATTATACCAGTCTTCTAAATGTATCCAGTAGAATATAAATCCCATATTAATTTGACATACATCATCTATTTTTAAATACATGAAAAAGCATTTACTTTATTTTTTTTTTACAATCAATATTATCCTGTATTAGTTTCAGGTGTACAGTGCCAGAAGCTAATTCTAGCATGTCATAAATACAAGAGGTTTCATCAAAAGGTTGATGGAACTTGGGGATTCAGCAGGGCTGAATACATATTACCTGCTGCTGGAATAGCTAAGGGCATTTCCCCAAACCTAAAAATCTACATTTTATTGCCTGCTACTGAGACAGCCAAAGGCAGTTTCCCCCAATCTGACAATGCCTACTGTATACCAAACCTTAACTTTTGATATCTATATCTGCTTTGCCTTAGGGCAATTTGTATTAATAAAGAGCAAGGGGTCCAGAGATTCAGAGAACTTCGTTATTGAAGCTAGGTCTTCTCTGGCTCCCCCATGGATTACAAATTTATATTTCTAGCCTCTTTATTAATTTACACACAGCACCTTCTCCAGGTTCCTGAACCCTTCTAGATGCTGGGTAAGACCCCCGGTATTAGTACAGCATAGTGGTTAGACAATCATATACTTTACAAAGCATTTCCCCTGATATTCTCAGTACCCATCTGGCACCGTACACAGTTATTACAATATTATTGAACATATTTCCTATGCTTGACTGTTTTGTAACTGCCAACCTGTACTTCTCAGCTCTTCATCTTTTTATAATGCATTTTATTTTTTTAAGATAGATCAATTCCAGATAAGCATTCCTTTTAATTATTTATCAATGTTTATTGCCTTTCCTTACCAAAAGGTAGGGGTGAACTTAAGAATTCTTTCTTTTTTTCCCCCTACAAATCAGAGGTCCTCCTCTCCACCCACTTCCATTATGTAGCTGTTGGTGAAGAGAGTTCCTGTGGGTGGGCCAGTTACACTGGGCATGAATCTGGAAGGTGGCTCAGCTTCCAAACCTGCTCACCTACAAAGAGGTTTGATAGCCTTGTACACAGCTCTGTCCTCAAGAATCTCCCTGTCCTGGTGGCCAAATAAAGTAAGATTAGACCAATTTGCTTTTCAGATGATTTATAAAAATGTATTTTTTCAGTTAGAATTGACGTACTAGTTCCAGATGTACAACATAGTGAGTAGACATTTATATAGCTTACAAAGTGATCACCTGATAAGCCCTTGATTTATTTTATAGTGGCCTTTTAGAAAAGAAAAGATCATTAACCTTTATTGGGTTTATATTTAAGTTATTTATTTAACCAACTAATTTATTTATGACATATTTGTATAGAAATGGCACTTCCATTAAACACCTTTGTATGCAAATAAGCAATTTCAGTACACTGGGATCATCTCTGAGCGGCTTCTACTCCGTCCTTTATCCAGAGAACAGGTCATTGTCTCCCTTCCTCCTTGTGTCATTAATCCACAGAATAATGACGCTCTAATCACATCCTCACATCCTACATCCAAACCCGAGACACAATTACACTCAACTCCAGTAATAGAGTCAGATCTGATACCAGACTTTCTCAGTTAGACTGGCAGGCAGAGCATGTGCTTCTTCCCTGCAGACCAAAGTAAGGGTTTATATATTTTTTATTTTTATCTCCAAGAATGTCAGCTGATATTGTTGCAATTATAGGCACTAACTGAAAGTGTAACCGTGTAGCGGGAATACTTCAGAGAAGCAAAGTTGCGGGTTCAATGGCTGAATTTTATTCATTTATTAGATTTATACCACATGTTTTCCTATGTTGTTGAAATATCACCTTGGTACTCTGATAAGAACTCTATAAAGCAAGAAGTTGGGAGAGAGAAGAGAGAGAAAGGGGTGGGGAGAAAGAGAGAGAGAGAGAGAGAGAGAGAGAGAGAGAGAGAAAGAGACTAGAAAGAAAGGATGGCCCTAGCTGGTTTGGCTCAGTGGATAGATAGAGCGTTGGCCTGCGGACTGAAGGGGCCCAGGTTCGATTCCAGCCAAGGGCATATGCCTGGGTTGTGGGCTTGATACCCAGTAGAGGGCGTGCAGAAGGCAGCCAATCAATGATTCTCTCTTATCATTGATGTTTCTATCTCTCTCCCTCTCCCTTCCTCTCTAAAAAAAAATCAACAAAATATATTTTTTAAAAAGAAAGAAAGAAAGGATGCTACTTGAGGCAACTTTTGACTTGAGTTTGTTGATCTGTAAGTGAGCAAGGTGGGGATTAATTTCCAGGTTTCAGAAAATGAACAGAGGCCAAAAATAAAACAGACTAAGAACCTGGGAAGAAGGGAAAACCACCAGGAGGGCATTCCTCTGTGGTTGTTTGCCTCTGTGTAGAACTGGTTGAAGCAATTTAAGGAAAGGCCATATGTGAGGCAGGGCCATATCTGAGGTAGGGTCATATGTGAGGTAGGACACAGGAATCAGACAGACTGGGTCGTGGCTCCCTATCTTGGTAACTGTTTAAACACTCAGTTTTCCCACTTTAAAAATGGGTACCCTCCCTTAGAGTGCATTGGTAAACATTAAATTGGGACATTGCATGTAAAGCACTTTGTCTAGTTTCTGTCACAGGGAAATTGCTAAATAAGCATTCACCATTCCCACCCTACCCCTCCCCATGCTCTTTC
>NW_006286673.1:1379431-1386634 GCF_000327345.1 Myotis davidii
GAGTTCTTGGTGTTCCAGGGAAGTTCTTTCCAATTAATCCACAAAAAGTGAGTGTCTCTTTTGGACTTAGATCCATACAAACAATTAGAAGGAAACGTCTTTGCCTTCTATGCTATAAAATATTATAGATTCAGGCTCCAAAAGAGGGGGAGAGTAATAATATTCTGATGGTTATATGATACATTGCTAAATATTGAGGAACAAAAAAATACAAAATAGTGCACAGAACCCTCCATAAAACCAGCACCAACCTCACATGAAAAGAGAAAAACAATGAATAAAATAGTATACTGTGGCCCAGTAATTGTGGTTCAGTGGTTGGGCATCAACCTATGAACCAGAAAGTCACAATTAGATTGCCCGTCAGGGCACATGCCTGGGTTGAGGTCTGGATTCCCCAGTAGTGGACATGCAGGAGGAAGCCAATCAATGCTTCTCTCTCATCATTGATGTTTCTATTTCTTTCTTTCTCCCTCTCTGAAGTCAATATATATATATATACAATATATATATAATCTCCCTTCATATTCAAATAGACCACACGGGGAACAACCAAACAACCAGTCACTATGACATGTACTGACCACCAGAGGGCGCGCATGGAACATGGCAAGCATTGGTCATGGCAGGATGGTGGAGCAGGTGAGCGGGGTGATGGTTGCTGTCATCAGAGTGAGCCTCTGGTGGTTACTGAAAATTTTTTGCTCCCATGCTCGGTGGTCCTGCCTGGCACTTGCACCTGCTGCCAGCCATCAACCTATGAACCAGAAAGTCACAATTAGATTGCCCGTCAGGGCACATGCCTGGGTTGAGGTCTGGATTCCCCAGTAGTGGACATGCAGGAGGAAGCCAATCAATGCTTCTCTCTCAGGAGCCACTGCTGGCGCTCAGTGCTATCAGTGGATTTGAGTGGCAGCTGCTGGCCCTGATCACCCTCAGGGCTTCTCCACCTCCCCCTGCTCCTGAGGAGTGATTGGGGCCGGCACACTGACGGTGCTGAGTAATAGGGGCCGGCACTGGGAGCTGGCAGTGGGTGTGAGTGGCAGCTCCAACACTGGCAGCAGGTATAAGCACATGGAGGGACCACGGTGTGCAGGAGCAAAGAATTTTCATAAACGACCAGAGGCTCACCCCAATGACAGCCACCAGCGCCCCTTGCTTACCTGCTCCATCATCCCTCAGTGGCCAACGCCTTCCATGTTCCGCGCACTCCCCTGGTGGTCAACGCACAGCATAGCGACCGGTTGTTCATTTGTTCTGCCATGTGGTCTATTTACATATTGGGTTTTATACAGAGACTCTAGAGACCCGAAAATTCCTGCACAGTCCAGGAGTCCTCAGGGGATGTCCCCAGGAGGAGCGGGCAAAGCCACAGTCTGGCCTCCCTCTGCAGGAGGCGACTGGGCCTGATGATCAGGGGACAGCACCACCCCCATCACCCCGCCATTGCCACCCACCCTCCCTCTGCAGGAGGTTGGCGCCAGCTCCAATCACTCTGCGTCATCAGCAGATATGAGCAGGACTGGCGCCATCAACGTCAGCGCTTGGGAGTGGCGGTGGTGGGAGCAGGGTTGCTGGTAGACAAGGGACTGGGAGCTGCAGTGGGAGGTGCCAAGTGCGGGCGCAGAGGATGGGCTGAGACCTGCCCCTGTGCCCACCACAGCCTCGTGGCCCACAGTTCCTTTCAAGATGCATGAATTCATGCACTGGGCCCCTAGTCCTATCTAATAATAGACAAGCATGGTAATTGACCATACCTTTGCTATGCTTCCCATTGGCTAATCAGGGTGATATGCAAATTAACTGCCAACAAAGATGGCGGTTAATTTGCATATGTAGTGCAATGCTGGGCAGCGAACGGGAAGGACGGAAGAAGCTGCCTGCCACTGACAGTGACTGGAAACCCAGGTGCAGGCTAGGCCACCTTTGCCCCGCCCCCCCAGCCCTGATAGGAGAACTGGGGGCCTTTGCCCCACCCCCAGCTGGGGTTGGAGAACCGGGCGCCATTGCCCTGCCCCCCAGCCGTGATCAGAGAAGCCGTGCAGAGCAGGGAAGGGGCAGGGAAAAGGCAGCGCCTGTGACTGCCTCTTCCCTGCCCTCCCCCACCAGTGATCGGTGATCGGAAAAGCCGGGCAGGGCAGGGAAGAGGCGGCCCTGACCCCTACATAGATCGCGAGCACCTTTCAAACTGCATGGGTAAAACCCCATGAGGCTGGGTCCTGACTGCTATGTGCTGCCACATAGATTGTGAGCACCTTTCAAACTGCAAACCCCATGAGACCAGGTCCAGGCCACCACATAGATTGCGAGCACCTTTCAAACTGCGTGGGTAAAACCCATGAGACCGGGTCCTGGCCTCTACGTGCTGCCATGTAGATCTAGGGCAGCCAGCAGCCACCTCTTCCCTGCCCACCTCCCCGACCCCGACCCCCATGCCCGGGTGATCAGAGAAGTACCTGTATTTTTTTTTTCAAAGTACCTGTATTTTTAATAATTTCTTGATATGGTAAAATAATTTTACATTATGATCCAAGGGTGGTGGGGTGAGGAGAAGGAGCAGCAGAACAATCCAACAAACAAAAAGGGAAACAAAAATGCATGGTGGAAGGGATTTGAAGGGTGGGTAGGGGCATTGCCCAACTATAATGCAATTGGTTTGTTACTGAGTACTATTCATGGGAAGACAGCATCCTGACTCCTTCTCTACACAGAATATTGGGAGTAAATATGATGCATCCAGGTGGAAATATGATTAGGGGTTGGAAGACAGACAGGAAAGAAGAAGTCAGAAATACACACTAAGAGAGTTACTGGCTTGCTGGATGCATGTGCCGGCGGCTGGCTGCAGCCCAGGAGATGGACAAGCCACCCACCCAAGGTTCCAGGCTCCAGCCACCCGGAGAAGCTGCCAGCCCTGTGGTCCAGGGCGCCAGTGCCTGTGGCCAAGGAAATAGGTTCCCTCTTCTCCTACTGCAGTCATTACTTCAATATTCCCCTTCTGAATTTCTCTCCTGTGCTGCAACCCAACTCCACTTTTCATCGGAAGTATACGGAACAGAGAGAGCAGTGTCAAAAGCTTACATTGTTAAGCTGGTAAGGTTGGTACTTAAGTATATAAATGGAAAACTAGAGTCCTTAAGGTAACAAAGGCTACAAAGGACAGGGACAGCACATGACCTATTATACCCAGCAATCCATATGGGGACTGAAAACTTTGCAATGATGACAATTAGTGAAGATATGAATCCACTAAAATAGTTGACAGGGACAATTCTTCCATCTTTGAAAGTATCTACATCAAATCTGTTTAAATAGATTTTCATCTGCATAATATCACACATTCTGACAAGACCACCACCATCACCAATGTGGTCAGTGTTGTGCAGATATATGTTTAATAAGTGAACCCCCACTCCCCCCTGAGTGCACAAATTTTTGTGCACCGGGCTACTAGTATATATATAAAATAGTATATTGTGCATTGCTAAGTTTCAAGAAATAAAGATATTATATATAGCAGAATGTGAAAGTGATATCTCAGGAAGGATGAAATCTGTGTGGACTGAAACTACCTTAACAGGATTTCACATCATTCATGCGAGTGTTGCTCACTTACCTGTTTGCTCTCCAGCTGTATTAAGATTGTGGGGATATAATTATGGATGAGGGGACCTGAGATATTTGGATGCACCTTGGGATGGAAACACTGGAGTTAGTACTGGCGAGGAGGTCACTGCCCTGCTCCAGAAAGAACCCACACTGAGGAGGCCAGAGAGATAACATTGAAGGATCAGAAGGCCTGTTATTCCAATTCTGAGTTAGAGACCTGATGATTGTCTGTTGACTCCAAGATCCATTCCCACTTTCAATTTCCTGAATGAACACTTTCCCAAGGAAGCCTGAGCTATAGAGAAGCTTGATAACCTATACAAACTACCTCTTATATCAGGAAAAACAAGAAACACTGTGGAGAGAGTGCTATCATATCCCCTACAGTTACCAAGGATATACACTAATCTCCCGTAATATGCAAATAGACCACACGGGGAACAACCAAACTTGATGTTTATCAAGTCAATAAACTCAAGTCAATCAGTGCACTATTTTGTATTTTTTTGTTCCTCAATATTTAGCAATGTATCATATACATAGGGAATTTAAAAAAGCTAAATTCAATTGAAATTAAATTATTATACTACTTATCAAGACCATATAAAGAGCCCTCGCTGGTTTGGCTCAGTGGATAGAGCATTGGCCTGTGAACCAAAAGGTCCCAGGTTCAATTCCGGTCAAGGGCACATACCTCAGTTGCAGGCTCCTCCCCATTCGGGGCTCATGTAGGAGGCAACCCATCAATGTGTTCGTCTTGCATCGACTTTTTTCTCTCTGTCTTTCCCTCTTTCTTCCACTCTCTTTAACAATCAATGGAAAAATGTCCTCAGGCTGGGGTTAAAAAAATAAAATAAAAAGACTATACATAGATGTAGGTATTTCAGCTGTCATCTGTAAAACCAGTGTTCATTTCCTGAAAAAAAGAGAGAGCCGCCAGACATTTCTGGAGGTTTTAGGCCATGGAGCAACTTTACCTCACTGTGGGTGGGTTTCTGTTCTGTTTCTGGAACACCTGGTCCAGGAGCTCTGTAGCCCCTTTCTAGCAGTTGTGCTGCGCATCGTGTCCTCCTTCCCATTCTGGCCCTTCGGGTATTTCTCCAGCCAGGACATTGGGTTCCCACCATTGTGCTCTGCAATTTTAGATGACATCAGACTCCATCTGCAGGGGACATCACGTTTCCATAGCAACTAATGTATTTCAACCTGGGGGAAGTGGAGTGTTCTCAACTATAAATAGAGCGAAGATTGAGGAAAATGAGTGAGAGCACTGACCGCGAGTGATGGGCTGTGCTTGTGGCAGAGAGAGGTCGGGTACTGGGCAGGGGGTGACTTTTAAGGGCAGTATCTGTGGCTGGTCACATCCCAGTGGGTGAATTCCAGGTCAGCTTCTCTCTACCTCTGTCCTCATCAGTCTATGACTCTGTTCATAGGCATGGAGTCTGTGCAAGTCCTTAGCTGTGTCCAGGGAAGCAATTCCCTACAGGTATTGTTTTGCTAGATTAAGACAATAATGACAAGACACTGCAGAATTTTTATACAGCATGAAAATTACCAAGGAGCATCCAATCGAGGATGGAAATAAATTTCTTTCTCCATGATCCATTGTTTTTTAAGAAAAAGAATAATAATAAAATAATAGATAAATAAATAAATAAGGAAAAGAAGAGGAAGAACAAGAAAAGCACTATCGATTAGTTATGGCAGGCTGTCATGGGTGTCAGGTGATGTGACCTGAAGCAAAGTTGCTTCTACACAAGCAGTAACTCACAGCAGATCTAAGGAGGAAATATCAGCATCTCAATGACCTCCTGGAGTGTTTGAACAATATTTCTCCACAACTGCCTTTATGCATAGTCTACCCTGAAGGGGAAAATAATTACAATTTAGATCATCAATTATTCAGACTAATCACAGAACCACAGGTTTGGAAGAACCTTGAAAGGCTGTCCAGATCCTCTTCGGCTCCCCAGTCTGAATTGTATTAGAAGCATACAAGACAGACTGGTTCCATCAGCTTCATCATGAAAAATTATCTATCACAATAATCACTTTCAAACAAAGATTCTAGGGCTCCTCCTAGTTGCACTCTCCCTTTTTATAATGTTAATCCAAGAGTTTCTTGTGTGCTAAACATAATCACTTAACTCAACATCATCTTATTTTATTATCAGACACGTGGGAAGTATTTGTTTATTGGTGGGTTGGTTTGTTTGTTTTTGGTTATTGTTTCTGGTTTTTGCCTATCATTTCACTTATTTGCAGCTATTGTTAAGTCTCCAACATTATTTTATGACAAAGGAAAATACTGACAAAATGTGGGTCAGTGACAAAATATTTCTGGTGGTGGGGGAAGCAATAAAGGAGAAAGAAGACAGTTCAATAGTTATATCCTGGCACAGGGAAAGACTGAGAAGAAGATTCATGTAAATGTCAGTTGTTGCTTTCTCTGGACCCTCAAAGTAAGAGCTTAGGATCATCTGTTAGTCTTTTGTTTTTCCATGTTTTAAAAACTAACATATTTCAAAATGATAGCATTTATGTTGTAGTGATAAAAAGACTGATAAAAGGGAATAGAGCGATTTATTAAAGTCAAAGACAAAAGAAGCATCAAAAGCTGAGTTCAGCTCTAGCCAGTTTTGCTCAGTGAATAGAGCATCAGCATGAGCACTGAAGAGTCCTGCGTTTGATTCTGGTCAAGGGCACATACCTACCTCAGTTATGGGCTCAATCCCTAGCCCCAGGCAGTACAGGGGGCAAGCAATTGATGTGTCTCTCTTACATCGATGTTTCTCTCTCTCTCCCCCTCCCTTCCATACTCTCTAAAAATCAATGGAAAAAAAATCCCCAGGTAAGGATTAACCAAAAAAAACAACCAAAAAATAAACACAGAATCTGAGTTCAGATGTGAGGTGAGCTGATTCCAAATTTTAAGATTGTCCCAGGTTGCCCTGTTCAACCTGGACCAAGTGCTCACAGGCTCAAGCAGGGGAGGAAAGAGGTGTGACAGCTGATCTTCTCTCATTGAATGATTGACTCTCAATTTCCAAACTCCCTTTTTGGATCAAAATTACTACCTAAATGACCAAATAGTTTAACATGTGTAAATAATTAAAATACCAATTTTAGCCAATAGGATTGTATTTGGCAATCAATAGGACTATGATTAAGGTTTTATTTAAAGAGGAGGTGAATGGGTAATTATGGATACACTAGAGGCCCAATGCACAAAATTGGTACAAGGGCCTAGGCCCCAACCCCCGCCCACTGCGGCTTTGTCCAGAAGGAAAGAAGTCCAGAAGGATGTCTAGTCTAATTAGCATATTACCCTTTTATTATTATAGACTAGAGGCCTGGTGCACAAAAATTTGTGCACTCGGGGGGGAGGGGTGTTCCTCAGCCCGGCCTGTGCCCTCTCGCAGGCTGGGACCCTTTGGGAGATAATGACCTGCTGGCTTAGGCCTGCTCCCGGGTGGCAGAGGGCAGGCCTCATCCCTAGGTGCAGCCCCTGGTCAGGCTCAGAGCAGGGCCGATTGGGGAGTTGGGGCGCCGCCCCCTGTCATGCACAGCGCAGGGCCCATCAGGGGGTTGGGG
>NW_006286673.1:1387443-1419723 GCF_000327345.1 Myotis davidii
GAGGCCTGCAGCCGCAGGTGGGGAACGTTGGTTTCCTCTGTCACTGAGGCAAGCAAGCCTCATGTTAGTTTCAAGCTGCCTGGCTGCCAGCCACCATCTTGGCTGACAGTTAATTTGCATATCTCGCTGATTAGCCAATGAAAAGGGTAGTGGTTGTATGCCAATTACCATGTTTCTCTTTTATTAGTGTAGATAATAAGACCAATTTGTTCTTTTACTGAATATAATTTTTTTTTTTTAATGAATTGCCACTTCCAATGTAAATACAAGTTGAAGTCAGGTCTTTGGCTCTACCAAAGGGGCATTTCTAAATTCAGTCTCTCACTCATCCTTTAACAGTGTCCTCCAAACAAAATTAAAAATGAAAAAAAGGTAATGAGACAGACTGAAGGAGAGAGGAAAGGGAAGAAGAAAAGAAACAGGAAAGAAGAAAGGAAGGCACAGAGGGTTGGAGAAAGAGCCTATTTTGTACCATTTGTCTACTGTCCATTTGCCCACTGTCTATGGCCAATTTCAGGCTACCACAATGACATCACCGAGGTCAGAATTGAGAAGAAAGGCATACAATTGCTCCTCGTGAGTTGGCATGAGCCATTTCTAGCATTTCGTTGGACATGATTCCAAAGCTGTCACTAAGGATTTCATGAATTTCAACCTATCTATAAAAATAGAAGACGTATATGTAGTTAAAAATCAATTACAAATTAAAGAAAATCTATATAAATGGAAAACCATGCTGTGTTCGAGGATTGGAATATTCAACCTAGTAAAGAGGCCATGTTGCTCCAAATGGACCTCTGAAAATCCCCACCAAAGTCCCAGCACAGTGTTTTGTCAATAGCAACAAGCTCACTCTAAAATTGATATTGGAAGATAAAGAAACTACAACATTTAAAACAATTTTGAAAAAGAATGAAGTGGGGAGATGCACATTACTTGACTTCAAGACTCAATAAATAGCTACAATGATCAAGGCAACTTACTGTTGGCCAATGTAACAGAGTAGAGAATTCAGAAATAGACCCACACAAATACACCAAACAGATTTTTGTCAAAGAAGAAAAGGCAATTTAATGGAGAAATAACAGTTTTTCAAAAAACTGGGCATTTTTGGTTGGTTTCAATTCTTGGCAATTGTGAATAATGCTATGAACATGTGTGAGCAAATAACTCCTCCAGATCCTGCTTTCAATTCTTTTGAATATGCCCAGGCTGTATCACTCACTTGGTTGAACATTTCCCCATGCACCAGGAGGTTAATGGATCGATTCCCAGTCAGGGCACATGCTGGGGTTGCAGGCTCAATTCCCAGTAGAGAATATGCAGGAGGCAGCCAGTCTATGTTTCTCTTTCATCAATGTTTCTATCTCTGTCTCCTTCTCCCTTCATGTCTCTGAAATCAATAAAAATATATTTTTAAATAAGTCTTTTGTATAAACAAAATGTGGTCTATACATACAGTGGATAGTTAGCCTGTCTTAAAAAGAAAAAAAACATCTACGTGACACATGGTACCACATGGATGAAACTTCAGGACATTTTGCCAAGTGAAGTAAGACAATTACAACAAACAAACACTGTGATTCCACTCATGTGAAGTACTTGGAGAAATCAAGTTCTTAGAGAGAGAAAATGGAGACTAGGGGCTGGGTGGTGGGGGAAATGAGAAGTGCTTGTTTCATGGTTATGGAGTTTCAGTTTGGGAAGATGAAAACTTTCAGAGATTGATTCTGATTGGTGATGGTTGCACAACATCATGAATGTACTCAATGCCACTGATCTATACAC
Organism: Myotis davidii; assembly: GCF_000327345.1. Lineage (NCBI taxonomy): Eukaryota > Metazoa > Chordata > Mammalia > Chiroptera > Vespertilionidae > Myotis > Myotis davidii. Next base: position 1,389,232 of record NW_006286673.1, read on the forward strand.
TTAAAAATGATTAAGATGGTAAATTGTATGTGTTTTTTTAACCATAATTTTGAAACATAATGTTGGAAGAGAGAGAGAGAGAGAGAGAGAGAGAGAGAACAACCTCGGCCTGAACCTCACACTGTATTAAAAAAATTAATTCAAATTGGATCGTAGATTTAAAAGTAACTATAAACTACAAGACTAAGAGGAAAATAGGATGAACCAAAGAGGGAAAAATTAATAAAGTAGATTATATCAGAATTAATTCTTTGTAGATTGTATCAGAATTTGTTCTTTGAAAATTCTTGTTGAGAGAATGAAAAGATGAACTACAGACTTGGAGATACTATTTGCAAGCCACATATCTGAGAGAAGACTTTGGTCTAGAACAGTGGTTGGCAAACTGCGGCTCAAGAGCCACAATGCAGCTCTTTGACCTGTTGAGTGCCAGGGGTGGGCAAACTTTTTGACTCGAGGGCCACAATGGGTTCTTAAACTGGACCGGAGGGCCGGAACAAAAGCATGGATGGAGTGTTTGTGTGAACTAATATAAATTCAAAGTAAACATCATTACATAAAAGGGTACGGTCTTTTTTTTTCTTTTTTTTTTTTTAGTTTTATTCATTTCAAACGGGCCGGATCCGGCCCGCCGGCCATAGTTTGCCCACGGCTGACACTGAGCAACCAGCCAGGGCTAAATTTAGTCTTTTACAGAACTTTTTTTTTTTTTCATTTAGACCTTACTGGGAATGTGTCTAATCTTTCTTTGTCCAGTCCTTTCCCCCAAGATCTGTGGGGAGCAAACTTAAAGAGTGTTAAACTTCAGCTTCTGGCACAAATGGAATGCCTCTGTTATCCGGCCTTCCTTTTGCCCCTTTCCTGATAATTAATAACTGGATTAATGACAACAGTACCACTGAGACTCACATGGGAGGATGAGTAATCTTTATTTCTATGGACTTAAACCCCTGGGTTTCCAATGTCCTATTTCCCTCTGTCCTGACATGGAAAAGGTCCAATTTTGTATTAAGGCCACTTCCCAGTGCCTTCACTCCATAATAAAGTCCAGTACAGCATTTGGCTAACTTAACTTGTGTTCCCAGCTGTAGTCCATTGCGTGTGGAATCCACATGGCCATGAGTCATGCTGCTGCTTACAGCCACATAGAAGGTGAGTGTAGTTCATGGAGCAAGAGAGAGAGAACTCTTTGGGCATTATAACCAGGAGCTTAACCTATTAACCTTTCAAGATTCCCCATGCATGCAATGGCTTCACCCCCTTAGATAATTATGTTTTTCCCAGGCTAGATTGACAGGCAAGTGCCTTCCCTATGTCACCCCAACTTCACTGTGTATGTGCCCATCTCTCCTTTGTTTGACTCCTTCCCCCAGTGATCTGCAGGAGCTCGACTGGTGGTTCCCTGAAGAGTGTGAAGCTGTAGCTTCCTGGTGAAACTGCCCAGATGACCATGCTTATAATTTCTGGCCTCCCCTTTGCTCTCTTTCTATCCTAACATATAAAAATCCAGGATCCGTAATGTCCAAAATGACCAAAGGCTCAACTGACTGACAGTCAATCCTGCAGTCAGTGCTGGGCCATGGCGACCCAGCACTGACTGCCAAGGGGGCTATGAATCAGGCCCGGAGAGAGGCCTGGAGAAGCAGGGTTTGATTCGTAGCCTTCGTGGCAGCTGTTGATCAGCCCTTGCCTCTCTCCTTCTCTCTGGGCATCCGCGGGGGCTGATGATCCGCCCCGTCTCTCTGATCAGTCCCAGAGACAGGCCGAGAGACACTGACTGGCATAGAAACTGACCAATCAGAACCAAATCTGAGTGAACTGTGAGGAGCCAATGGCTATCTAGGAGGCAGAGCTTTTGACGCTGACTGGCATAGAAACTGACCAATCAAAACCTAATCTGGGTGAACTGCCAAGGTAGAACCTAAGGTGGGGGCTCAGGAAGGGTTTTAAGGGCAACAGCTGTTTGGTGTAAGGTATAAGAAAGCAGTTCTTAATTTTTTAATGACCGGTTTGTCAGTATAGTGCATATGGCTGGCTATCAGTCCAGATATAAGTATTCTGTACTTTTGTCTGCCAAGAGCATCTTCTCCTGCTGTAAAAGGCTCCCCCCACCATTTAAGCAACCTATCCTATATAATCTACCTACACTAATAAAAGGGTAATATGCTAATTAGACTGGGTCAACCGGCCATCTTCTGGACATCTAACTTCCTTCCGGACAAGGTGTTAGGGGCAATCAGGCAGGCAGGCAGAGGGGTTAGGGGCAATCAGGCAGGCAGGCTGGTGAGCAGTTAGGAGCCAGCAGTCCCAGATTGCAAGAGGGATGTCCGACTGCCAGTTTAGGCCCGATCCCACAGGGGGGTCCCAGATTGGAGAGGGTGCAGGCTGGGCTGATGGAACCTCCCCGCCCCCCCTTTGCACAAATTTCGTGCACTGGGTGACTAGTTATTAATATTAACTAGCTAGTTATGACATAACAGTTACACAACTGTGGTCCATCCTAGAATGATACACTATTTGGCAATAAAGAGGAATAAATCCATGATGTACACAGCAAACTGGATGAGGGTGCAGGTATAAAGGGGCAGCACAAGGGGGCTCCTCAGTGGCAATGAGCAGCTCTGCATTTTTAATGTGATGGTTATAGAAGTTTATTCACAGGATTAGACTGCATGAGATCACACACACACACACACACACACACACACACACACACACACACACTAAAGTATGTGAAAAATGGTGATCACTGAATAAGGTCTACATGGTCTGGTTCCCAGCACTGCCTATCAGCATCCTGGTTTTGAACTTGAACTGCAATCCTTCACATCATGGGGGAAGGTGAGTCACGGCTACCTGAGACTCTTCAAAACTATTGTTAGAACTTCCTCTTTCTTCATAACTATTTCCAAATACAAAGCATAAGAATTAGTCACATTACAAAGTAGTACATGTGAAGAGCCAACTGAAGGATACTGATACTATCTATAAAAGCTAATTGGATCAAAGATAATTATTCCTCTCCCTCTCCCCAATTCTCTCACTTCATAATCTCAATCTTTTTTATTTTTTAGTCTTCATCCGAGGTCATATACTTGGAGAGAGGAAGGGAGAGAGAAACATTGATTGGAGAAAGAAAGGTCAATGGTTGCCTTCCGGATGTGCCCTGACCAGGAATTCAGTCGGCAATCTTTTGGTGCATGGAACAGTGCTCCAGCTAACTGAGCCACTCAAACTTTCTCAAAGGTTAAAAAGAAGGACATTCTATTATTTGTGACATGGATGAACCTGGAGGACATTATGCTAACTGAAATAAGCCAGACAAAGACAAATATTCTGTGACTATCACTTATATGTGGATCTAAAAAAGTTGAATTCATAGAACCAAAGAATAGAATGATGGCTGCCAGGGACTGGAGAACAGGAAAATGGGAGATATAGCTCAAAAGATACAAATTTTGTTATCAGATGAATAAGTTTTGGGATCATGGTGGCTATAGTTAACAATATTGTATTGTACACTTGAAACTTTCTAAGACAGTAGATCTTAAGTGTTCTCACCACGCACACACCAACAAGGTTGCTATGGGAGTCGAGGGGTGTGTTAATTGCCTTGATGGTAGTAATCATTTCAGAACATATATCAAAATATCAAATTTTACACCTTAAATACATATAATCTTTTATTTCATTGATATCACAATAAAACTGTTAAAACAAAAATATTTTTAAAAAATAATTTAAATATATTTGTTTTAAAAACATGTATAGGTGACTTTTATTTTTAGGAGTTGGGGGAATGGATGCTCTGAAACCAACTGGGACCATCACATCTGAAGCCCCATGAGGTTGTTTCATGGGGCAATCCCTTGACATCGGGCATTATTTTCTAATGTCTTAACTATATTTTTATTGATTTCAGGGAAGAAGGGAGAGGTCTAGAGAGATAAAAACATTAATGATGAGAGAGAATCATTGATCAGCTGCCTTCTTCACGCCCCCTCCACACCCCCACTGGGGATCGAGTCCACAATCCAGGCATGTGCCCTTGATGGGAATCAAACCTGGGACTCTTCAGTCTGCAGGCTGACGCTCTATCCACTGAGCCAAACCAGCTCGGGCTACTAATATCTTTTAAGTAACACCTTGGAGAAAATATTTTGGTAGCTTATTCTGAGAGTCCACTTTTTGCTGGATTCAAAGACTTCTGCAACTTGTACCAAATGATTCAGCAGAGCTCTCAGAGCCTCTGGGACTGTGTCCCTCCCTAAAGCAGGGTCCAGTCAGCCTGTTCCACCTGGGGCTGAGGACAGAGGACCGGAGTCTCTCCACAGGCAGCTGAGCACAGGGCATGAGCAGGGTCCCTGCAGCCCAGAGACAGAGCCAGACTCAAGAGCAGGAGGTGAGAGGAGACTCAGAGACCAGCAGGAGGTGTGTCCCTTCCACTGGAGGGCTGTCATTCCAGCCTCCTGTACAATTTCCCTGGAGGGGACGTGGCTTGCCGCCTGGGGCTTGCAGCTCTGTGTTCTCAGCTGTCACCCCAACAGCATCTCTGCTCCCTCTGCCCGTGGCAGCATCCACCATTGTGCTGGCAACCATGGGCTGCTTAACCTGATGAATAAATAACCTTCTGATTCAGACATGGGACATGCTTGGCAATGGACAAATGGCACATTTTTCAGTAGGTGTGGAGACATTGTCAGGATGCCAGTTGCAGAAATGGCATGCACATGACACCTAGAGAGCCTCTCGTGATGTGCGTTCTGAAAACCAGCTCTTATCTTCTTTAAGATATTTGCATGTGGCTCTTAAAAATATGTTACTCTTGATATTACTATTAATATATTATTATATATAAAATGCATTAATATACCAATTAATAACATACATTAATAAACTCATCTGAGAAGTAACCAGGAATATATCCCACTTCTGCAAAAGAGACCAAGGGATAGAAATAGATGTGAAAACACCATCCATCGGGGAGAATTTACCTTAATTTTGGAAGAAAAGAGGATACAGGAGAAATGTCTTAGATCTAAAGTTTCATCTCCCCAACTGTGGCTTTCAGAAGATAAATGCCTACAGTCCTTCAATGGATAACAGATTCGCTCTGACACAGGAGCCGTGTCACCAGCTCACACAGACTCTCCCTGCAGCACGTCCCAGCACAACGTGCAGAATCTAATTACCGTCTGTGCTTAGAAGTTCAGTGATGCCGAGCAGAGAGCACCACCATATGCCTCGTCCTCACCCATGGCGATATTTTCATCCAGAAATTGCCACGCAGGCCCTGAGTTTTGGCTGCCCAGTCCCCAGATCTGCCTTGGGAGGCAGCCTGTCACTGGTGCCTCATAGGAGCTGCCTTCAGATTCAGGGGGAAATAATTCATAATTCAACCAAAGAGATTTTTTTTTAATGAACTTGGCTCAGGGAATATGAGTGGGTGTTTTGTTTTTTTTTTTAGCAAATTTAATGAATCACGTGTAATTTTATCCTATAAAGTGATGTGAACACACCATGAAGAAGCCAGGAAATGAACTAGTCTAGACTCAAATAGGGGAAAAACAGAGGAACTACTTACTAGGAGCACACATCACAGGAAGAAGAGGTATGTGTGCTATGCATACTTTAATATTAAGAAGGTGTGTAAGTCCTACACACACAATCTCTAAAATAATGATTTTGTGCCCTAAATGGTTTGGCTCAGTGGATAGAGCGTCAGCCTGCGGACTGAAGGGTGCCAGGTTCGATTCCGGTCAAGGGCATCCCCCTTGGTTGCGGGCACATCCCCAGTAGGGGGTGTGCAGGAGGCAGCTGATGGATGTTTCTCTCTTATCAATGTTTCTAACTCTTTATCCCTCTCCCTTCCACTCTGTAAAAAATCAATAAAATATATTTTTAAATAAATAAATAAAATAATGATTTTATGCACAAATTACTTATGTGACTTTTCTAGAAAGGCTCATAAAGGTTTTTCTCAAACTTTGTTTTTTAGAGAGAAGAATTATTTCCCTTTAAGACTCTACTGAAATGTCCACTTCCTGGCCACATCTTTTCCAGCACCCCAGCCCTCAGTCTGATGGCATTGTCTCTGCCAGCATAGGGATAGTGCAGCACCTCCCCTCCAGGAACTTACCATCCAGGGAGGAGCTGACAATGGAGCACATTTAATAGTTGCAATGATAGATGAGTGTGGAGAGAGCCTTTCCCCTCCCTGTGGGAACACATGATCTGAAACGAGCTGGGTGATGTTTGCCCACCAGGCCCACCGTCACCTCCTCTGTCTTGCGCTACTACCCAGGAAGGTAGACTGTGTAGCCTGCAGGAATGTCTCCCCAGGCTCAGGGGCCCAGGGAGACAGCACAGGAGATCTGGGGGAGGGAGGAGGACAGTGTGGGGTACCCAGGACCCTGCTGAAGAATCTGAGCTTCTCCAGGCTGGAGGCAGATTACGGGCTGGACTAGCACAGCCGGTGCTCCAGGAGCCAATCTGTGGAAAAACTGGAGACAGGCTGTGTGCTAATTCAGGTGACCACTGCTGTTACCACCTTACAAACCTGGGGAAACTGCTCATGAAGCAGCTGAACACCTTGAGGGACAGTTAATGAGCATCAGTTAACCCACCCTTTGCCAGTGCAGATGGAGATGTGAGCAGCGTCTCTGTGGTGCCTTGTTCTGGATTTTCAGTGCAACTGCAGGACATGGCAAACATAAAAATAAAATTTAAAAAGGGTACTAGAGAAAGGCGACAAATGATTTGTGAATATGGGAACACCGCAAAACCAAAGAATTCTACATTAAGATGATTATTTGTTAATATTCAATGCATGTAGTAAATCCCTTATTGTATACAGAACAGGAGATAATCTTTGTTTAAAGGCCAGTTTCTTTCGCATTAATTAAATGTTGTACAAGTTTTAAAGAGAGTACAGTTAAGGCTTGCCAGATTACCGGTTTAAATGAGGCACTTGTGTGTCTCATGCTGGTTCTGCTAAAAGGAAAAGGGAACTCATTGGAATATTTTAAGAAATAGGAAAAAATATATTGACAGGATCAATTTTAATTTTAGGAAGACTGCTATATGTTATAGCTCCCCAGGGAGAATGGTTTGGATTGGATGGGCTGCTGAGGACATGAGACTGGGTTAGTTAGAGGGCGGTTGTCTGTAACCTAGGGTAACTAAAAGCAGGTGGGGACACTGAAAATAGTGACAAAGATGCCCCAGCGAACCAAGGAGGTCATGCTGATAGAACCAGTGACCAAATGACTGGCTGTGGAGGAAAGGATATGTGAAGGCTCCAGGATCACCCCAAGTTCTGGTCTGAGCACTTGGGGGAATGCCAACATGAATCCCTGAGGAGAGGCCAAGGAACAATCAAAAAACGCAAATACCTGGACGAAAATCAGGAAGGTGGGATGTTTTCCACTTTGTTGTTAGATCTCCCAATGACAGATCTAACACTTTGGTCCCTTGGATGTGTTACTTTGTCTGAACATCTAAGAAAAGTATGGTTGTTTTTTATCTTGCATCTGCATCCCCATAGTTTCCTCCCTAGAAGAGATGAAAGCTGTTGGCATTCTGGATTATATTATGTACTGTCCATGAAAAAGAAGAAAAACACAATTGAATTTAGGACTCCTTGAATAATGGGGATTAAAGATGAAAAGCTGCATGGACCACAGTGGGATAAAGGACAATGGAGCATAGATGAAAAACAGGAAGTATCTGGTAGGGACATTAGGGCTGTAGGTGATGCAGGTGCAACCAGTCTGTTGACAAGAAGGAGACATCAGCTTTGTTGTGGAGAATAACAAATCCCAAAGAATGGGACACAATGTGCAGCTGCAGAGCTGAAGACAAAGAGTTTTTGCTATTCTTATTATTCTGGAATATAAAAAACTCAACAGGAATTCAAGGCAGAGGATGTGCAATTTTTTCTACTGGCAAACGTGCAATAATTTGTCTCTAAGATTTGTATTTATGAATCTTATACAATAGACAGCTTTGGTGGGGAAGAAGCAAAAAGATTTAGGTTATTCCTTTTAAGTTGGTTTGTTTCCTTGGGGAAAAAGAGACTACTTTTAAAAAATAATATTTCTTTGAGTAAAAATGCAATGTGAAATGTATCATCCTAACCATATTTAAGTGTACAGTCCAGTAGTTAACTCAATGCACATGGTTGTAAGATCTCTAGAAATTTTTCATCTTGCAAAACTGAAAAATTTGAACTCATTAAACAATAACTCTCCAGTTCCTTCCCTGGCCTCTGCATACAACCATTCTACTTTCTGTATCCATGAATTTGGCCACTTTAGATGCATCAAATGAGTGGAATCATACAGAATTTGTCCTTTTGTGAGTGGTTTAGCATAATGTCAAGGTTCATCTGTGTTACAACATGCCAGAATTTCTTTCCTTTCTTGAGGCTGAATAATATTCCATTGTATGGATAAACCACATTGCCTCATATTATTAAAATTTTCTGTAACTACAGTCCATTTATCAAATCTAAGAAGTGAACATTTATACAGAACCCTAAACTGCAGACGTTAGGACTTCATCATTTTCTACTCATGTTCTTTTGATATTCCAGAGACCAGGTAACACATGGCATTCCGTCGGCACGTCTCTTTTCATCAGTGACAGTTCTTACCAGACTTCCCTTGTTTTTTATGACCTTGACAGTTTGAAGGAGTGCCATTCAGGGGTTTTGTAGGATCTCCCTCAGTTTGGGTTGTTCTGCTATCTTCGTTTGGGGAAGAATCCTGCAAAGGTGAGGAGCCCTCCCCATCACGCTGCATTTGGGTAAAGGATGTTGACTCAGCTTACTATTGGTGAAGTTGACTCAGCCAGGTTCCTCCACTGTGAAGTCACTGCTGTCCTCTTTTATGTTCTACTCACTAGAGTAAGGAAGGATGGCCCCCACTCAAGGGACACGTGTCAGGAGCTCGCACTGACTGAGGAGTGTTAGGAATTTGGAGACATACATTAAAATTACCACAGTATTTAATATTTGGGGGGCAGGTACTTGAGACCAGGGAGGTATCCTGCTTCTTAAAGTCTTGCCCATTGATTTTGATGTCGTAAGCACATTTTGCCTGTGGTGGTTATTACCGTGGTGTCTCATGGAGTAAGTGTTTTTCTTCTATTTCTATTTCTGTTTTTGAGGTCTTTAAATAGGAAATTGCTTAGGCAGTTTATAGCTTTTCTCCAGAGGGTGTGTGTGTGTGTGTGTGCGTGTGTGTGTGTGTGTGTGTTAATTTAAGATAAGCATGAGCATCATACAACAGAGTATGTAAGTAACTATGTGCCCATGTGAATCATGACTGTCTTTTTTTAAAAAAAGATATTTTTATTGATTTCATAGAAGAAGGGAGAGGGAGAGAGGAAAAAAACATCAATGGTGAGAAAGAATCATTGATCAGCTGCCTCCTGCGCATCCCACACTGGGGATCAAGCTCACAAGTTGGCATGTGCCCTGACCAGGAATCGAACCATGACCTCCTGATTCATAGGTAGACGATCAACCACTGAGACTTGCTGGCTGGGGATGTCTGTCTTGATATAGTGTCAACACAATACATTGCAGACAAAATTTGGAGACTGGGGTTGACATAAAGCCCTGCCAATCACCCATAAATCCTGCTACCAATGGGTGGTAAATAACAAGGAAATATTAGAATCATGAGCATATAAGACAAATTATTCTAGAATGAAAGGGAAAAAAAGAAGGAAGGGAGGAAAAATAGAAGTGAAGGGAGGAAGGAATAGAGGGAGGAAGGGAGAAAAAACAACAACAAATTTCTGCCTTTATCTATGCTTCCTATATTGAGATACCAAGTAAGAGCACATAAGAAGAGAGGGTTCCATGGCAAAAACATACCCAAACACCATGGCACTGGACCTGCAGTGGAACACTTATTTTCTTATTTTTACGTCTCCTTCTTGAGATGCCAGAACTCTGTTGTACGTTAATTGCTTTCCAGTATGGTGCTCTTCAGAACTGTCACTTCTCAGAGTTTTTGAATATCCATTGTTATCCTTGGACCAACTAATTTCCAAGCTCTGTAAACCTCTACAGTGTTCCCGCCTGAACATTTCTTAGAAAAATAATTTAGATTACCCTTTAGCAAAGCACATTTGCCACAAATGAGCAGTCTTTGTGAGTGGGCCTGGCACTCTTCCTCTGCACGCTGAAAGGTAGTTTTTAAAGGCTATTTTCCATAAGCACTAAGACTTCATAAAACAAATAACTTGGATGATTTTTAACAATTTACAAGAGTCTAGGTTTAGGCATAAATAGTTCTTGAAAATAGGAAATGTAGAAATTGTCAAACAAACTTTACTTCTATATAATTTAATGGAAAACGCATTTTCACATTTTTGGCATGAACTTTGCAGAAAATAAAACAACTACTGAAAATAAATCTATCGTAAACAATGTAAGAAAAAATTTGACATTTAGTAGTTGCTTAATTTACATAAAGCAGATTTTTTAAAAGATTCAAATTAGTGAATTATTTATGGATTTCCTGAAGACAATTTAAATATTTCTTTTGGCTTGACTTTTTATAATAGAGAATCCTGGGTTTTCTGTTATTGCTACTATTGTTAGAAAGAGCAGATAGCACTAATCAGTAGAACAATGTGAAGGTTCTAAAGATACCAAGAGTTTTATGACTTGGTCCTTGTTAGTGACTGAATATTTGTGTCCCTTCCCTCCAATATATGTGTTTAAATACTAACCCCCAAGATGTTTGGAGGTGGAGTCTTTATGAGGTGATTAGGTCTTAAGGTGGAGCCCTCATGATGGGATTAGCACCCTTTATAAAAGAGACTTCATAGAGCTCCCTCATCCCTCCCATCATGTCTATAAACCAGGGAGCACATCCTCACAGACACCAAACTGCAAGTTCCTTGATCTTGGAATTCAGAACCATGTGGTAATAAATTTATATTGTTTAAGCCATATGATCTGAGGTATTTGTCTATCGTAGCCTTAGCAGACTAGTAAGACTAGGTAATGTGTACCAAGTCTGCCATCCAGAACAACTAAAGAAAGAAAACAAAACATGCTTAATGTGTTTGAAAATCATTGAAGAAATAACAAGGTAAGAAAGATAAGTTCCAGGAGAATATAAAAACTATGCTAATGAACCTGACATTGGGGGCATTTTTCCCAAGGGCTTCTGCTTATTTCCAAAGAAGGAATTGAGAAATTTAGAAGCTGAGCAGAACTTTTGTCAACCTCATAGACATAGTGAGCAAAAATCAGAGTCCACTGTCTACAAAGAGCAGATCCCTGAACAACTTCACTCAGATAATAATGAGAACCAGAAAGAGGTCAGCATTCTTGGGAACTGAAGCTCAGCTTAAAATCTTATTGATTCCACAAGTGGATAAGATTGTTCCAGGATGTCTACTGCCCCCAGCCACTGTCCAAAGCAATGAGCATCTCTATAGAGAAAGGAAACATCATCCTATGCACTAAATTAGTTTTATTTTCATATACACTGTCTAGCACTCAATCAAAAATAATAGAATACATACCAAAAAAACAATGGACAACAGAAATAGATAGACAGGTAATTCAGATGAAGATGTTATCAGATATGATTAATGTGTTTCATGAGCTAAAAGAAGAGTTAAAGAACTGGAAACTATCAAGAAAGAACTAGAGAGATTAAAAACAAAAAGGAACAAGAACCCAAATTAAGAAGTCAGTGGGTGACTTGGAGAATTTACTGAAAATTTTCTAAAACTGACCAAGAACATCAAGCCACAGTCTCAGTCATTTAAAATTCAACTATCTATACTAGTAATAGAGGAATATGCAAATTGTCTAAGACTCCATCACAGTAATGACAGAACAGCAGGCTGCGTGGGGCGACCAAGCAAGCAGGGGTGGGAGGAGAGGGCAGTTGGGGCCAACCAGGCCAGCGCAAGGGAACAGTTGGGGGAGACCAGGCTGGTGGGGGGGCAGTTGGGGGCACCCAGGCCATCAGGGGGGCAGTAAAGGGTGACCAGGCCAGCAGGGATGGGGAAGTTGTGGGTGAACAGACTGGCGGAGGGGGGGCAGTTGGGGGCAACCAGGCTGTCACGGGGGGGCAGTTGGGGGTAATCAGGCCATCAGGCAGAAGCAGTTAGGAGTGATCAGGCTGGCAAGCAGGTGAGCAGTTAGGAGCCAGCAGCAAGCAAGCAGGGGTGGGAGGAGAGGGCAGTTGGGGCCAACCAGGCCAGCGCAAGGGAACAGTTGGGGGAGACCAGGCTGGTGGGGGGGCAGTTGGGGGCACCCAGGCCATCAGGGGGGCAGTAAAGGGTGACCAGGCCAGCAGGGATGGGGAAGTTGTGGGTGAACAGACTGGCGGAGGGGGGGCAGTTGGGGGCAACCAGGCTGTCACGGGGGGGCAGTTGGGGGTAATCAGGCCATCAGGCAGAAGCAGTTAGGAGTGATCAGGCTGGCAAGCAGGTGAGCAGTTAGGCGCCAGCAGTCCCGGATTGTGAGAGGGATGTCCAGTTGCTGGTTTAGGCCCAATCCCAGGGGCCTAAACCTTCAGCTGGACATCCCCCAAGGGGTCCCAAATTGGAGAGGGTGCAGGCTGGTCTGAGGAGAACCCCCTGCCCTGTGCATGAATTTCGTGCACCTGGCCTCTAGTATTAAATAAAAAGAAAGCCACCCCTAAGTGTGGAATAGCCACCAGAACCATTTCCCTGAAACACAGGAGGCCTTAGCACTTACAGAGAGCTCACTGAGGAAGTGCATCCTTCTGACTTGCCTTCTGCACTGTGATGAGCCCCCCAATACTGAACAAGATGCTGACGCAAAAAGAAAAGACATGTAGCATGTACTCAAGGTGGGAGGCCATCACAGCAGTGAGTTTGGTGAGCTGTGCACCAAAGTTGAGTGGAAGTCACGTGTGGGCCACAGAGACGTGACATGGAGAGCCAGAGATGTTTGCTACATACCTCATTAAAAATTGTTATGTAAAAAATCCTGCTAATATCCTTTTAAACCTCTGTGTACAGTGAACCTCTTTGCAAAGTCCTGGCCTCCATTTGTATTGGAGCATAGTTTCTCTAATAATCAACATTAATAATAACCTACATTGCTCACTGTAACAAGAACGCTGTATTGGACACATATCAAAGCATTCTAGGTAGGTCCAGAGGTCAAGAAAGTAAGGTTGACTGATTCTCTTCATCATGAGCAGTTCTGTCACTGCAAGAACTAAATGTATTTTTGGAATTATGCTAATTAGCAACCAAGAGAGCTTATTGAGTGGTGTGGAATATTTTGGAGAACAGATGAAAGCTTAGTCCTTACCCACTAGAGGCTTATGATCACTGCTTAAATTATTCCCATTGGTTTAGCTGACTGTTTTTTCTGACTTCTGCCAAATTCATCTAAACATGAAGTGAATTGAAATACTGTAGTTTCAAGCAATGTTTAAATGGCTAGGGAAGAAACCTGAGCAGGAAACTATGGGTCCGGTGCCATCAATGGAGTCTGCCATGGTCACCTGCTGTGGATGGTGACACACTCAAGCCAAGATTTCAATCTATCAAACGTCTGGCAGGTGCTCAGAGCCACCTGTGCTTGCTTGCTTTCTTATAACATAACCAGCCAAATTAATTCTAACTCAGGAATAAAATGATAAGGTATGCAGCCAGGCACTCCCCTCCAGTGAGGCTGTCTCTCCAAGGGCTTGAGCATTTTGTACTTCTTTCCAGGGCCATATTGCTCGCTTTGAAATGCTAGCTCATATGTATGTCACATCTATAAAGAGAAAAATTCAGGGAAGTGAGTTATTTTGGGAGTAAATTTCGTTCAAGAGAAAGGCTGTCATATAAGTCTGCTCATATCAGAGACACCATTCATGCTGAGTCATTATTCCGTCTCTGCTGCTTGTGGTACCACTTAGAAGGATGTTTTATATGCTATATATATTTTTTCTGGCTGCCTGAACCTTCCTTGCAGGCATTATTCTTACTATACTGAACATCCTAATGCTTAGCTTACAGGAAGTTCTTTATATATTATGAGCTATTTCAAGCATCACAAAAAAACATCGAGAACAATAAACACTCATAACCTAGCATCATTAAAAACAATATTTTACATCATTACCTCTGTCTTTATTACTTTAAAGAAATAAATCGGTATATTTAGAGTTTAAATCACCCATATGTGCTTCTCTAACTCTTTCTATTTTATCCTTTCTAAAGGAAAACTATCATCATAATTTTGGTGGTTAAATTGCCACAATAATGCTTTGGTGTTTTTACTATATGTGAGGGAATGTAGTCATCATAGTATGTTAAAATTTATAAAGATGACATCATACTATAATGTCATTCTACATCCTACGTTTTTTATTCACTATTTTCTGTGATGTGTCCATTTGGATACATTAAGCTCTAATTCTCTCATTTTAACAACAAAAAATTCCACTGTATGAATGTACCAAAATTTAAGTATTCATTTTCCTGCCTGTGGCCACTTAAAGTATTTCTTGTTTCTCTTGAGGACAAGTAGGCTGCAACAAATCTTGTATGTCTCTCAGTGTGCACGTGTGTGGGAGTTTCTTCAGGGGTCAAAACCTAGCAGGTGACTTTGAGTTCATTCGGGGCGCACCTTCAATTGTATTAAATTTTGCCAAATGGCTCTCCAAAGGAGTGGCAGGACCTCACAGTGAGTTCTCGGTGATATTGTTCGCCTGACTAGAAGCATCCGGGCCAAGCGCACGCTGCCAACTCCAGCTTGGCCAGATCATAACTGGCAGGTGGCAGTCATACCTTCATTAATAATCACAGCCGCAGAGTGAGCTGACCTCTGCCCTCAAAAGACCCTGACAGGGAGTGGGAATGTGCTGAGGATTCTGTGTGATGAAATATTTAATCCCAGTTTACCTTACATGGCAGGCAAGTGATTAGCCGGCGGATGTGTATCCAGAATTCATCTGTCTGAAAGTCAACCCACTTTGTTACATAATTGAACCACATTCTGTAAGTTTAATTAGATTGTCACTAGCCAAGCCCTGAGAGTTTTATTAATTTAACGGCATCAGAATTAAATGATCCTTGTCTTCTTGTAAAAACACTTCTGGTTGTCTTTGAACAAGAGCACTCATGTTCTTGAGTGTCGCCGAGAAAGAACTACCGTCTTGTCCCAGAACTCTCAGGGTAAGAAGTTTTATAGCAAGCAGGAGCCACCGGGAGGGAAGGAGGGAAGGAGGCAGGTGGGACCCCTGACACCTGAGTTTGACTCAGATCTTCGTTTTTCTGACTCCACATCTGTTACTATCTGTGTAGCCTGCAGCGAACTCTGTCACCACCCTGGGCCTCAGTTTCCTCATCTGTAAAGTAGGGTAATAGTGATTAACACTGACTTCAAGAATGTAAGAACTGAATAAGTGAGGGCTCACACGGTGCCTGTCATGTGGCCGTGTTTCTGGGCTCAATCCCCAGTAGGGGGCATGCAGGAGGCAGTCAGTTGGTGTTTCCCACCTCAATGTTTCTTTCTCTCTCCCTCTCCCTTCCTCTCTAAAATCAAGAAAAACTAAAAAAAAAAATCACAATGACTCACCTCTGCTGCCTCTAACATGTGGTTGTGAGCCAAAACCAAGAAATATGACCCACCCCCCAAAACAGAGACTAGAACTGGAAGCGCATGGAGCAGAGCAGGTTGTTATATGCGACCACAGGTGGCACAGGAAACCCCCCTGCCTCTGCCAGGCAGGTGCCAACAGTGCACTTGGTCAATCTCCCCTAGAATTTAGTGCCTCACCAATGCCTTTGCTTGTTACCCGTCGCTTTCCCTGACACCCATCCCACTGTCCCTGGCTCCTGGCTAGTTGAGAAGCTGTAGGTGTGCAGAGCCGGGGAAACAGGCGAGCCCTTTCATGCTTGGTGTCTGTTCTATGCGTCTGCTATGGTACTGCATTAGATGCACCCAAATCGTCTTCAGAGGGAGGCTGAGTATAAAAGCCTATTGCATTTCTAACATTTCTATTTCCTGTCCTTGCTCTGCCTTCTGGGGGAATGGCATTTTGATGGGGATGGGGAAGTGTATTAAATATCTTTTTAATTTTAACTATATTACAATGTTGTGACATCTTAAAAAACATTTTGGCTGGGAAAAGGCCACCCAGGGAAGCACCCTCATGACCAGCAAACTACCCATCCAGAGGCAGCCTGCTTCTGTGGGCCCACATACCCCAGGAGGTGACATTCCTCCGCCTTCATCATCCAGGGCTAGGGGCCAGACAACTAGGGCCCACCCTGCAGTCCCAAACCTCCGGAGTCAGTCAAACTAGCCCGCCCTAAACTGCTCCCCTGCCCTGCCTTCCCTTTTAATGGAAACCCCAGTAAAGGCTGTGGCTGAGGTTGTCTCCTGCTCCTGTCTCTGTCTTCTGACCTCCCTGGTGCTTCCCCACGTGGCCCTGCGGTGGGCGCCGCATGCTCCTGCCTCTAGCACCCTGGGGTGTAATAAACCTGTGCGTGTTTTTCCTGAGCCCCTTTTCCGTCTCCTTTTGTGGCCTCACCTGACTGACCATCTCAGGAAAGAATGCAAAACAGAGGGAGGGGGAAGCAGAGGGAGAGGATCCTGCAAGCTCAGCACATGAACACAGTCTGGGTGAGAAGTGAAGAAAGCATTTCTGAAAGTAGAGAGACACCTTCTGTCGACTCCTTCCTGGATCCTTCCTGCCTAGACACGTCATTTCCTCCTCTTCCTTCTGACAGCCTACAACGAAAAGCCAAAGTGAGAGGCAACAGCCTTTATTTGAGATCTAAAAAAAAAAAAAAAAGGAATAGCTATAGGGGAAGCATTGTCTCTGGCAGGAAGCCAAATAGTGTTCCGATTCAGAGAAAAGGCAATGGGTGTATATGGGGGGAGGGCGGGGACCAATCACATCCACAGAAGGAAGACATGGCCATTGGTGCAGATAAGCTGACATAGTGACGCTAATTCTAAAGGATGTTTTTAATTTTCAGTTCAGTAGCCATCAGCCTAGTAGTCACAATAACTGCTCTCTTGTTACCCTTGTGAACAGTTGTTTGAGAAACAAGGCTGCTTAGGCCCAGTCCAAAGCTTTGCCCTGTTTTAACATTCCAAAGGTTTGAGGCATAAGTTGTGCAAGGCAGCTCCTCTGGGTTGGCTGCGCTGGCTCCCTTTTCACGCCTCCACGCACGACCGCTTGAACAGCACCCGAGCCGCCCACCGGCCTGGCTCCCCTGACAGTGCCTGGCCAGGAGGAGGATTGCCGTCGGGAATCTCCACATGATCTCACTCCCCACCCACCCACTCTGCAATGGCTCATCCCCTGGGAGGCTGTGTAATTACTGTTTATTGTCAGACACTTGGCATTTTAATTAGTCTGGTAACTTTTAATTATTGCTACTATGTTGTTAGCATATTGTAGCGTCTGTTTCTGCCTCAGAAACGCTATCTTTTCTCTTTGCTTTTGCAAAGTGAAAATTCTTCCCAATTCTTTCCACTTAGGAGAAACTGAGATGGAAAGCATTATTTATTTATTTTTTTTGCAGTGCCCCGCATCGTCACGACAGTCTTTACTGTGACTTGATGTAATTCTCTAGTGGCAGAGCTTTCTTAGGAAGCACCATGCGGAGGGGGTGCCATCAGGAGCAGCCCACCCCCCCACACGCAGGATTGAAGTGGACGCCTGTAAGACACCTGTCCCTCCCTCGGTCAGATCCAGTCTGATCCAGTCCACAGCCCCCCTCCCATCCCCACCCTAGCTACCCCATGTTAGAGATCAGATTTCACCGTCTTTCTCCTCAACATGGAGACGTAATAGTGAATCCTAAATACTGAGCCTAAATACTAAAAAAAGGGGGGGAATAGCCAATATGGCTCAGTAAGTTTAAAAGCCACTTCCCAACTGCAGGTTCTGCTTTAAAAAACAAATAAACACACAAAAAGCCACTGGGCACATGTGACTGCCATTAGTCACTCTGATCCTGCATGAGCTGAACGAAAACACAGAGAGCTCAAACACGCCTCCTAGTTTCCGAAGTTTGGAAAACCCAGTTCGAAAGCGTTCCGTTCCCTCGGTGTTCCTGGTTGTTCGGACGATGATGGCGTCGGCTTTGGTTGTCTTTGAAAAGCAGCACATCCTCCCTTTTACCATGAAAAGGGCAGAGGACACTGTTGTGGAGCCCAGTCCTCCTGACCCCACGTTTAGCTTCCTTGAGCTCATGCTGGGGCTCCCGTGGCTGGGGAACAGTGTTTCCCTGGGAATTGTTCTTTTATCTGACAAGTCTCCTCCAGTCACACGTTGTTTTATATACAAACTGGAATACACGTGGCCCCTTTATTGGACCATAAGAAAAGTCAGACTGCGGGACACCTGTTTCTATACTGTCCGGGTGCGGAGCTGCTCTGTTTGTTGATTCACAGGACCCGGAAACATGAGGTCTGCTTACGTCTTCTGTGGCCACAGGGTCACTGCTTACACATGAGGCCCGGTGTTAAGGGGGGCCGCTCTGTCCTCTTTGGTCATTTTGGAGGCAGAAAACTTGACTTGGTCATTAAGAACTCGCTATACATTAAGTGTTTCTGCCAACTCCCAAAATTCATATGTTGAACCTAATCCCCATTGTGATGGTGTTGGGAGGTGGGAACTTGGTGAGCTGATGAGGTCATGAGGTCAGAGCCTTCACAAATGGGATTGTATCCTTTATTTATTTTTTAATTAAATTCATTGGGGTGACATTGACATGATCACATAGGTTTCAGGTGTGGGTTCCTATGTCGCCCAGAAGATCTGTGTATGGCACCGTGTGCTGGATTAGTGTCCTTTAAAGGCGACGCAGAGAGCTCCCTGTCCCCTGCCACCATGTGAGGGCACAGAGAGGAGACACTGTCTGCTAAACAGGAAGCAGGTCCTCACCAGGCACTGAATCTGCAGGCGCTTTGATCTCGGACTTCCAGCCTCCAGTCTGTGAGAAATAAATTTATGTTGTTGACAAGCCACCCGTCTATGATACTCTGTTAGAGCAGCCCCACAGACCAAGACAACTTTAAACCAGTTCAGAATGCAGAGGGTTACTTGGTAAGAACTTAAAAGGATGAGATATATAAATGCAATGGAAAGCCATCGGGATATGTCCCTTTGTAAGCAGAACTCGAGTTTGCTTCTTTAGCACTGCTCTTGGTTTTTCAGGCATCTAACTTTCTGTCTCCTGCCATCCAAAAGAGCATCAAAGTTGTTACCCTGAAAAATGTCTTTTTTTTTAACCATAGGTAAGAAAATTGCTCTTTCTTTATTTTCATTTGCAATGTTCCAAAGAAAAAATAAGCAAAGCAAAATGGCATGAAAATCTCAGAGGGAAGGGGGGTGGAGAGGGTGGGGTTCTGGAAGAAATTAACCAATGAATTTACAGACATATATGCATAACCCATGGACACAGGCAATAGTGCCGTGAAGGCCTGGGGCGGGGGAAGTAGGGGGGAAGTGGGGGAGTAGAGGGTCAATTGGGAGACAGGGGAGGGGACATCTGTAATGCTTTCAACAATAAAGATACATTTTTTTAAAAACCACAACATATCCTCTGGTGAAGATTTTTATAAAAAAGTATAACAATAATAAACTGAGATAAGAGCTCATGCCTGGGTTGTGGGCTCAATCCCAGAGGGGGAGTGTGCAGGAGGCAGTCAATCAATGATTCTCTCTCGTCATTGATGTTTCTCTCTCTCCCTTTCCCTTCTTCCTGAAATCAATAAAAATATATTTAAAAAAAAGATTCCCCCAGGAGCCCAGCATGGCCTGATTACAGCACAATGTCTGCTTGACCCAGCCTCCCCCGGGGCAGCACCCACCTCAATGATCACTATAACTTAGTCTTCCCCACACTGGGGGACATGTTAGAAAGAAATCTCACAGATTATCAGTGTCATGTGATGACTTGAGCCTCTCTCAGCCTCCAGAGGCCCAGTTTCCCGGGAAATTACTCTATTTCACATCTACAAACAGTATCCAAAACAAACAGGGACTTAAATATGTTTTGTTATCATAAAACCTAGACACCTTACAGAACGCATTTGGTAGATTAAGGCTGTAAGTGAGTTTGCTCCTCTTTAAACGATAGGTATAGCACAGATACCATTAAGGAGAAAGCTTTGCAATCACAGTGAGGCTGTTTCATCTTCAGTGCTCTGTTCGCCAGGATGCAGAAGAGATCGCTGAGCCAGCTCTTTATGGGGAAGAGTTATTACTCCCTGTCAGCTCCTAGGAGTAAAGGGAGTGAATTTTTAAAAAGACATCCGATTTCAGAAGATTTTGCTGATTAATTTTCTCACTACCTCCATTCAGGCTGCTTGCTTGATCCAGAAATAGGTTTCTGAGCTGGAGAAAAGGAGCGCAGCGTGTGGCTGTGATGGAGTACACTTCCCAGGCAGCGTTTTGCAGCAGAACAATCACATCCTGATGCCTCCTCTGCAATTAGGACACCTCCAGCCCTCCGTCCCGGCTTCTTCAGTGCGCCTGGGCTTCACCCCACTTGCACCTCCTCAGTGGTAAATAAGAGGCCGACGTGTGTCAAGGAAAGCGCATTGAGCAATGTCTCTCCTCCAGATTACAGAGTAGAAGAGCAGTAACTGTTATTTATGTTGCTTTGGTTCACAGCTTGCTCGCTGCTTACAGTTAATTACACAGATCCAACCCATCATTTACCAGGAAGCTTATAAAAATCACTCACCTATGGCAACATTACTTAAAAATAATCACACACACTCCTCCCTCCACCACGACATGCGTGCACCCGCGTTTAGTATCATAGACGGGTGGCTAGTCATGTCTGCAAAACACCCCGGGCATCTCAGTTTCCTCATCTATAAATCGGGACTTCATAGGACCTGCTTCTCTTACTGATGAAGCTCTGTGGATGACTATAGTAAATGAGATAAGGGCTGTAAAATTTCTTTGATAGAATAAGTTGCATTTCAGTATTGCTAGGTTTACTGTTGCGTTGCTCTAAATGAAGCAGGAGTGTCTTGTGTATGGGGCGCTCCAGGTACCATGGCATCAAAATAAGTTCCGTTAGAATTGACTGGTTGGTTTTACCCCCAATCTGAATAGCAGTTATTTCTTTACAGGTTAAAGTGAGATTAAAAAAAAAAAATGTACACCGTATATTTCTTCACTAAGCCATAGTAATTACCACTTATATTTTGTTAGTGTATTTATAAACAGTAATAAAATACCTATACTGATGGGCAGTGATTATAGCAACTGATACTTAAAAGGGTTTCAACTTGCTAGACACTATTCTGAGCCTTGCCTGGATTAATTTTTAATCTCCCCCCCCCAAAAAAAAAAAACCCCTTTAAGTATTGGTAGTCGTTTTAACAGCGGAAACTGAGGCACAAGAAATTTAATTTGCTTATTTATGGCTGTACAGCTAGTAGAGACAAAGCCAGGACATGAACATGGGCAATCAAATTCCTGAACCTGTGCTCTTAATCAGATTCTGTGCATATCCATTTTTTTTCTATATTATCAAGGAAAATCAGAATAAGTTTGTGTCATTACATCTGGAAATTTCCAAATTGTCTTTGAATAACCTTAATTTTTTTTTCCTTCTGACACTTCATCAAAGGAAAAACAGTTAATTTTATTCTATATATTTTTAAAAACTATAAAAAAGGTCATTTGTCCAAAGTGATCCATTAATAATAACAGCTCCAAGATTAAAAGTTATGGTCTCCAATGCTTTGGTTTGTTGACTGTTTCAATGGCCTGTTGAAATGGTTGATTGTGAGTCGTCTCGTTCTAAGGGCCAGGCAGAGTCAGGGCTTCTGGTGCAGGCATCTGAGCGGACGGGCTGCCATGTTTTCTGCTCAGACTGGTTCCCAGCAACATGACTGTCTCTAGCGGCATTTAGTCAGGAAATCTGGCCTTTGCAGAAGAAAGAGGGATAAAACAGGATGTGGGGGCTTGCACAGCTGGAAAGCCAGCCTGTGAGGCTAGGAAAGCCCCTTGCAGGGGTCTGGGGATGCAGTCACAGAGGAGCTGGTTCATGCCCAGAAAAATGCCTCCTGGCTGTGAGCAAAGCCCTGCAAGCTCCACTTGCTGGAGCCACATACCGGCCTGCAGCTGCTCCAGAGCCTGGCTTCTCCCTTCCTTCTGTCTGGAGGGAGCCTGGGGACAGGCCTGGGAAGGAAGACTGCAGACTCTGAGTCCCTGCCTTCAGGTGACATTTATTTCTTTGTTTGTTTGTTTTTGGGGTGATATTTAGAGGGTGGATAGCGCCACCTCTGGATGAACAAGCAGAAGCTGAGGATGAGGATGAGTGGAGGTGGGCATGAATGCAAAGGACGGTCCTGGTGTTCCCCCTCAGAAAGCCCCGCCCATCCCAGGCTGATGTTACCTCTGGTTCCCCACATGCCATCCTCATCCTACCACTGCCCAGCACCGGAGACACAAGAGGAGCCAGAAGGGGCAGAGGTCAGGGTGGGGATGGAAGAGCACATCTGGCAGGTGTTTGCGGATGGTGAAAAGATTTCACTCTGAGTGAGGGCAGGCCATGAGAGGATGCACCCAGAGGAGTGAGGAGGCTGTTCAATAATGCAAATGGGCCACCCTGACTGTCACGTGGAACACGGAGATAATGCTGGGATCACAGTGTGGAGGGACGACCCTAGCTAGGTATGTCCTGAAGGCAGCAGGAAGATTGGCGGGAGGATTGGACGTGGGTGTGAACAGGAACAAAGCTGAAGGCAGGGGACAGGGAGTCACTCAGCATCTGCATTCAGATGGACCTGGCATTGGTTTCATGCTTGTCCATGTCATCTTGAAATCCTGAATTAGCCTGGCCAGTGTGCTCAGTGGTTGAGTGTCATTCCAGTAACCAAAAGGTCACGGGTTCGATTATGAGTAAGGGCACATGCCCGGGGTTGCAGTCCCAATCCCCAGTAGGAGGCATGCAGGAGACAGCCAATCGATGTTTCTGTCTCTCTTTGATGTTTCTCTCTCTCTCTCCCTTCCTCTCTCTCTACAAATCAATAAAATCATTTTTTTAAAGAAAGAAATTCTGAATTATTTTTACACAAGGTGCTGTATTAGTCATTTCAGGCTGACGTCACAAAGCACAAATGAGCAGAGGAGGCTTCAGCAACAGCAGACCTATCCGTTCCCCATCTTGGGAAGCTGAGAACAAGGCTGACCAGGGCTAGTTCCTCCTGAGGCCTCTCTCCTTGGCGTGTAGACGGCCGTCTTCTCCCTGTGTCTTCACATGGTCTTCCCTCTGTGTGTCTGTGTCCTACACTCCTCTTCTAATAAGAACACTCGTCATATGGGATTAGGCCCACTTCAGTGACCTCATCTTACCTTAATCACCTCTGTAAAGACCCCCACCTCCCCATGCAGTCATGTTCTGAGGTCCTGGGGGTTGTTCTGAGGTCCTGGGGGTTGTTCTGAGGTACTGGGGGTTGAGGCTTCCTACGTGGATTTAAGGGCACAGGTCAGCCTATAACAATGGGCTTTTCATTTCCATTCTGCTCCGGGGATTTTGGCCTGAGAGCTGGAAGAATGGGGCTGTTATTAATCCTTTGAGTGCCGGGGAGCGCTAGCTATCGTGCTCCTCCTGTCTTCCGCCAAAAGTGCCAGGAGTGCTATCAAAGCTTCAAAATGGCGTCCAGTTCTAAGTCTGCTTTTATTAGTGATGATGATATTGCTAAATATGTCAATGTAATAAAGGTTTCCTTCAGGTTTTGAACATGTAACTTCATTTACTTGCGATTCATAATTTTTTCCCTAAACTGCTGTAAAATCAGCAAAAATGCCTTGGCAATTTTAGCATAGTTCCTAGGATATTGGTTGGCACTCAAAGGGTTAACTTGGGGAGATGGAGAGGCCAGCTTTCTTAGGGGAAGTGGAAGCCAGAAGTTTGGACCCACTGAATCTGAAACATAAAATGACGACATCATCGAGTATGCAGCTGAGGGGCGACAGTGACCTGGAGCAAACGTGGAGGGGAACATGTGGCAAGGCGCTTAGGGAAGTCCCTAGAGATGCACCGTGACAGGCCAAAGTCTAGGAGCAGAGAAGGGGGACAAACCAGTCAGAGGCATTGATGGGGCATCCGCTAGGAACTGGAGTCATGTGTGTCCCCCACGCTAAGGCGGGCGGGTGTTTAAGAAGCAGGGAAGGAGCAGGGACTCTGTCAAATGTCAGTGAGGGCCAGGAGGTGAGGACTGAGCACATCCATTCGCTTTGGTCTGGAGGACAGTGGTGAGCAGAAAAGGCCATGTCCATGGAGGAGCAAAGTGGGCCTTGGGTGAGATGAGGAAGGATGGGAGGGCGTGGGGGCCCTGGTCAAGCTGCCTCACCTGCCTCCTAGCAAGCCCTACCGAAACCCCCTCCTCCTCAACCACTCACAACATCCCACCCCCGTGCAGGGGAGAGTGGCGGGGTTCTAGAGGTAGCGTGAACCTACTTCAACTACTTTATTAAGTCACCAAAGTTTGATGATTTCATTAGTAGCAGTCACACCTTCTACCACACCTCACTGTGTTATGACAGTGGGCCTGGCCTGCAATTGAAAACAGCTGTTGGGCAGTGCCTTGGTGTCTGCAACGCATAGGACTGCACACGGACCTTGCTGCGTGGAGGAGGGTGAGGTGTACAGAGAATCCTCACTTCTAACCTAACACAGACATGAGTTTGAGGGCGGGCACAGCGTGCTCAGCTATTCTGGTTTTGCCTGAAAGACTGTCTGCAGGGCAACAACCAGGCAACTGTATGCTGGGATTCCTGGATGAAATGTCACAAGGGCCACAGGCGGTACAAGCACCAATCAAGGTTGGATTTCAAAACCAGATAAATGTAGGTAAAGAGCTAAAAAAAAGAAGGAAGGCAAGAATAAAGGGGTTATAAAGTACATGGAGCACATCCACAGACGTAACACTACATGTGTATTCGCATGTAAGCATGTACATATAAACATACATACATGTATACACACATATAAACATAGACACAGACACACCTAGCTGGAATGTGTTTGCCACTGCTTTTCAGTTCTATTTGTGACTTTTCTAATAATAAACTGCCCTCTGGCACAGCAACACAAGATCCCTTATAAATATTTATGGTGACATTCTGCTCTCCTGAGAGCAGCCCCTTCAGCCATGTGACATAGCACTCAGGGAAGTGACAGCAGGTCCCTGGTCGCCTTTCAAGCTGATGTGGCAGTAAGCCCTGGCCCATGTCCGTGGACAGGATAACGTGGGTGCGCTGCCTCTCACTGCCGGTGGGATGAGGGGGACCCTGTGTGCTGCATTCACAAACAAAAACAGCTCTCGGGCATTCCCTTTTAGGCACTGCACTGCACTGGAGCCGTTAAAGTAAATGCCCAGTGTATTTGGTGTGCATTGCGCTGAATCACACCTGGAAATGCTGCCAAGTGCTCATGCTCCAGGGATTTGAAGAATAACTGAAGGGGAAAACACATTTGTTGCTGAATGTTTAAATCACAATGTTTACTAGAGTTTTGAAAATTCAGAATAGCATGAAGAACAAATTTAAAATCATCCAATCACTTGAAAGAAGCATTCTAGCAATTGGGGTGTCTTTTTTTCTGAGTGTTTTTCTCTGGGTACCTTGTCTGTGTTTTACCATAGGATGACACTGAATTTGCAGTTTGGATGAGCTCTTTATTTGCATTTACCATTAATTATGGTAAATTATGGGCAAACATTTTCCCATAGTATAAAGTACTCGTTTTTTTTTAAAGCCTCACCCAAGGTAAGTTTTTATTTATTGAAAGAGAGAGAGAGAGAGAGGGAGTGAGAGAGAGAGAGAGAGAGAGGGAAATCGATTGGTTGGCTCTTATATACTCCCTGACCAGGGACTGAAACGAAACCTAGGTGTGTGTTCCCTGACCAGAATGGAATCCTCACCCCTTTGGTGTATGGGATGATGCTCCAAACAGCAGAACCAACTGGCCAGGGCTAAAATATTCTTAAAAGTACAGATTTAAGTGGTTGAATAGGTGGTCATCAGATGTATCATAAAGTATTTAATTCTCGCCTTCTTTGTGAATCTCTAAGTAACTTTCAGGGTTGAATCATTATGAATCATCCTGCAATAAATGTGTTTGTCACAGATGCAGACATCTCTGAGCTGCTAAAGGGTCAGACTATTGTGTCAAAGATAAATTTTTAATGCTCTTGATAAATATTGCCAAACTGACCCCTCGAAAGATTTTGATACTTAACAACCAACAAGCTGATGGGACACTTAGCATTCAATATGAGGCATTTAAAAAATATTTTCCAACTTAATAAGTGAACATTGATATCTCATCTTCTTTCATATTTGACTATCTTTGATTATTATTGAAGTGAAACATGTTTTCAGTAGTTTGTTGGCCATTTGCAATTCATTCATTAATTTCCTGTTACGGTAATTGTTGACAATTTCCCCCATGTGTCAAACGAACTATCTTTTGCGTTTTGTTTGTTCTTTTTTTTTGAGTTTGCAATAGCTCTTTATACACTACCAAATTTCTGTACTTTCTCCACTCTGATTTTAATTACCATGGTACCCTAGCTGTCTATCAGTTTGCAAATAAAGGACATGGGTCCAAGGAAGAAACCATACACCATACGGGACATCTCATCCCTTCACTTTGTAAATGAGACATTTTATTTTAGAGACTTCAAAATCAAATAATTCAAAATCTGAGAGCCAAGTAGTGACATACTGGGACTAGAACTCAGAGCTCTTGGCTACCAAATCAGTGTTCTTTTTACTAAGTTGTATTGGGTTGCATTCATGGAAAATACAAGAATTTCATGCCTTGTGTAAAATTTCGACCTTCAGTGCAACCCTGAAGTTAGTTTCCCAGTTGTGGGGATGCCCCTGCTTCCCAAGATGGAAATTAAAATGATTCAAGCCCAGCTGGAGTGGCTCAGTAGTTGAGTATCAACCTATGAAACACGAAGTCACAGTTCAATTCCCAGTCAGGGCATATGTCCGGGTTTGGCCTTGATCCCCAGTAGGAGGCATACAGGAGGCAGCCGGCCAATGATTCTCTCTCATCATTGATGTTTCTATCTCTCTCTCCCTCTCCCTTCCTCTCTAAAATCAATAAAAATATGTTAAGAAAAATTAAAATGATTCAGTGTCCTCCATCCCAAATATGACCCAAAAAACACATCGACAACTGAAATTCACCCAACTACCTATAGGAGCTGAGGCTATTTTCCAGGGTCTCCAATTTCCTGCTTCTGTAGAATTCTCATGTCTCCATTGTTCCTTTTTCCTGCTCTACATTAACTGAAATAGTGAACACCCAGGCTTCTTATTCCCATTGGAAATCTCTCACACTGTGTAGCTGCTTGTGCACTCTAAGCCCTTACATAAAAATTTGAAAAACAAATAAACAAAATGAAACTTGAGCTCCTTCCAAGTACTCCACTTTTACTGAGAACCCACGATGTGCTGGGTGTTCTGCCAGGCACACGGGTTGATGAAGGAAGAAAAGCAACTCTCACTCCTATTTGGTGGCACAAACCTAGTGCTTTGAAAAAAACAGAAGGAGAGACACTGGAGGAAACTGTTCTTGAACTCATTCGTTGAGTTACTCAGATTGGGGTAGAATTCTTAAGAAAGATCACAGGATAATAGTGAGGGGAGGGGACTGGAGCATAAAAATGGCTTAATATAAACTATCAGTTATTAAAGGACCTCACCACTCTCTCTCCCTATTCCTTGGGAGTCTGGAAACTGTTCAGGTCCCCTCCTCTTCTCAGGCCCAAGCTCCAGTCCCCCCCACCCTCACACACACACACACACACACACACCCACACACACACACACACACACTCCCTCTCCCTCTGTCCTTCTGTACTCACCTTCACCTCCAGTCCCCACACCCTCATTAACCACCTCACAACCCAGAGGCAGTCTCTTGGCTCATTTGACCTTCCTGTGGATGACCTGAAGGCAATTTCCCACAGTCATAATAGCCAAAATGTTTTAAGTTTTCCTAATCAATAGCAATTTCTCTTCCTAAAGAATTCTGCTGCCAATTCTTAATGTAACTTTTTTTTTCTCCTCTCAGACCACATAATACGCATTCCTATTTTAATCCAAAATAATATGTTCAGCAACAGACTCTGAGTGCTGATTGCTCACTAGGCACTATGCTAAGCAATTATGCTAAGTACCATCTTATTCAATTCTGAAAATAGCCATGTGAGATAGGTATTATTATTCCTATTGTATAGATATAATAAATTGCCCTCAGTTTCTCAGACAGTAAATTGCAGAAGCAGCATTTAATCGCCAGTGTGTCTTATTTTAAACCCCTTACTCTTAATATTCTCCTGAATGTTTAGATAATTCTGAGAAGTAATTTTTTTATATCTCTAAGCCTCAGTTTTCTCACCTAAGAAAAGCCACAAAAAATAATAGTGAAAGCCCTTCCTTTGAAAGATTGGCATGAAGACAGCATGGGTTGATATATGGAGGTAGATGTGTGTGTGTGTGTCTACGGAGATGGGTGCTAACAGCTCCCTCCTCCCTGCACAGAGCAGCCCTCCTCCCACTGGGATGAGGTCTATTTCCCTCCCCTTGAATGCAGCTCACCTTGTGACTTGGTTTGACCAATAAAATGCCACAGGACCGACCCTGTGACATTTTGGGGTGAGCTCATAAGAGATCCAATTTACTTTCATGGGCCCCTGAGCACCATGGGAGAAAGCCATCTGGTCTACCAAAGAAAGAGGACACATGCAGGGGAATGCAGGACCCAGCTGAGGCCTTGACATGGAAAGGAGGCCTTCCTACGCCTTTCACCTCAGCCCAGCTGCCAGCTGAATACCGTCTTGTGAATGACTCCCCCAAGACCAGCACAAGGACTGCCAGTCCACTCACACGAGTGAGAGTGGATAAATTCCTACTTCAAGTCCTTAGGTTTGGGGATTTGTGTGTGTGTGAATTACATTTTGCCTGGTGGCCAAAAGCAGGTAGCCAGTGAATGGAAATGTCATTCACGTTCTTCTTCCTTCTAGTCTTAGGACAGACTAGACAACACTCACCAGGAGGGCAGGAAATGTGTATATTGTTTTTCCCATTCTATCTCTAGCCCTTAGCACTGCACACAGCATCCTAAGATGTTTGAACAAAATCAACTCAGCTCTCTATGAAAAGGACTAAGCCTTAAGCTATGTTTAAACATTCAGACTGGCCTTCAATCAACTTAAGTTTGAGAAATCATGGTGACACAGCAGACTTGTATAAATATAACTTTAAATATTACTTGTCCACTAATTGTTTTGTGAATGCAGTGTACAATTTTATATACTGCTCACCACAAATATTTTTATTTGGACTCGGACACCTACTCCCTGGACCAATGTCTACATCTATGGTGTCAAACAGACTTTTCTGTATTCCTTTGTCAATTAGGTACTGTCTCGCACCAGTGCTTGCATGATTCAGAAGTTTTTATGTTTTTCCACCTAAATGCTCACGTGTATATGAAGGACTAACTCCATGAGAACAAGGGCATGAATCATGGTTTGTCGACACCTATCATAATACTTAGCAGAGTCCTTGGCACACAGAAGGAGCTCTATAAATGTGTTAAGAACCAGAGGATTTAAGGAATATTTACTAATGATCACAAGTTCGAACAGGTTATTTCAAAGCCGATCAACATATGTAAGATTTGCTTTAGGCTTAAGAAAAGAAAATATTTTTAACAACAAAAAAAAGGAACAGATTAATTTTATTTTAAAAAATAGATGGCAGATATGCGTGTATGTGTGTGTGTGTGTGTGTGTGTGTGTGTGTGTGTGTGTGTGTGTGAGAGAGAGAGAGAGAGAGAGAGAGAGAGAGAGAGAGAGTAGTTGCCTCTCTGATGGCATTTTTATGAACATAAGCATGACCTTGGGCTGGACTTGGATAGTTGGGAATTGCCAGCGGTGACAGACAAAAACAACGTTGAAATCTTTGGTGCCAAAATGTTCCCTGTTTATTGACTGCAGGCTAAGCCAGCAGTCCTTATTATGCCTCATAAACAACAGCAACAACGACAAAAAAACACCCCATAAAAATTAAATTGTGAAACCTAAATTATTTATGTGATTTCATTTGTTAGATGCATTTTGTGCCATCGAGCCTCGCTTCTTTCTAATGTCATAAGACTATTAGGAACGGTAATAATCTGCAGGGGCTAAGATTTATCAGCCCTCCCAGGACAGGAGGAGAGCCAAGGAGGGAGATTAAGGGATACGACTGAAATTAATCATGTTTCTCCCTGTGCCCTGGCCAAGAGAAGGCAGTAGGTGATTATTTTAGCATTTTACACAGTAGGAACACAATTTGACCACGACCATATGTTGAATTTAGAGTTACATGTTGATCTTTTCCAAAAACAATCCTATAAAAATGTCAATACTTTTGTCGGCTAATAGCTTTATCCGCTAAAAGGGCCGTTTCCATACAGAAAGGG
>NW_006286673.1:1419926-1422462 GCF_000327345.1 Myotis davidii
GAAGCCAGGCTGGCCGATCTTCCAGCCAGGAAGACTGATGGGCAGAGATTCTCATACATCACTGTTTTCTTTACCATAAAAGGACCTGGCATATGTTCCCTTGTGAGATGTGAATGGCTTACAGTCCGTGGCCTTGAAATATGAGGTTTCCCTTTTCACTTGAGGCAATACTGAAGTTTTCTGGAACAGATAGAGGCCATCATTCCAGTCCTAACACAAAATGAAAGCATCATTGCGGGAGCAATTTTGAAAATGTATGAACTTCATAAAATGTCCCATTTTCCACATTGTGAGTTTGGCTGCACAATCAGATCATCGCAGCTCAGGAAAACTACCTCTTAGGCCTGAGCCCTTTGTATAACACTAGCACAGAATAAGGTATTTGCCATACAGCACATTTATCAAAAAGGAGACAGGAAATAAATGTCATCTTATAGTCAACGTAGAACATGGCACCTTGTCTGCATGCAAAACCCAATTTCAGTTATTTTTTCAATGAAGCTGTTTCATATTTATTGCTGAAACCATATCTTTAATTTTCACATGAAAAGGCTTAAACGAACTCTTCATAAGGTTCACATTAAAAGTGACTGCCTCATCAGGTGAGGAAAAAATACTTGGCACATGACCTTGTTGGTCACTATTTTCTTTCCAGAGGGAACCAGCAGCTCAGTTCACTCCAAAAGAACCTCAATGTCAGAAACAGATGCCATTACTTTCAGTGGCGCATTGATGGTAAAACTTACAGCTTTTCTTCAAATTTCCAAATAAAATAAGTGTGGATGGCTTTGAAGGAAAACCAGATTATACTGAAAGACTCTGACTTTTGGGGTCACCAAGAACACCAATAACATTACATTTTCTCTCCTGGCCGAGACAAGAGAATTTCAGTGTTTCTCAATCAAGGAGACAGCAGGTAACCAGTTCTTGATTGGTCAGGTGAATGGCCAGTGTCCGCCCTGACCGGGTGTTGAAATAAATAAGTATATGATGGGCTATTCATGAAAAGTCTCCAGTCTTGTGAAGTAGTTTGGAATCATTCTCTAGTTGACATTCACCATTTCCTCAATTGGGCTGTGGACTCCCTGACCGAACTGTGTTCTTCTACAGAGATATCCACATACCCAACATTCATGTCACCCCTTGAAAAACATAGGTGTGTGTGTGTGTGTGTGTGTGTGTGTGTGTCCTGCATAGCAAGGATTATATACTTAATTATATACTTTTTTATTAAAGACTTTTTTAGAGCAGTTTTAGTTTCATAGCAACAGTGGAGAAAAGTAATTTTCCATATACGCCCTGTCCACACATGTGCACAGCCTTCCCCACTATCAATATCCCACAAAATGGTATCTTTGTTACAATTGATGAACCAATATTGACAGGTCATCATCACCCAAGTCCATAGTTGACATTAGGGTCACT
Source organism: Myotis davidii (assembly GCF_000327345.1). NCBI lineage: Eukaryota > Metazoa > Chordata > Mammalia > Chiroptera > Vespertilionidae > Myotis > Myotis davidii. The sequence goes on from NW_006286673.1 coordinate 1,421,352, forward strand.
CTCGATCTTGTATATTCTGTGTGTTTGGACAAATGTCTAATGACATGTAGCCACCATTATAGTCTCATACAGAGTAGTTTCAGTGCGGTAAAAATTCTCTGTGCTCGCCCTATTACCCCTCCCTTCTCCTACCTTTGGCAACTACTGATTATTGTACTGTCACCAGAATGTCACAGAGTTGGAATCATACAATAGGGAACCTTTTCAGATTGGCTTCTTCCACTTAGTAATATGCATTAATATTTCTCCATTTTTTTTATGACTTGATGACTCATTTCTTTTTATCACTGAATGATGTATATTGTCTGCATGAACCACAGTTTATTTATCCATTCACCTCCTGAAGAAAACCTTGGTTGCCTCCAAGTTTGGGGCAATTATGAATAAAGCTCAATAAATATCTGTGCAGGTTTTTGTGTGGACCTTTTTAACTTCTTGTTTTGAAATAGTTGCAGATTCACAGGAAGTTGCAAAGATAATGCAGGGAGGTCCTGTGTACCCTTCACCCAGTTTCGCCCAATAATTGCATCTTACATAATTACAGTACAATATCAAAACCTGGAGATTCACATGGATACAATGCGTGTGCCTAGTTCTATGTCACTTTTTCATTTGTGCAACCACCATCCTATCTAATAAAAGACAAAAAGAGTAATTGACCGTACCTTCACTATGCTTCCCATTGGCTAATCAGGGCGATACGCAAATAAACTGCCAACCAAGATGGCGGCTGGCAGCCACGCAGCTGAAGCAAGCAGGAGGCTTCCTTGCTCCAGTGATGGAGGAAGCCAAAGTTCCCCACCTGCCGCAGCCCAGCTCTGAGCTCTGAAAGCAACAAAGTTTCAATTATAGAAGCTAAACAAAGCCTAGATACCTGCTTTTAGCAGGCCATGGCCTCAGATCTGGTACGAGCAAGAGCCAGCTCTCAGCTCCAGTGGCGGCAACAAAGTTTCAATTATAGAAGGTAAATAAATCCCAGAATAAAGAAAAAAGGAGAGGCGGGGAGCTTCAGTTCCCAGCCAGCCTGAAAATGGCCCTCAGCCCCTCATCCAGCCTGTCCAGGCAGCCCAGTGTGGACCCCCACCCTGAAGTGGGTGTAACCAGCTGCAAG
>NW_006286673.1:1422582-1427235 GCF_000327345.1 Myotis davidii
CATTGCTGGTGGGAGCCTTTCGTGCCTCCTCAGCAGTGCTAAGGATGTCTGACTGCAGCTTAGGTCTGCTCCCCGCTGGCAAGTGGACATGCCCCGAGGGCTGCTGGGCTGCCAGAGGAATGTCTGACTGCCAGCTTAGGCCCGATCCCCCGGGGAGCAGGCCTAAGCCAGCAGGTGGTCATCCCCCGAGGGGTCCCAGACTGCGAGAGGGCACAGGCCAGGCTGAGGGCCCCCCTCCCCTGCCCCCGAGTGCACAAATTTTTGTGCACCAGGCCTCTAGTTGTAGATAAACAGGATATCTAATCACCTTAAAGATATCCTTGGTGCTACCCTGTTGATTTGTTGTCTTCCAAAAAGATGTCTAATTCTTCACCCCTGTACCTGTGAATGTGGCCTTATTTGTAAATAGAGTATTTGCAAATGTAATGAGGTGAGGTCATACTCAATTTCAGTAAGGCCCAACTCCAATGACTAGTGTCCTCATAAGAAGAGGCAGAGACTCACACGGGAAGAAGACCATATGCAGTTGGAGACAGAGATTGAAGTGATGCATCTACAAGCCAAAGAACACCAAGGACTACCAGCAACCGCCAGAAGCTGGAAAAGGCAAAACAAGTTCCCAATTGTCCCCTGGAGTGTTCAGAGAGATCTTGTCCCCGCCAACAGCATGATTTTAGACTCAGCCTCCAGAAATGTGAGAGAATAAATCCCTATTGCTTTAAGCCCCCTGGTTTGTGGTCATTTGGTTATGGTAGCCTTAGAAATGAATGTGTGCCTCTTTATAGTCTCACTCACCTCCCTACCTCCTTAAACCCCGGCAACCACTAATCTGTTTTCCATTTCTCTAATTTTGAAAATGTTATATAGATGAAATTATACAACAAGTGATCTTTTGAGATTGGCACTTTTTTGCTCAGTGTAATGCCCTTAAGATTTATTCAAGTTGCATGCACTCATAGTTTTTTATTTGAGTATGATTCCCTGATATGGTTGTGTCACAGTCTGTCTAACTATTCACCTACTGAGGGATATTTTGGTTGTTACCAGTTTGCGCTATTTTGGACAAATATCTACCCTAATTTGTGCAGGTATAAGTTTTCATTTTTTTAAAATAAATCCACAGAACAGCAATTGCTAGGTTATACAGTGTGGGTTTAGTTTATTGAGAAACTGCCACACTATGTTTCCGAGTTAGATGTACCGTTTTATAGTCCCACCTGCAATGTGTAGGAGAGATCCAGATTCTCCACATTTTTGCCAGCACCCAATGTCAACACCATCTTTTATTTTAGCTGCTTGATTGGTGTGTTAATAGTAACTCATGGTTTTTAAAATTGCATTTCCCGCATAGCTGGCGATGTTGTACATCTTTCCATGTGTGTTTTTTGCCATTTGTATCTCCTTTTCAGTGAGATGTCTCTTCACATCTTTTCCTGTTTTCTAATTGAATTTTTTGTTTTAATGTTAAGAGGTTTTTTTTTTATCTATTCCTGATACTAGTCCTTTGTCACACATGTGGTTTGAACATATTTTCTCCCATCTATAGCTTGTCAAACAAGGTCTTAAGGTTTGTAACAGGGTCCTTAACAAAGCTAAAGGTTTTAATTTGATAAAGTCTAGTTTATCAAATCTATTTATGTATTGTGCTATTGATGTTGTATCTAAATTCTAGGTCCTAAAGACTTCTTCCTATGTTATTTTTCTAAGAATTGCATAGTTTTATGTTTTATATTTAAACTAGAGGCCCAGTGCACAAAAATTTGTGCACTCAGGGGTGGAGGGACCCTCAGTGTAACAGGGTCCTTAACAAAGCTAAAGGTTTTAATTTGATAAAGTCTAGTTTATCAAATCTATTTATGTATTGTGCTATTGATGTTGTATCTAAATTCTAGGTCCTAAAGACTTCTTCCTATGTTATTTTTCTAAGAATTGCATAGTTTTATGTTTTATATTTAAACTAGAGGCCCAGTGCACAAAAATTTGTGCACTCAGGGGTGGAGGGACCCTCAGTGTAACAGGGTCCTTAACAAAGCTAAAGGTTTTAATTTGATAAAGTCTAGTTTATCAAATCTATTTATGTATTGTGCTATTGATGTTGTATCTAAATTCTAGGTCCTAAAGACTTCTTCCTATGTTATTTTTCTAAGAATTGCATAGTTTTATGTTTTATATTTAAACTAGAGGCCCAGTGCACAAAAATTTGTGCACTCAGGGGTGGAGGGACCCTCAGTGTAACAGGGTCCTTAACAAAGCTAAAGGTTTTAATTTGATAAAGTCTAGTTTATCAAATCTATTTATGTATTGTGCTATTGATGTTGTATCTAAATTCTAGGTCCTAAAGACTTCTTCCTATGTTATTTTTCTAAGAATTGCATAGTTTTATGTTTTATATTTAAACTAGAGGCCCAGTGCACAAAAATTTGTGCACTCAGGGGTGGAGGGACCCTCAGTGTAACAGGGTCCTTAACAAAGCTAAACCTTGTAAATTTTAGCACAATTTAATAAACTATGCTAGAAGCAATTAGGAGATTTTTCATGTAATGAAGATACATTTAAATTAATATTTTATTAATTTTTAATTTTTTAATATTTTAATTTGAAATAATCTCATACATGTAAAAAAAAACTATAAAATACTATAGCATATTCTATGTGCCTTTCACCCAACTTCTTACGTGTTAATAATTTAAACATAACCATTATACAACTAACAAAACTTGGAATATATATTTCTTATAATCTCTTTAATGTTATTTAATCCATTTACTTTGTTTTTGTTAATCTTCACCCAAGGATACTTTTCCATTGAATTTTAGAGAGAGTGAAGGAAAAGGGAGAGACACATTGATTGGTTGCCTCCTCCACATGCTTTGATAGGGACTGGGGATCAAGCCAGCAACTGAGGTTCATGCCCTTGACTGGAATCGAACCTGGGACCCTTCAGTCCACAGGCTAATGCTCTATCCACTGAGCAAAACAGGCTGCAGCTTAATTCATTTACTTTTCATCTATATGTGTCTTTATATTTAAAGTGGGTTTTGTTTTTGATTCACCCTCATAATCTATCTTTTAATGGGTGCATTTATGCCACTGACTTTCAAAGTGCTTACTGATAGAGTTACTGCCATATCAGGTGGCTTCTGGGGCTTCCGGGGCTCACCAGCAGCCTGGGACCAATCCGGTCCCAGGTGGCAGGCAGGTGGCTCCTGGGGCTTGCAGGGCCGGCATGCCTGCAGCCCGGGACTGGATCCGGTCCCCGGCGGCAGGCAAGTGGCTTCTGGTGTTGCCCACAGGGGCCTGGATGGCAGCTCGTGCTGTCCTCCCCTGTCTTCAATATGCAAATTAGCCGCCATATTTGTTGGCAGTTAATTTGCATATTTTGCTGATTAGCCAATGGGAGGTGTAGCGAAGGTATGGTCAATTACCATGTTTGGCTATTATTAGATAGGATTTTTTTTAAAAAAAAATCAATATTTTTATTGATTTCAGAGAGGAAGGGAGAGAGAAAGAAAAAAACACCAATAATGAGAGAGAAACATCAATTGGCTGCCTCCTGCATGCCCCCTACTGGGAATCAAGCCCACAACCTGGGCATGTGCCCTTGACCAGAAACAAACTGGGGACCCTTCAGTTCATAGGCTAATGCTCTAATCACTGAGCCAAGCCAGCTAGAGCTTTAGTCCATTTTATATAAAGTGTTACACGGTTGAATTTCCTTTTTATTCTTTTTTTTTTTTTGGCCTATAGATAATTTCTCCATGATTTTTTAAAATGTATACTCATTTCCTCTAAAATTAAGATAATTCATTTTCCCTTCATTTTTGAGAGATGTATTATATCTCCTCTGACAGTGAAATTTGGGTGTCTAAGAAATAATTATCTGTGTGGACCTTTTGATTATTTTTAACTTGTATTAGATGACTCAGACTAGTATAACTTTAGAAATTCACACCAACCAGTGAATTTCTGACACAGTTTTCATCACCCAGGAGTTGACCTGATGCAACATTAGGAGGCTAAGACTCTCACCAATTCCCGACAGTCATGAGTGGTTTCTTTTTGTTTGTTTACCAGGAAACTACTTCTGGAACAAAGCAAGATATACACAAAAGGGGATTATTTTCAAGTATAGGAAGTTGCCCTACCTGGTTTGGCTCAGTGGATAGAGGGTCCCAGGTTTGATTCTGCTCAAGGCACATGCCCAGGTTGCAGACTCTATCCCTAGTGTGGGGCATGCAGGAGGCCACTGATCAATGATTTTCTCTCATCATTGATGTTTCTCTCTCTCCCTCTGCCTTCCTCTTTGAAATCAATAAAAATATATTTTAAAAAATAAAAAAGTTGTCCTCTTTAAAAAAAAAAGTATCATATTGAACAGTGACCAGTTTTGGGGACCTTGTATACACAGCACTAAAATATTTTGAGCCCAAATATATGTATATTTACTTTATAGATTACATGTATTTATAAAATTATATATATGTATGTTCATTTCCTATGAACACAAGTAAGAGAATCTTTGTCAACCGCTTACTCCTGGTCAGGGTTGCGGTGGCGGAGCCTGTCCCAGCAGCTGGGGCACCAGGCGGGACCCCGGGACAGGGCGCCCCTCCAGCGCAGCCCTCCCCCCACGGGACAGGGAGACACGCCAGC
>NW_006286673.1:1432154-1434846 GCF_000327345.1 Myotis davidii
TAAGCAATAAAAAAAACTAAAAAAAATAAATAAAAAATAAAAAAATTAAAAAAGTAAAGTATAGGAAGTTAATGTGACATCAGGAGGTAGTGAAGCCATAGTTAAGAATAATCAGAACAGCCCTAACCAGTTTGGCTCAGAGGATAGAGCGTTGACCTGCGGACTCAAGGGTCCCAGGTTCGATTCCGGTCAAGGGCATGTACCTTGGTTGCGTGCCCATCCCCAATGAGGGGTGTGCAAGAGGCAGCTGATCGGTGTTTCCCTCTCATCGATGTTTCTAACTCTCTATCCCTCTCTCTTCCTCTCTGCAAAAAATCAATAAAATATATTTTTTTTTAAAAAAAAAAGAATAATCAGGGGAAGGCTGATGTAAACACAGTGGCTTTCTCCCTAAGGGACCATGAGATGTAGGTTGTCAGCATTAGTCAGGTCTAAAGGTGGAGCCAATTATCTCCATTGGGTTCCTAAGCATTCTCTTAATGACCATCAGAACCCCCTTTTAGAAGGGCCCCCAGTCAAGTAAGAAACTACCAGCAATTGTATTTCTTTAAAGTTGTGCTTTAAAGATTGGGCTTTAATTAAAAAGGGAGGAGGAAGAGGGAGAAAAGAAACTAACTCCACAAATACAATTTTTTTTGACACAGGCTGTCTCATCTTGGGATACCTACCCTTCCCATGGGATTATTTTGAAGGAGGCAATCACTTTTCAGTGTATAAGTTTGAGTATGTTTCTTTAAAATCTATAAACACTGTTTCATTTTATTTTTATTGAAAAGTGGTAATACTTCATTAAACATACTTGGGAAATTTTACCTGTTGTTTTGTTTTGTTTTGTTTCATTAAAAACAGAAACTTTCTTTCCAGGTGTCAGTTGGCTAGAGATCCCCCACCCACTCCACCTCCGTATTATTTTTGGAGCTTCATCTGCTTTCCTTGGCCAGAATGTTGCGGTGCCGTGAAAACACACGGGCGGACTTTTACATAAGGAGAATGGATAACACACACATTTATTTTGGCCCATTCTTGAACTCCCACTATAAAATATGGAAAAAGGTCTTATATAAACTCACAACAATTTTTTTTTCTTATGAAATCAGGTAGGGCCGAAACCGGTTTGGCTCAGTGGATAGAGCGTCGGCCTGCGGACTGAAGGGTCCCAGGTTCGATTCCGGTCAAGGGCATGTACCTGGGTTGCGGGCACATCCCCAGTGGGGAGTGTGCAGAGGCAACTGATCGATGTTTCTCTCTCATCGATGTTTCTAACTCTCTATCTCTCTCCCTTCCTCTCTGTAAAAAAATCAATTATATATATATATAAAGAAATCAGGTAGGAAAGAAAAGCAGCTACATTTTGGAAACTAAGCAGAAAGAGTTCTGTTTCCAGAGACAAGGCACCAGGTTATACAGATCATCCTCCGCTTTGAAAGTGAGGACATGACTGAACACTAAAGAAGTTTATTTTAAAGTTATTGACAAGCTGACAGCAACCTCTCATAGCCCCTCCCCTGGCAGCTGACCCCCAATTACCACCCCCATTTGGGGGTGGGGCCAACCAGCCCACTGCCCACAGCCCCTCCCCATGGCTGGCCTGCCCCCAATCGGCCCCCCAACCCCAATTGGGGGCAGGGCCCATGAGCCAATTGCCCTCGGTCCCTCCCCCCACGTGGCCCGGCCCTGACCGGGCCCCAATCAGGGGCCGGCCGCCAGCCAACCTCCTGCTGTCTCCTCCTCCTGACAGGCCCGGCCTTGATCCGCCCGAATTCGTGCACTGGGCCTCTAGTATGGCCATGATCGGACCCCAATTTTGGTGGGCCCACCGGCCAACCTCTCACCATCTCCCCCTCCCAATCTGCCCCAATTGGGGCTGGGCCAGCCGGACCCCACCCATGCACAAATTCATGCACTGGGTCTCTAGTAGATAATAAAAGCCTAATATGCAAATTGGTCAACCGGGAGTTCGACTGCTCGCTATGACATGCACTGACCACCAATGGGCGGCACGGAACATGGCAGGAGTAGGCGATGTGGCGCTGGCAGCAGGCAGCAATGGAGGCACTGCCGGCCCTGGTGGGCCCTGATAAGAGCGGGACCGCGACAGGATGGTGGAGCAGGTGAGGGGGTGGCGCCAGGCCACAGCAGGGTGTCAGGCGGGAATGTGGGGCTGCAAGCCTGGGGGCGCAAGTTGTGGCCCGATCCCCACAGGCCACTTCGAGGGACCCCACTTATGCACGAAATTCATGCAAAATGCTCAGCCCTTGCAGCCCCAGCTTCATCTGGAAGGATGACCAGAAGGAGATCAGGAAGGTTGTTCAGCTGTCCGGTTTAATTAGCATATTATGCTTTTATTATTATAGATTTATTTCCTATTGGTTCCGTTTCTATGAGACCCCTGAGTAGCACATGCCATTTCCCTGCTGGCTTATCTTCAAGAAGAACCTGGAAAAGGATGTTCCTACACTGGCTTCCTCCTGTCCCTGTCATGGACTCATGCTCTGACCTCACACAGCTTCTCTTTGGACTTCAACTTCCTCATCTGTGGATTAGATTTATCAACGTTCTAAACTGTGTTAGCTGGCTGTTGTAAAATTCATTGCTAATTGCAATGAATTAGCAATATAAAGAGCCTTGCCAAAGATGAGGTGCTACACAAAGATAGAACATTCTACAGCTTACTTTTACCGCTGGGGTAGTT
>NW_006286673.1:1435067-1481414 GCF_000327345.1 Myotis davidii
GTCTTTTTTTATTCCAGATGAATTTTTGGAATGTTCGTTCTAGATTTGTGAAATACTAAACTGTGTTATTTGTGGGGATTGCATTGAATTTATAAATGGCTTTGGGTAGTATGGACATTTTGATGATGTTGATTCTGCCAATCCATGAACATGGTATATTCTACAGCTTACTTTTACCGCTGGGGTAGTTTTGTGTTTAGAGATTCATAGAGCAATTTAAATAATATTACAGATTTTGGAGCAGCCATTGGTTCATCTACACAATGTATTCAATCTGTGCACTTTTGTTCTTTGTATCCACTGGAGGGTGGAGAGTGCAGAGGTGGTAGGGGGAGGCCTGCTATAAAGCCAAATGTTTTTACTGAAGAGTTAATGCAAATTTATTTAATAAAACACTGATTTCAAAGAGAATTGAGCAAATTCTTAAAAAAAAGAATGTGGCAGATGCATGAGGGTATTCCTTTGTGTACTTATCTGTAGGAGAGTTACAGTTTCTTTATTTAAAACTGAAGGTTCTTCAAGTGTCCACCAACAGAGGAAAATAACACAGGGGTGCCTGAGAAACACCTACAGAGAAATGTATAGGAAACTCACCGTAGTAGAGCAATATGAGGCAAAACTTTGTTGAGGTTGCAGAACTCTAGCAAAAGAAATTTAAATCAGTGAACCATCAAATAATTTTATCACACTGTGATCAGCCCCCAAGGCCAACTTGAAGCAAAAGACTTTATAGGAGCTTTATTTCAAAGCAAAGCTTTTATCAGTTTTATATACCTTCAGTGTTGCTTGCATTAATGATTGGAGTTTTCTGACACTAGGATTTTTCATGCATATCTGAAAGAGAGAGAGAGAGAGAGAGAGAGAGAGAGAGAGAGAGAGAGAGATGATCAAAATGTAATAAAGATGAGGTGTAAGAAATTGTTTTTATTTTATAGCAATTTTTAAATAATATCATTTAAGTGAGTTTTGTCTCTTGCACCTGTTTTTAATAATAATTCTTTTGAATGGGAATTTATTACAAGCAGATATGCTTGCCACTATTCCTCAGATATCACATATGCATAAGCAAAGAGCACTCATTAATAATTCAAAAGACTTCACTTCCATTCCCTCTCATCCTACTGCCTAATACTTAAAATGTTAATGTAAGAGAATAGAAATTGTGCAAATAGCATTCTACTGTGACAGTATTAAAATAATGTAGGGATATGGGCCATCAACCCTTTTATGATAATCATGAGTGGTCAAGGAAGAAGGGGAAGGGATGCCAGTCACATTCGAATAATTCCTCTGATTGATTCTGGCCTTTTCTTAATCAATCGTTTGCTTTTGCACAAATGGTCCTTTCTAGTCTGTACATTTCTTTCCCCCTCCCTCCCACAGCCGTCCCAGATGCTCATAAGCATGGTGTCTATGGGTTAGCCAAGAAACCGTCTCAGAAACTTGGCGAACGGCCCTAGCTGGTTTGGCTCAATGGATGGAGCATCAGCCTGTGGACTGAAGAGTCCTGGGTTTGATTCCAGTCAGGGCCACATGCCTGGGTTGTGGGCTTGATCCCCAGTGGGACAGACAGGAGGCAGCCAATCAAAGATTCTATCTCATCATTGATGTTTCTACCCCTCTCTCCCTCTCCTTTCCTCTCTGAAATCAATAAAATATAAAGTATATATGCTAGTATATACTAAAGACCCAGTGCATGAATTCATGTGTGGGTGGGGTCCCTCTGGGTGTCCTGCAGGGATCTGGCCGAAACTCCGCAGTCCAACGCCGCCTACAGCTCCTACCTGCTGCTCCTGCTCATCCTGGCCCCACTGTGCCTGCCGCAGGTTTGTGCCCAATCAGGCCCGATCAGGAGAGGCTCTTACTGCCACAGCAGTGCTCACCAGCCATGAATCCTGCATCTGGTGCCCCTCCTAAGGGGAGTGGCCTGCAGGATCAGGCTGAAACCAGCTCTCGGACATCCCCCAAGTGGTCCTGGATTGTGAGAGGGTGCAGGCCAGGCTGACAGACCCCATTGGTGCATGACTGAGCCAGGGAAGGGAAGGACCGCAGGAGGGTTACAGGGAGTGTCCAGCCCATCTTGCTCAGTCCCCATCAGCCAGACCCCAGCAGCAAGCTAACCTACTAGTCAGAGCATCTGCCCCCTGGTGGTCAGTGCACATCATAGCGACTGGTCAACCAGTTGACTGCCCCCTGGTGGTCAGTGCATGTCATAGCAATTGGTTGAGCAGCCTTAGCATATCATTAGCATATCACGCTTTGATTGTTCGGTTGTTCTGCCGTTAGGTCTATTTGCATATTACCCTCTTATTATGTAGGATATAAACTTTGCAAATGGCACAGTGATTGGCCCTGCCTCCATCCACAAGGACCTCTCCATCAACAAGTGCCAATAGCATTTCAGTTTTCTGTTCACAAAATCCTTTGGTCATGAGTGAAATCTGTTTGAGATGTAACCACAAATGACGGTAATAAGAAATGATCGGATTCACATTGCAATGTATATGCCAGGAAGGCCCTGTGGGCAGACTCTGTTCTGTATGTTTCCTACAGACTGCAGAGTCCTGATGTCACTTCCCCAGGAAAGAATTATGGGGGCGGAATATTCCCCAAATCAAGTAATGTGACACTTGCTCCACTCGACCAATTCAAATACGTTGGGATTTAGCCGGGTGCTTCTCCTGGCTTTGTTTTTCAAGTAGATGACAGCCTCTCTCAAGACAGAATGGGGAGCTTTGCATGGCTACATGCAAACCTGAAGGGTTTACATATCATGGAGACCTCCCCCCTTAGTCACGGTGACCTGGATATTTAAACCCATATAAATTGGAATTGCGCCCCAGAGACTGGTTACATTATGCAGTGCTCGCCAAACTTCTGCTTCTATGCAAATAAAAGACCCTTTCCTTTTACCCAGACTATTAACTTAATTAGCCATTTCTCAGAACTGGCTCCAAGCTAATAAGACTGGCCAAAGTCTTTCTTTCCTCCATCCGGCTTAATAAATGGAAGGTGGAGAAGGTGAGGAGAAAGAATCAGAAGCAACCACAGTAAAAAGCAGGAATTGGGGAGAACGGATTTTCCACAGCCGCAGGGATGTGTCACTGCTCCTGTAATCACAGAATGTGGGTGTTTAAGAAGAAATGTGGATTTCACTTTAACCTAATGAAGCTTTGCCATTTTTAAAGGACACCACACTGTGATCGCCACGGTTGCATTAGGAGATAATGGCAGCTGGTGTTCTGTGTGTTATTTTTAGCATGAAGCATGACATAAAATCTGAAGTTAGGCGGCAAGATCTCCACGACTCCCAAGAGGCTCGTTAACATGAGCTCTTTCCCCCAGAAGGTAACTCAGTAAGCAATGTTTAAACTTCTTAATCAGGCTACAACGAGTTGCCATCCAAGAAATAGTTTTGAAAGCAAATCTCTTGTCAGATTGTGGCTTGTGCCATGAGGGTGAAATCCCAGTGACTTAAAATGCAGGGAGGAAATGGTCTTTGAATGAAAGATGTGTAGACCGTTCAGTGTTCTAATTAAGAAATAAGAAGGTATCTATTCAGCTAGAAAGTAACCGTTGCCTCCAATTATATTCTCTTTGTATAAGCCAGTATTCACTTAATAGCATTTTACTATTTAATGAAGTTTTGAATATTCATCCTCATTTTGAACCCAGGTTGAGTATTATCTGCTTCAAATAGAAAAAGTTGGGATTCTAAGAAGGAGGCTCATTTTAAATTAGTGAAAATTGTTTTTAAAACTGGCCAATGGGCAAATTTTCAATAAAACAGTGTTCACTCCCCCATACTATTTCAATACCCTATGTATGCATGTTCTCATTGCTGAAAGCATTTCAACAGTCTCCTCACAATAAGTCCCCAAATACCAAATAAATAAAAATCATTCCATGATAAATGCAATATCCTATCACCTGCTGTTGAAATGCCAGTTACTTTATCTAACTGTGGCGGTGTGAGGTTCCTGGCCCATTGACCATCTCCATCTCCATAGGTTTTCCATTCTGGATAAGCTTGGGAGCCCCATTCTTTGCAGGTAAAGAAGACACGATCATTATGAGTTACAAATGCTGACTATGACCTTCCACTGTGAGGTCCTATATGGCAGCTCAACTGGGGACCAAGCTGCTAAGACTGTCTCCCAGGTTTTTCTGTTACCTTTAATGCTTTCTCCCAGAAAACTGGTCTATTTGCTAAAGCATAAAGTCACCTGAAGGTGACATCTATTTAAAATCACTAACTTTCCCATTTGGCTCAATTTTTCAAAAACTATCTTGGATGGCCAGAAGTCCCCTAATAGATCTTCAATGATGTGATCAAAATCAAGAGGAAGGTGGGAAAAACCAATCCATTAGTCCAACTGGTGGCTGATGAGCTACTTGACCCCACAAGGCCAATGTCCTTGCATTTAAGTCAGAATTGCTTCTGGGAGCTCCAAGTGGGTTGGTAGGGACACCAGATTACTGTATTGTCATAAGAATGATTAAGTCAGAACTGTGGTCTCCTTGGGAGTAAATGATTGCATAGCAAAAATGATGTGCTCAAGGATTCCCAAATGAACTGAGCCCTAATCCCTGTAAACAGCCAGCTCAGGAAGGCAAGCACAGAACTCTCGCTGAAATGGCAGACACCCAGACCCAGTAAGGTGTCAGGTTCAACAGACAGGTTTACCTTGGGGGTGCAGATTATGTCACACCCAGGGACATTTTCTCCATTTTCCATCTCTCTAGGAAGTTTCAGATTTAGTAAGGAGTATATGTGTACGTGTAATATCTAAACATGTACAGATTTATTTCAGGTGCTTTGGAAAGTCAGATGACACTAATTCATTCATTTAACAAGCTTCTGTTTTCTGTGTACTATGCAAGAGGCACTGGAACCAAATGCAAGACATGAATTTTGACATATTCCATATTGAAACATCTCTCAAGGTCCAGGGCTCCCATCATTAGGAGTATAGATGGGAAAATCTTTCTAGTGAGTGGTCATTTCCTCACCTTTTATAATGTCTGGGTTCACCTGAAGCCCAGAGCTCTGACCAGGACTAGATCAGAGTTGACCCAGTGAAGCAGGGATGAAAGGCAGATGGGAATCCATCTGTAACTCAGGCATATCTTACCATCCTGGGAAATAACATGCAGCTCAGTCATTTAGACCAGAAATATCATTTAGACCCCATCTCACTAAATTGCCTTTGAGTATATTTTAACACAACAAGAATTGTCCTACTTTCACTACCAGCACACAAAGTCTAGGCCTTCCCTTTAGACAAGGAGGAAAAAGCTTCAGTTTGTACCATCTCAAGGTCAGACAGGTGACATGCAAGAACAAAGTAGTATTGAGATTTTTAAAGAATTTAACAGGAGTGACAAGAGAAAAGCTGCACACCAGGCAAGCCAAGAAAATCTTTTTATCTCCTTGGAATTCTTAAGATTTCATTAATTCTAATCCTTGTTCTGCTCCTCCGATGACCTCATGTATAAGAATCCAGAGTGACTGAATCTCTATTTTATAGACAGTACTGTTAGCTCTTTGATGGTCACAGGGGGTTTCCCCAATTCTAAAGTTTTACATTATTAATATTTGACAACCTCCTTCCATGACTCCAGCTGGGCTCACTGTGGGTTTCAGAGACTACCAAGTCAGTGTTCCAGCTGCGGTAACAAAACACTACCGCCTGGGGCTTACTCACACAGAGCTCACAGTCTGGGAGGCTGAAGTCCAAGATCAAGGTCCCGGCAGATTCAGTGTCTGATGAGGCCCCTTTCCAGGTTTATAGACGGCATTCTCTTGCTGTGATCTCACATGGCAGGAAGGGACAAGGAAGCTCTCTGGAGTCTCTTTTATCAGCACAAGAATCCCATCATGAGGGCACCACCCTCATGTCCTCATCACCTCCCAAAGCCCTACCTCCTAATACCATCACCTTGGGGGTTGGGAGTGAGCATATGAATTCTGGGGGGACACAAACATTCAGAAGTCAGCTTTTCAATGTGTGCTTCATCGATGTGCATCCTGATGGCCCATGGGCGGCTCCTTCAATATCCAGTCCAGGGAAGAGCATATGTTTGCCACAGATGTTCTCGGCCACTGGTGTTGGGCCCTGAAGCAACACTGGGGACTTCCAGCCACAGTCCCTTTTCCAGCACCAGCCGTGCCTACCACAGCCCTCTGCCCCTGAACCGTGGTTCATTTGTGTCAGAAGAATGAGCAAAAGCAGAAAGCAGACTGACAAGGAAAAACTGATGCCATCAGAGATTTCTCAAGATCGTGGACAAATGTCTTAAACACAGGACAGTTTTATAAGTTGGGATGTTGGTCAGTCATCCTGCGGCGCCCTGTGGATGCATGCCAAGGAGGCTCCTTAGAAGCCAATCCATGGGGATGCTCAGCGAGGTGGGCACAGCTGCACAGGGTCCCCTTCATCAGGCTGAGGTTGGGAGCAGAGGGGCCTGCGCCAGAGCACCACGGGAAGGTGATATCTGAACTGCTTAAAACCTGACCTTCCACTTAGGCATTTTTAATGGCCATATTCAGAATGTAGGGAATGCTACTTAATGCAGAAAAGAAGGAAATACCTCATAAGAGAAACAGACTTTATTCAAAGCTGGCTTTTCAGAAGGCTCTGTGAGGGCTATGCTCACAGATGCTTAGTGTATCTTTATAGATTTAATTCTCAAATGACCACAGAAAATACATGTTCTTCAGCACCAGGGAGAGCTCACCTCTTGTCCTCGAAATGCTTCCTGAGTTGGCAGATACCACCTCCTGCACGTGCCCAGCGCAAGCCTAAGAAGACCAAAGATAAGCACACACCGACACATGCAGATGCTTTCCAGTCCCCTTTCTGCTCTTGAAGAAGCCACAGTTATGAGATACACATACAGAATACAAACAGTGTTTGTCAAAGGACACCCTGTCCAATTCTGCCTGTCAGAGAGGCCGCCTGGTCTACGTTATCTACAGCAGCATCTTTCCCCATCACCTGCTACCCCAGCCACCACAGCTATTTGTTCAATCACTGTTTCTCTTCAAAGTCCACACCACCAACGTCCCCAAGGCTGTGAGCCCCAGGTGGACAAAGCCTTACTTGTTCACTACACCTCCAACTGCCTCAACACTTCTTGGAATGTAGTATGAAACTATAGTAGGAATTTAGTAACTACTGTTGAATGAATGGATGAATATTTGCAGTGGTCACACTAGGCAAAAACAAACAACACTAAAAACTTGAGAAAATGAAATATTTTACTTTTCATTTTGAATTCTATAAAGCTTGATTTTTTAAATCTCTAGCAAGAATACTACAACTTTTTAAACTTTAAAAATGATGTACCTGGAAGTCAATAACCCTAAATCCAAAAGGCAAACCATTGAAAGCATTTTTCAGGTCCACGGGCTGACAAAGGAGACAGGGTAGCTTAAGGAGCTTTAGCTATGTCCCCCAGTCCTTACTATCTCTCAGAAATATAGCCAAGCCCACACTGAGTCCTGACATCAGTCTTAAAACTTCCCTTTCATTCACAGCAAGAAGGAGAGATAGATACTTACAAACAAGAAGGGTTTGAGTATCTGCTTCCAGAGGCCTCCCCGCAGGTCTCACAGCCTGTGACATTCCCACCCTGGGCATCTCCCAGGCTTTCAGGGCACAGCTGATATGTGACCACAAACAGATGCTAAGGACACCGTGAAAGTGAAGTTTCCAGCCACACACCAGGCCCAGAGCCCGCAGCTGCTGGCAGGTAAAGGAAACATCCTTTATGTGTCGAAGAATAACTGCCAGTATAAACACAGTCTGAAAGGATTGTGCTGTGCATCATTAATGTGGATCAATTTCCATTTATGCCCCGTCTGACATGGCCTTATTGTGGAGAACTGGGTTTCATGGGTCGGTTCTGTTGGGGAAAGCTTTGTAGGAGAAAAAGAGTTGAAATATTAAACAAAGAAAAGGTTCTGAGAAAGGTCAATACTCTATATCCTGTTATTGTTCTGTGACTCCCCGCACCCCCCAAAAAAACCACGATACTTCATGAAGCGGCCTTGCTAGAGGCCTCAGAGTATGTGTTCATAAAAGTGTGAGTTGCCAGAGGAAGCAATTAAGCCAATGGGTCAGAAGGAGGTGGTACCACCATCCCCATGAGTCATTTCTGGGTTGTGTGTAACAGCCACAAATTGCAAATTAGAAAGGGGGGGGGACAGTACAAGTGGCAGCGGGTAAGCAAAAGCCACATTCTAATCCCTTAAAAGTAACAAAATAAAAGGCCATTGGGACTAAACACTCGGCATGTTTTGTAGGAATCGATCTGGAAAACACAGAAAACAAAACGTTTGGCAAGCTGGGAACTAGGGGATTCATTTAATGGCTTGATTTTACCAGAAGTGAGTCTACAATGTACCCAATGGCTTAATTTTGCTGGAATTGATGCATGAAAACTGAGCCCCTCTACTCCCTGATGAATAAAAGTGTATCAATACTGACTTCATAAGATGAGGTCTAGGTGCTCTGCCTGCCAGCCAATTGCTCCCTCTCTTGCATCCTGGGTTTATAATACCACAGACAGGACTATCAGCCCACCCAACTACCAGAACTCACAAACTCCACCACGGACCAGACACATCCTCAGGTCTGCTGATATAGGTTCTGATGTTTATGGAAGCTTTTTTTTTTTTTTTTGCCAGAATAGACGATAGAAGTATCAAGAACAATAGAAGGTCAGGGACAAGGCAATAAATTTACACCATCACTCCAATCAATTAACCAGGGGCATGATCTACTGTGTAAGTACCACAGATCACTAAAGACCAGAATCAATATTGCAGACCATGGTCAATACTACATACCAGATAGAATCAATACTGCAGACCAGGATCAATACTGTAGACAAATATCAATACTATAGACCAGGATCAATATTGCAGATCAGGATCAGTACTATAGATCAGAATCAATACTGCAAATCAGGATCAATACTGCAGACCTGGATCAATACTGCCCTAAACTGCTTCCTATGACCTCCTCTTCCTGATGGACACACACTTTGATCTTTCCCAGAAATGACTAGTGTGTGATTTTGGCTAATATCATCCTTGTCTCCTCCTTGATTTCCTGTGTGTGATGGGGACCAGTGAAAAAGGTGGTATGAGTTGGTTCATTCCTCTCTCCTTTGGGCTAACCTCTCCTACCCACCAGCACGTCCCCTCCCCTGCAGGGTGACAGGCTGTGCTTCTGTCCTGAGGATACATCCTTCATGGACTTGATCAGTTGCTGCAAGGACAGTCATGCTGATTCAAGATCACATGTTTGAGTATAAAACATCAGAATTATGGGGCATGATAGTAAAGTACATACTGCTGTGACTGCCATACCTTAACACAGCCGTGGGCAAACTACGGCCCGTTTGAAATGAATAAAACTAAAAAAAAAGACCGTACCCTTTTATGTAATGATGTTTACTTTGAATTTATATTAGTTCACACAAACACCCCATCCATGCTTTTGTTCTGGCCCTCTGGTCCAGTTTAAAAACCCATTGTGGCCCTCTAGTCAAAAAGTTTGCCCACCCCTGCCTTATCAGGTGGCAAAGCCAGCCAAATGAATAAAACTAAAAAAAAAGACCGTACCCTTTTATGTAATGATGTTTACTTTGAATTTATATTAGTTCACACAAACACCCCATCCATGCTTTTGTTCTGGCCCTCTGGTCCAGTTTAAAAACCCATTGTGGCCCTCTAGTCAAAAAGTTTGCCCACCCCTGCCTTATCAGGTGGCAAAGCCAGCCTAACTGCAAGGTCCTCCAATTCAAGCTGAGGAGATAAAGGGGATCAGGTGGAGAACTAGGAAGGAAATTGAGTTCTGGGAGAATAAGGATGTTGACATTTGGGTGGCCTAGGCAGTCATGACTTTATGAGTATCTTAACCCTCTTGACATAAAGCCTTTTCCTCTTGGTTACATCAGGTTGTGGTGTTGTGATATAACAGCAAACATGTATTTGGTCTTTGTCCTTATTCCTGGTATAGGGCTCCTAAAACCCTTGGAACTCCCTAAGTAATAAGAGAGATAAAGAAATAAAAGTTATTTAAAGGTTTTTGTTATTTAAATAAGTCTGTTTCAGCCACTACAGAGTTTGTGCTGAAGTGACGAAGAGCTGATTACCAGGGGAAACAACCATGTGATTAGTGATTAGAGGGTTGGAATTTACATTCCCACCCTCCACCCCCATCTTCTCAGAAGGGAGAGGAGCTAGAGGTTGAATCAACAAAGATCAATGATTGAATCAATAATGTCTAAGTGATAGACATTATAAAAACACAAGAGAACTGGGTTCAGAGGCCTTCCTGGGGGTCCCTTTGAGTTACTCTACTCTCCCAGAGTTCCACCTCCACCTAGCCAACTGATTCACCTGAACTTACTTGGAATCCTTAAATCAAGGATCTTGAACATCAGTTAAAATAAGATTAGGGCCGTGCCTGGTGTGGTTCAGTTGGTTAGCCATCATCCCATGAACAGAACTGTTACCAGTTGGATTCCTGGTCAGGGCACATGCCCAGGTTGGGGGCTCAATCCCCAGTAGGGGGAGTGTAAGAGGCAGCGATGAATGTTCTCCCTTTCCCTTACTGTCTCTCTAAAAATCAATAATATTTTAAAAGAAACAAAGATTAGATTAGGCTAACAGATAAACGGGGGGGCGGGGGGAGGATTACTTTCACAAGATAGAAAGTTGTTTCCCTTACTAACAAGTCCGGAGATAGCAGGGATGATGAGTTCCTGGACAGTGGAGAGCCCCAGGCTCTTTCATCTTGCTCTGCTATTCTTAGCCTCCTGCCTCATGGTTAGAAATGGCTGTCAAGCCACCAGCTATCCCTTCCACACTGCAGCCAGGGAATAGGTGGAGGAGGAGGCTTTCACACTTTCCTATAAAGATGTTCCATGCATTGGTTAGGATTTTGTCCCATGCCATACCTAGCTACAGGGAGGGTTGGGAAATGGGGTCTTTTATTAAGGAGAAAGGGAAAATGCATTCTGTACAGCAATCAATAGTCTTTGACAAGCCCTTTTTTCCGTACTCTATTCAACTTTCTGTATCTCTTAACTAATAATATCTATTGTGTGTGTACATGAGTCAGGCACCATGCAAAGTGTTTCATGTCTATAACTGTTTAATCCTCATAAAACCCTAGGAGGGAAGTCAGCTTAGTTTAGGTAACTTGCCAGGGTTACCAGCAAGCTGCTGATGTAAAGACCTAAAACTATGTGTGTCTCACCCCAAAGCCATCACCGCTTATATCTGACTAGAAGCCCAGCACATGAAATTGCATGGCCCCGCCCACCCACATGCGCCTCACCGTGCACGCAGCCTCCTGGTGACTGGTCTTTGGTTGTTACAAGGTTTTTATTATATAGATTCTCACTTGGGTTTTAGGGCATACCTGGAACTGAACAGAGATGCCCCTAAACCTTCTCATTGTTGAGTGCCTGAGCCCTGCCCATAGATTAGATAACTCATAAGTGTCAGATCACAACCCGGGGCACTTGCATATCAAAGACTCCCTACTCATATATTTTACCTTTTACTTCTCTTCTTCCTTCTTCTTTTGAGTGGGTGAGCTCAGCAATGATGTGGGTGGCCTCTCTCTAGTTCATAACTTACTAGTTTGGGCAGGTGCCTCCTCTTTCTAACATAATATCCTTAGGTGACTCAAAGTTATGCCTTGTCTCTCAAGATTTGATTTTTTTACACTGTTAACAGAATGGGATATTCTAGACAGTCATAGAGTCGGTTAACTGTCACTAAATTGTTTCCTTTTACTTGGCAAGTTCTTTGTAAAATATGAGCTTACGTCTCAATAAACAGAAGTCAGTGAGACTAATCAAACATTCCTTTAATGATTGATACCCATGGTAATGATTCCTAATATAAACCTCATCAACCTTTAAATTGAATAGAGAGTAGGAGTTTTTATACCACTGTAATTAACCTAGTTATTAATAACAGGAAAGGAGCAAAGGGAAGACCAAATATTATAGGCATGCCATTTGGGCAATTTCACCAGGAAGCTACAACTTTACACTACACAGGAGTCCAGCAAAGGGAAGATAGGTGCATGCGCAGTGAAGTTGGGGGGACTAGCGAAGGTGCTTGCTGTCAGTCATACTTGACAAGAGAGGTCATTGTCCAGAATCGGCCTGACCACTACAAATGTGGGAAGATTTGGAATATTTAATCCCCTAAAAAAAGGAGCTTGCTCTCTTGGGTTTTTTTTGTGGTTATTTTTGGCATGTTGCTCTTGATGCCTGCTTTGTGGGGCTCTCACGCTCCTGTTTCCCTGAATTCTCCTACATGCTTTACCACCATGTGGACGCCACACACAATGGACTAATGGACTCAACTAGTCTGATGCTGAACTGGACCCAGTGCAATATGGACTGGAAACTCTGGACACTGGCTTTGTTTCTAGCCCTAATGAAACCCCAGCTACACTTCTAACGCTGGACTGAGGGAAATGGGTCTTTGGAAACCCAGGAATATAATTCCACGCAAATAAAAATCACTCATTCTCCCATGCGAGTCTCGGAAAATTCTTTCTCTCAATATATCATAAGGACCCCAGCATTCAGTGGTGAAAGGGGCACCCCAACTTCCATGATAACAGTTTCTTCTAGGAAGAACCAGCCTGAGGATATGCACATGTTTTCTGAGATCAGTTCACAGTATGACCTATTTTTCTTGGGATTTTGCTCTTGCTTCTAACTATGGAATGCAACAAACAAGCAAGCACGTGGGCTAATTGATCATTCTGATCAGTTGAGTCTGGTTTATTTGAACAGATGTCCATTTCATCTCAGCCCTTAACACATGTAAGAGTCAGCCACTTGCGGAAGAGCCCTTACTCAGAGCAGGACAATTTTTCATGGGGCTTTGTATCCAGCTGATGCCATAGGAAGGAGATGCAAGACAGATGGCTTCTTCCAGCTGCCACTTTTCTCTTTAGATAACTATAAATAATCTCTAGATGCCCCTCCACTGCAGAGAGCTTTGATCGACATCTTTTCTATTTGCAAACTTTTGTTTGAACAGTCAACTTGCTCCCTCAGCAGTTCTCTGGTATGCACCCAGCTGTGTGCATCTGATACAGAACAAGCCTGGGTTACCACCGTGGGCCCTAAGTCAGCATCTAAGAAATGACATTCAGAGCAAAGATGAACAACATCTAAGTAGACACTTAATGATGGTGCTGATAAAGCTCAGAAAACCATCCCATCCTCTCTGTATGCAGAAATACTTGTGTAAAATCAGATCAAACTAAAGGTCTCTCCCTGGTCCCTCAGCCAAATCATCTTTTGCTTAAACAAATATTGGCCTGGATATGTAGGATTTAACCTTTTAAAAAGTACACTGTGAGTTTACATATCCTTTCATTTAAAAAATAAAAGGATGTGGGTCAGAGAGGGATGGACACCCAGGACTTGTCTAACCCCCATGACCCCCCCGCCCCCCCATCCAGCTGCTGCTGATTACAGTGTCATGCATGCAGCTCAGAGAAAGAGCTTTATCTGAGACTCAGTAATGGAGTGGTGTAGTTTGGGATAGAATTGGCCCTCCCCTTCTTGGTTAATGATACCACCCTTGAGCATAAAGCAGGGTCTTCAGGACTCCAGTATGGTCCCAGGAGACCTCACACCACCACGGTGGAGCTCAACTCCCTGATACATTTTATTTTCTAGGATGACCCTAGAAGTGAGACTTTTAAAAATATGGAGGCAAATTTGGCAAAGAGGTTTAGGTTGCATCTCCACTGATTAGAGAATTGGGTAGAAATTGGGAATGAAAATAGAACTGGAGCTTTATTATGCATGATATTCCGTCATCTGGTGTCCTCTGCACAGCTGTGCTCTCACTCACAATGTCCTCTGATAAGCTGAGGACCTGTTGCTGTGCCATGTGGATGCTCAGCACCAACAATGTTGGTCCTTCCTAGAGCTGCTATATTGAGAGAGGAGAAGAATGTCCCCAAGCCCTGCCTGTCCTGGACCCACATTTTCTGGGCAGTTCTGTGGAGTTGCTAGTTACTTTAATTGAATGATAAAGGATATGAGTATGAATTAATTTTACTACCTTCTGAAACTTCTAGTCCTCTAATCAGGGACTCCCCTTGACATCTGCCGTAGAAAGGGGGCTGTGCCGTAGGAGGACAAGCTCAGGCCCAGAGCCAGCAACATCACTGATTCTTTCTTTCTGCAAATCACAGGAATTCTGGCCTCTCTACTCTGAGTTATTCTTATCTATAAAATAATCTACTTGCCTCAGTTATCTCCAAACAATTCCTTCAAACTGGAAGAGAAATCTTTTAATTGATCTTTTTGGAACACAAATCAAACTGAGGAGTGGAGTGTGTGGATAGGAAAAGAAGGCTAGAACAGAATGGGCTAAACCTCAAGCTGAGGAAGTGTCTGGGTGTGTGTCTGCTTTGCTGTCACCTGCGTAGGTTCTGGGCTCTGTCATGCCTTTCTTTGTTGAGCACTAGAGTAGAGACGGAGGAGAGAACACTGTGTGCAGAGGCCAACTCGTGTTTTCTTTGAACAACCTGCACACAAGGATGGAATTGACACCAGTAACCCAGGATGAAAGTCACCTAGACTTCACTTGTTCCCAGCAGAGAGGGTACACCAAGTCCAGGGAGGCATTCTCATGCCAGAAGGCACACTGTTACTTGACACACAGATGACGAAGTGAAATGATAAAAGTCATTGTGCAATGCGGTAACGTCAGTCTCTTCTGGCACACATGTATTGTTAAAATTCTTCTGGCAAAGCCATGCTACAGATAAAATCTCTCCCATCCCTCCCTCCTCTCCTTTCAGAAGATGTAATTTGAAAGGACACATTTCAAACCCTGTGGAAATACGTTCTCTCTGACCACAGAATTCCAACTTTGAGAGCAGAGTCCAGATCCTAAGAAGATGTGGCTGAGTTGGTAACAATGAGGGAAGGTCACTCACACCTCATTGAAATGGAAACAGAGGTGAAACAGAAATTAAAATTCTGCCTTCTATCTCCCTGTACCACCAGACAAGGAGTAACCATAGTAACAGGATGTCTAGAAAATGGGGGAGGGGTATGAAAGACTGTGAGAGAGACCCCCGTGGCCCCGAAACCCTGTGTCTGTAAGCCAGTTTAGAAACCTATGTGCACCGCCTTTTCTCACCTGGATTTTAGTGAAAGATATTTTCCTCTTTTCCCAAAATTCCAGAAAAAGAAATAGAAACAGAAACCTCCTTATAAATAGTGTATTGAATAAAGAAGGAAATGAAGACAGGGGAAAGATAAAACATTCCTTGTAACACACACACATCAACTTCAGAGAATAACCTCAGATTTGAAAACAAAATTAAAATTTGCTAAAAAATAGTGTTGGCTACAAGTACTTCCCAAAAGATCAGAAATAAAAATCAGACCATTGGAATCATTTTTTAAACAGGTCTCTCATTGTGGTGCTGATGATAATGTCAGTTC
Organism: Myotis davidii; assembly: GCF_000327345.1. Classification (NCBI taxonomy): domain Eukaryota; kingdom Metazoa; phylum Chordata; class Mammalia; order Chiroptera; family Vespertilionidae; genus Myotis; species Myotis davidii. The sequence continues at coordinate 1,450,596 of NW_006286673.1, forward strand.
ACGGAAGATTGCCCGTGGACGTGGGCATAGACATGGACATGGACCTGGGGCTATCCTGGCACTTGACTCCCCCGGCCTAGCTGTCCTGCATCTCCTCGTCCAGGGGGCATGCTGTTCCTGGGGGAGAGAGCTCAGGAAACCCACCCTTCCCAAGGTCCCCTTTACAGACTGTTTGTTTGTGATATTTTTAACTTCAAAATGTTGGGAAATATATTCTCCCGAGTGTATTTCATGAAGCAGGAGAGACGTTTCAGGTGGAGAAAATGGATTTCCTCCTCAGGACAACTCATTGCAAGGACATGAGATGGGGCCAGCGCTGAGTTTGAATGCTGCAGGTAGAAGACCAGATCCCCCGTGGTGTGGAGGACCAGGTCTCTCTCTCGTGCTGACCAGGCCCCACTGAATTTAAGAAAGTGAAGAATGCCATATTTATTAGCAAGGCCTGCACATCCAAGGCCATTTTCACCACAAGATCGAAGCTCAGAGCTGGCCTGTCCCCAGGCCTGTCCACAGAGGCAGCCATGATTCCATAGGTCTCCACTCTAAGTACTGAGGTCATGGGGAGCTGCCTAGAAAGAAGTGGCATCTGTTCCCATCTGCCAGGTCAGATGTCTTTCGTAAATATTTGCATCCTTTGGTTAATTACATGAAGTGTTCATCTAACTTCATCCTGTCAGAGGTATGTGTGTTTGTTAACTCCTGCTGCCAATCTATGGGCTACATAAAATAGTATACAATAATTTAAAAAATCAGTGAGAATAAAATGTAGTGAAAATTGCTTCTAAAGAACAAAATGGCGAAGCAACTTTGACCTCTTGAAAAAGTAACAAAAGTAGCTGAAGACAATAAAAGAGGCAAGAAGGATTATTCTGTGTAACTAGCAAAGCATGGACAGGCTACTAGATAAAAGTAAACAGTTGGGACAACTAAAGAGATAACTACTGTTCCTGTAGCATTTAAACAATTATTTTTTCTGGATGTGAAAATGTAAGAGTTGGTCATTGATGTCCCATTCCAAATCACATACTTTTAATATAGAAAAGGATCTAAGACCTTCATTATCTACCAGTAGCTCATTGAAAATCAAATGTTTGTTTGTTTCAGAAAGCAGTGGTACTCTAATTATTTTATTAGATTTTATGCAAAGTTGTATAATTGAGTTAAAAGACCTTGATTCTTATTCTAGCTATCTAGCCTTCAGCACTTACCTGTGATTTCTCTTTCAGATTGTGTTTCCTTGTTGTAAATAAAGACAGAAAGAAATCAAAACCTCTGTAGCACAAAAAAGTGGAAAAGCTAGGTGCATGGGCTGATAAAAAATAAAAAACAAAAACAAACAAACCAAAAAAAAAAACAGGAAAACGACCCAGCCGGCGTGGTTCAGTGGTTGAGTGTCAACCTATGAACAAAGAGGTTACAGTTCAATTCCCGGTCAGGGCATATGCTTGACTATGGGCCTGATCTTCAGTAAGGGGTGTGCAGGAGCAGCCGATCAGTGATTCTCTCTCATCATTGATGTTTCTATCTCTCTCTCCTCCCTTCCTCTCTGAAATCAATAAAAAAAATTTTTTTAATAAAAACCAGGAAAATGATTAGACAGAGATGATAGGTAGGTAGATAGTTAGGTAGATAGGTAGACAGATGGAAAAGTAGATAGATGACAGATAGGTAGAAAGATGGATATTAGACAGATATAGATAAATACAGATAAATAGATGATAGATAGATAGGTATACATAAAGATAGATAGATAGATAGATAGATAGATAGATAGATAGATAGATGATAGATAGATAGGTATACATAAAGATAGATAGATAGATAGATAGATAGATAGATAGATAGATAGATAGCTTTTCTTTCCCTTGTTTTCAAAAAGGATCTGGAGTACAGTTATTATTCTTTGCATAGTTTCAATCTTCAAAGTTAACTCACAAATTCCTGCTTTGGCATGATAAGTATTCCTAGGGAAAGCTGTCAGCAACCCTTCTTCATGACTTGTAACCCTTGAGGAAGTTACAAGTCTTTAATTCAGATAAAAATCCCAAATGTTAAGGGCATTATTCCTAATCCTGAGCTGACACAAAAAGAAAACAGGCCAATAATTCTCTTTGAAATATTTTTAAAAGAAAACACTGCCGGTATTTGTAACCAAATTTTCACAGGTGTTGAAACATTTGTTTTTGTCTGAAAGAAAGATCACTGTGCACATGAAAGCATCTCTACTTCACTTCCACCATTTCAGAGGTGACATTTGTAATGAAGGGCTTATCAACATCCTGTGGGAAAGGGAAATATTTCTTCTATCTTGTGTGCTGTCTGGTTCAGTCCTTTAATCTGTGGGCTAAGATCCCCAGATGGGGAATGACCATGCTCAGTGTGAGGAGGGTAGTGTGTACTTTCAGTAGAACTATAACAGAAAACTATTTTTCAGGGATTACTTAAAAACTGAATTTCAATAATAACAATATTTGACCATTTGAAGGGTCCGAGTTTGTTTAGTGTAGATAGAATGGAACACTTAGGAAGAAGAAAGGAAAGTGTGCATTTTTCACCAAAATTATTTTCTGACTTTACAATGGACCCTGCTGTAACAGTGAATACTGCCAACCCACGTCCTTGGGAGCCACAAGTTGGTGATGGACGCTGAAGTTCCAGGGCACTAGAAAAGGAGGAGGATGGGCTGTGGAAGATTCCTTCTTCATATTTCTTTCACTAGCAATTGGGAACCTAGACTTTATTTTGCATATTTTTTCCCAAGACATGACACACAGCTCTACACAGAGGTGAAAATATAAATTAACAAACATGTTTTCATTATTTAGAAGAAATACAAGATTTAAATTCTGATAGCACGTGAAGACCAATTCAGTTTGTACACTCAGGAGGCTAATATTTAGGGATTAAATTGACCCATTTTGTAATGTTTCATAAATACTTATGAAAAGCAAATTTCAGTGCTTATAAAAACTTAAAGTTGAACAAAACAGGAATTAAACTATTACCGTTAATGATATCATCAACTTTCTAAGTAAGACTAAGGAAAAAAAAGAGCCCACTGGCAAACTAGACTTTTGTGCATGTGCCCTGAGTGTCACTTGGGCATGAGGACTCTTGACATGGTGGCCAACCTTATGTCACTGCCCCCTAGACAGATGCTTCAGTCTTGGGAAGTGGGGTTTGAATTGCAGATGCCAATGGGCAGTGGACTGAGAGCCTGCCTTATATAAAACACTGAAAAAGAAGGAAAAAAAAAAAAACAGGTGGCCTCCCCAAACTTTAGGCATCGCTTCAGGAGTGGCATCTTTCCTGTTGACTTTGTGTCTGGCAAAAAGAGACAGATGCACTGTGCCTCCTCAGCCATTCCTGATTCAAATTTAGCGGAACTGGGAAATGACTAACTGCTTCCAAACCTCCCAAACGGTCCATTTTGAAGTCTCCACATCTGCCGTGGTTTGAGGGCTGGAGTCTAGAGCAAAGGAAGCCATGGGGCTGCCTAGTGGCCCAGGCCCAGCGGTGGATGAGAGAGGGGATGGAGAGAAATGAAATATTAGTACAGGTGTTTCTGGAAGCTCTAGAAGCTTTGAAGAATGGTGGTGCAATTAGTTCAGTGGGGAAATAATGGTACATGATGCTTATTTTCTCTGTGCCTGCTCCCCCGTAATTCCATTCACAGGCACAGCCTCAGAACCAGAGAGTTCAGTGGATACGGACTATAGCATTGCCAGCTGCCCTTTGTCTGCCCCTCAGTGCCAGGAGTCAGGCTGCCTGACCGGCATGGTTCACGCTGCCCAGAAACACCGCTGCTCCTGTCGATGGGACTTATCAAAGCCTCAGAGCAGGCCTCGTCCCCTTTCTGTGCTTTGGGCAGTCAGCTTCCTCATCTCTCCAGTGGGGGTGGACACCTTCTTTCTCGTGAGGCTGTGCTGAGGATCAGATGGGCCAAAGTACTCAGTGAATCTGGCAGCTCCGTGGAGACCTAGAGGAGAGCTTCCGGATCGCTGTTTCCTGGGCAGAGATACTTCCCCAGAGGCTGTGACACTATCCTCGCTATGGCTGTGTCCTCAGTCTGTGAGGTGGGAGGTGTTGGCCCTCACCCAGTGTTGAGCAGAAAATGAGTGAGACCTGAAGGCTTGCCAATGAGCTTATCACTTTAGAGGCCACCAGGCTTCACACAAAGGTGACAAAATGATCATGAGACATTCATGTCCCAGAGCATAACCTGACCTCTGTGTCAGAAAGCAAGCATTCTGTGGTACATATGGATCTGTACCGTACAGAACAGCATGCAGAACACAGAGAACTGGCATTAAGTTGGTTACTACACCACAGGTTCCCAGCCTCCAATGGATTCAACTGGGAACTCCTGTCATCAGACATTCAAAGCTTGGAATGTCTTTAGATTTGTAATGCTAACATAGTCATTTTAGTAATTTCCCAAGCTCAGCCATTCACCACATGTGTCCTGGTAGTTACACCTGATATTTCTGGACTAGGGCCTGGAAGAAATTCTTAACTGAAAATAACAATGAAGAGAAAGAATCAGTTACTTTCTAACTATTTTTCACAAAGAAATGTATGACTACTAATTAAGTACTACTGAGTTGTTTTAGAAAATTAAATGTAACCAGTAAATGAAGGATGTTTTACAGACTGGTCAAATCTCATGTCACTTTTTTAAATTTTTATTTTAATTTCTTTATTGATTAAGTTATGACATATGTGTCCTTATCCCCATATTACCACATGTCACTTTATTCCTTTGGAAAAGACCTCCATTTTGTGGTTTATATTGTGTGGCCTTCATCCTAAATTACTTGATCGTTGTATGTCACAGACGTTCTGTTTTTTAAATTAATACAAGTCATTAAGGACAAACCTGCTAGGCTGGGCCTCACCTTACAAAATGTGAATATTTCTGAGAAGTTTCAGGCCAAATATGTTCTATTTAACAGGATTTGATCCAGGTTTATGATTTCAGGGAACTTGTGTAGAATCCGTTCATCAAATACATGAACATTTTTATCATTATCATTGTCATCATCTCCTTATTATTCACTATGAAACTGTGTTCTTTACAAATCTTATTATTGCAACTGCAAACCTGATTTTATCCCTTTTTGATGAACTATTTTGCTCTGGGGCCCTTATGTACAAACATGAGAAACCAAATTGAATTAAATAATTAGGTAAGAAAATGTTTTTCCTCCAGCTGGATTTGAATTTTGGAACTAAACTTTGAATCTTTGGGAAGCAAAAACTGTTTTTCATGCAGTAGCCATCAAGGTACAATAATCCTAAACCACATCTGGCACTGGCACACCTCGGGTGGGGGTACCACACCCTCCCCCTCACTTTTTCCAGCACTTTCCTTGGTTTCTATGAAAACAACCAGACTCCCTGGCCGATTACAGAGCACAAACCACAGCAAAAGGCCGCTGAGTCACAGTTTCCCTCCACTCTCTCCACTCACAGAGCGGATAAAATCAAAGAACAAATCTTTGCAAACTGCTCTAATCACAGGCTTATGTCAAGTGACTATATTGTGAAATGGGTTCCTCCTTAAAGTCAGAATAAATTTGCAGCCCATCGATGGGATGAATATATTGAAAAAATACAGTTTTACCTAGCAAAGGGAAAACAGAGTCGAAGCAAAAAGGTCATTACTTTATTCACTCACCAGCTCATCAGCTCGGACTCATGAAACATCACGTAGGAGACAGAATCCGAGATTCACCTTCCACTGCCTGACTCACTGCTCCCTGTCCGGTGTCTTGTCCACTTCATCTTATGGAGAATAAAATCTGCACATGACCCCATGAGTCCTCACTGGGTAGATGCTCACTGTGTAGGTGCTGACGTTAGCTAGTACCTATTATTAAAAACACTACTGCCTGGCCCGTATGGCTCAGTTGGTTGGAGCATCATCCTGGTTGTGGGTTAGATTCTGAGTCAGGGTACATACCTAGGTTTCAGTTCACTCCCTGGTTAGAATAGATATGTGTTCTCTCTCTCTCTCTCTCTCTCTCTCTCTCTCTCTCTTTCTCTCTCTCTATCTCTTTCTCTCCCCCTCGCTCCCTCTCTTCCTCTTTATTCCTCTGTCTCTGTTTAAAATTAAAAAAAAATACATATCCTTAGGTAAAAAACACAAAAAATACTACTTATATTAGATAATACATATTTTCACATACACAGTCAAAAAAATAGAAAAGGAAGAAAGTTGATGAAAAAATATTACTAAAATTTCAAAAGGTATCTCAAATAAATATAAATTTTACATATTTCCACATCAACTTTTAACAGTATTTGCCATTCAATGGCTTTTTATTTTGGGGGGAAATAATTCATATGTAAAAGCCCTATGTATATGTTGCTTGGAATATATAGCATTATTATAGTGCCTGTCAAATCCTTTTAACTAGATTTAATATCAGGACTAGTACACACACACACACACACACACACACACACACACACATACAACTATATAAAAATTCATGAGATAGCCCTTTATTATGTCATTGCACACAAATATTTTCTATTCTGTTTCCTCTCTTCCTCTCTCCCTCTCCCCACTCCTTCTCTCTTTCAGTTCCCATAATTTCATGAACCTAATGGGTCATGACCCACAATTTGATAAATGCTCCACTAAATGACACATTGACTTGAAGGAGGCTGCACATAGATTATTTGTTGCTGTGGCTGGTGGTGGCACATGTGCCAGCCAGAAGGCATAGGCCCCTCTGACTGGGTGCCAGGCTCACTGGGGGTCTAGTCAATCCTAAGTGGGCTAGGAAAACTCAGTTCACATGGGGAAGGCAGAGAGTGGGCCTTTGGCATCCCCACTGACTTCCTCCCGGCCCCGCCTCTGCCCTATCTACATCAGCAGCCCTGCATTTCCAGGGCTGTACTCAGCAAATCTTCGTTTCATATATAGGACATTTAGAAGTTAGTAATGAGCTTTATTTCAGAAAAGCCACATCACAACATGGAGACACATCCACTTCTGCACTGAGACTGCCATGTGCCTTTCGAGCCTCCATTTGAGGTAGAAAGTCAAAGGCTCCAAGGCCCCAAGGAGGAACACTATCACACGCCAGCCCTGTGGGCCTCAACTTTCAGGCATGTCCTTCATTGAGGAGATGGGTCACTCAGTCCTCACATTCCCACAGCACAGACCCACACAACCACAAAACTGTCTTTGGAACAAAAACACTGATGCGAGCATGCTTGTCTAAAACATTTATTTCTGCATGAATGGACCCGTAGGACAGTACGCTAAGTGAAATAAGCTCACAGAAAGACAATACTGTGAGCTCACTCAGGTGAGGATCTAAAACAGTGGGGACTCATGGAACCAGAGGAAAGTGGTGGTCCCCAGGAGCTGGTGGAGAGGGAATTGGGGACATGTTATAGAGAGAGTGCAATCTTCTAGCTATCAGATGGATAAGTTCTGGGATCCAATGCCCAGATGATGATAATAGCTAATACTCTATTGTTTACTTGAAACTTGCTATGAGAACAGGTCTTAAATGTTCTCACTATTTTAAAAAAAGGTTCTAATGATGTGAGGTGATGGATGTGTTAATTAACTTGATTGTGGCAATCATTTCACAATAATACATATATCAAATCATCACATTTTTGCGCTTTACTAATAAGTATATACAATTTTCTTTGTTAATTGTACCTCAATAAAGCTGGGGGGGGGAGAGATTTATTTGATTCAAATGGTCAGAAGGAAAACTAGTTGGTATGTGTGCATTTTGTCACTGTGCAAACTGCATGGAGATGACACTTTAAAATTCTCCACAGTTAGTTCATTGAAAATTGAAACTGGGGGAGAATCTTTGTAGGTTTCACACAGCTCTGACTTAAGGAGCTGAAACTTAGTGAGAATCTGATGGTGATCTGGAAAGAAACCTGGGTGCTCCTCACTTGTGAAGATAGATTCTGTTTCCTAGGACCTCGGACAGGCATTGTTTCCTCCTGAAACTAAGCCCCTCCTGCTGCTCCATCCTGTCTGTTCTGCCCCTGGACCTCATCTAAGGCTGAAGTTAGAAGGAAGGCCCCGCACCAGTTCCGAGTGGCCACCGTTGCCTGGGGACAGGAATGAGATTGTGTGCTTCTGTTTCTCATCTAAGCCACAGTCATCGGGCTTCTGACCTTTACTTATTGAGTTTCCTGAACATCCAGATGGACAATAAAGCTGCCTTTTACATCCGAAAGGTCAAATCAAGATTAAGTCAATTACAGAAACAAGAAAGGACTATCTCCCTCACAGCTCATAACACACCTGTGATGTTTTGCTTCTTTTCTGTTTGTGAATGACACATGGTCTATAATACAGGGCCCTTCACATGTTCGTTCATTAGAAATGATGCAACTGATATCTCTCCACATCTCACTCACATACTGTAGAGTACCACATGTCTATCCTAATTTTTCTTGCATGATGATTTTAACATACTGTTATGGTTAATTTTATGTGTCACTTTGTCGGTTCTAAGATTTGTTCAGAGAGCTGTAAAATTATTTCTGGGCATGTCTGGGAGGGTGTTTCTGGAAGAGATTAGCATTTGCATCAGTGGACTGAGTAAAGATTGCTCTTCCAAATGCAGGTGGGCCTCATCCAGTCCACGCGGGCCTGAGCAGAACAAAAAGGCAGAGGAAGGAAAGATTCACCCTCGCTGAGCTGGGGCCATCTTCTCCTGCCCTTGCACTTGGTGGTCCTGGTTCTGGGGCCTTCGGACTCAGACTGAACTACACCACAGGCTTCCTGCGTCTCCAGCTGCAGGTGGCAGATGTGGGACTTCTGGGCCTCCATAACCATGTAAGTCGATTTCTATCATAAATCTCCCCCGATATCTATCTGTGCTATTGGTTCTGTTTCTCTGGAGGGCCCTGACAGATACACATATAAACCCTTGTCTCCCATGAGTGTAAACCCTCCTCCTGAGAAGGAAGCTTGGTTTGTCTATCTCTCCACCCCCCACAGCAGCACATTCCATGTATTACAGGCCCAGCATGTGTTCAATACGTTGAATTAAAATTCTTTTTTAAAAAAGTAAGAAGCCACATTTCCCCAACTCTTTCACAAAAATCTGTCCTTTAATATCCTCCTCTGATAACAGGTGAACATCTATAACATAACAAAATAGATATTTGGCATGGTTGTTCTTGGTTCTTGCTTTCTGGAGAGCAATGGCTTTTATTAATGTCGAACGTAAAAATCAATTCCACACTGATCGCAGCCTCTGTGAGCTCAAGACTGCAACAGCAGCCCATGAGGCTGGGATGTTGACCAGTGTTGACTGAAATAATAATGTGGCAATGAGAGTATCACAAGCCAGTCAGCCCCATAGCTGTGTGCACACCTTCCTTTGAGCCCATTGCTAAGGGGCTGGATGCCCAGCCCTCTCCTCAGGTCACTTGTGCTCTGTCATCACTCACTCGTCACCTGCAGTCGCTCTTGGGTTTACCTGTGCCCTTCGCACTTATCCTCTCTGTGGTAGCAAGACAAGCCCTAAGAAATTACAAAGCCTGCTGGGTTGGCTTTGACACCTACCCGCCCCCCCAACACACACACACACACACACACACACACACACACGCATCACCCAGTATCTTTATGTGGCTTTTGATGTTTGGGATCGCCTCCAGCTATGCAGTTTTTGAGCCAGGCCCTAGTTCTCCACACTGACTCTTCCCAGGTCCATACACACCATTAGCACTCATTGCTATCAGAGCCAGGCAGCTGCTCACACTCGGTGGCAAACAGCTGCAGGCCTTCTGAGACATCACCCCATGGTAACTTTTAGTCTCCAACTTCTCAGGATCCCTTTTCTCTTGGTGACATAGTCTAGCAGCACATGTCTTCATCTGCCTTTTGATGACTAGACTTCTGTGTCCTGGTGTCTTGGAGCTCCATGGTTTGGGTGCTTTTCCTAGGTTTCCCTATCGCACGGTGATTGATGGGGAATCCCCTGCCCCAGAGTCCATGCCACAGCATCTCAGCCCTCTTCTGGTCCCCAGGGAAGGAGGAAAGATTGTAATTCCATCATCCAGTAGCTGCTATTGTCTAGTGAGCAATTTGTGCTATGGACTGTACTTTCTAAAGACTTAATGTTTTGGTTCAAAGGAGTAAATTATCTAGTGGAATGTCTGACAGATGTTTGCAGATAGATTTTCAACACCAATCCAAAGGACCACACAGGAGCTTGCCACCTCTCCTACATCTGAGGTTAGCTCTAGAGAGTCCAACAGTTCTGCAATGAAGGTCCCTCCTCTTAAATAGGTTGTAAGAATTAGGTCAACTAATGGGAAAGCTTTGCAAAACTGAGTGGTTGAGAGTGGCCTAGTTCTAGGCATCAGAACGAGATTAAAGGGTTTAAGAAAAAACAAAAACCTGTAGCCTCTTCAAGTCCTTAGAGATCAACACTTCTGTCCAAAAATTTCATTTATCATGAAAGCTGAGGAACACATTGTGGACCTGACAGCAGATTAAGGCTATTAGGAACATTTGCTAAAACAAACAAGGAAGTCTGCCCTGCAGAAACAGTGAGATTGCCCCTAATCACCAAGGAAGACAAGTGGAGAGCAGGGTGAAACCAGTAATCAGGGAGCTTACAGAAAGTACCCCACAGGCAGTGACCCAACCCAGTAGAGAGAGGATACCTGTCATTTACAGACATTAAAGGCAGTAATAACAAGGACGTGTGAATATAAAACCTCCTCACACAAAGAAGGGTGGTTAACCCAGGAATTGAGTCCATATGTGTTTTTGAAAAGGCCTTTGTTGAATGTATGAGGCAGCTGGGTGGCTTTCCTGAATGTCACACTTAGGAGCTGGTGACGTGTCAGGATTCATGCCCTTCTTGGTCACCTCAGAGGATCCTGAGAGATGCCCATGGGGTACCTACCGGCTTGCGCATCTTCTATTCATGAGAAAGGTGTCAGACATTTACAGGGAACAGAGCTTCCTCTTATCTTACTCCCAAAACAGTATCATGTAAAGAAAGGGGTGGCATTGTTAATTCACACCAGGTGGGTGTGTCCAGGTGTCTGCTCCAGGCACCAAGGCACGTGGTGGCGAACCAGACCAGGAAGAGATCTGGAAGCGTGTTTCAGGCTACACGGACTCCCACTGAGGCCAACTTCTTGGGTAAAGTGTTCTGATTCTAAGTATCGAAGTGTTTGGCACTAAGTGGACAAAACATTGGTATTTGGAATGTGTGTTTTCACTTGAAATATTGCTGATAGACACAGCTGTACTATGTCATTCCTGCAACTTTCCCTTTCACATACTTCCCTCTTAGTTTATTACTAAGACGTCAAGTCTCTCCATGAATCAGTGTAGCCTGTAAGCAGTTTAGATATTTTTTCAGCGTCCTGACGCCATGGAGCCACCAGGAAAATCGTTTGCTCTTTCATTAATTCACTTAATAGCACTGGGGGTGGAGATAGACGATGCCTGTGCGGTCACAGTAGTTTCCAGCCTGGGTCACAGCATGATTATATTAAAAAATTATAAATATGTATTTTTTTAAGACTCCAGAAGAATGCTGGCTGCTGTTAGCATGCAGTTTCGAAGTGCGCCATGTCCCAGTTACTTTTTTTCCACTGATGTTAAAGTTAGTGATGAGGGAATGGCTCGCTGTATTTGGCTTCACTAGGTGAAGGCATTTACTAGTCTCCAGGAAATGGTTGGTGGACAGACGGTCGGACCCCTGCAGGAGGTCCTGTGCATGAAACTCCCATGGGGCGCCCAGGCCTGGTGGGGAAGATCTTCAGGGGTGGATTTTCCCCACAAGGACCATAATTTAAGACTCGCTGTTCAGACCTTCCTATCCCAACTCAGGGTCCTCTCCTGGGGGTTCTTGCTGCTTGGTGACAGCAGCTGAACCTGACGGGAAGTCAGCCAGTATGTATTTAGAGCTCGGTGGTTCAGAAATGACCCTCTGAGCCTGCGATGGAATGTGGGGAGGGCAGCACAGGGCCTTCCCCAGGCGTGTCCATGGGTCCTCTGCTCGGGCTCAGTGGGAAAACCACCCTCCCTAGCACGTCCCTCCTCCTCATGTCTCCTCTTCTCTCTTCTCCTCCCCTCTCCATGTTGCCTCCCGGTCCTCCCCACCTCACCCAAAACACATGCAGGCAACACACCCAACACATGACACCCACATACACCCATACAAAACCCACACACACGTCAGGCTCTCTTCAAACTAGCTGCTGTCATTTTCAAAGAATGCTGGGACGGATGCCTGCTGTCCTGGAAAGAGAGGTGAACACAGTGAATCCTGGTCAGAGTGACTGCCCAGCTCTCTCCCTCAGCCTCCTCCTCCCTCCACACACTGATTCTCTCCCTCACTCCCCTCCCCAACATGCCACGGTGGTTCCACAGTTCTCTTTCCACAACTACACGTGGCTTGTAGAGCAGGGCTGTGTCATGTAAACTCGATGGTCACAAATCTGTGTGTGAATGTGGACGCCTGTGTGTATAAGCATGTGTGAGCGTGTGTGTGTGTGTGTGTGTGTCAAAGGCAGATCCCAAAGTAAGTGGCTGAGTAGGTAGAACTTGGGGCTCTCACGAGCACTTTGAATATGAAAAGACAAATTTGTACAATATCAGTGCATGAGTCATTTGCAGCTCACTAATTGTCTATTTTATTTTAATGCTAATGCTTCAGGAACATGCAGTAAATTGACATAATAACAGAGTCGGAGGCATTCTCAGCACACAAGCCATTTGGAGCCCTAACAAGCCTGGTTTTATTCTGCGCACAGAAGCATGGGCTGTTAGGGTCTCCAAGTAAATGAGGACTGCTGGAGGCTGGCTGGTCTCAGGAGCAGCGGGACAGCAGACCACGGAGGACTACCGTTGCCATGGTAACGTGGAGGTTCACCACCGGCATCACAAGGATACATCACCAATTTAGTGCTCTACTAAACAAAAAATGACGCCTCCTTTACTGACATTGGGCTGTGGTGCCTGGAAATACCAGGCATCCTGTAGCAAATGAAGTGGCAGAAAAGGAGTCTCCATTTATTGTGCAGCGTGGCTTGGTTTCCACTGCTCGCAATTGGCCCAGTTATTTGCAGTCGCTCTTAATAAGAAGCTCTTTGGCAAAGCACGCTTGCAACCTTTGGTGGCGAGTCTCCAGACCTGGGTCAGGTGTCTGCAACTTGCAAGTTGATGGAAGAGAGGCCCAAGTCTGAGAGTTGTGGCCGGTGATGACACAGGCCGCCCTGTTCCAGTCATGCTGGGCGGTCATTTCTGTATGCGAGGCAGCAGGAGGAGAGGCAGAGTCTGTGTACCTGTGCATGGGTGACCTGAAGCCCATAGGCACAGCTTGGAAACAATAGCAAGGCTCACTCGACTTGCACTCCCAGCTGATCCACTCCTCCTGGAGGGAAGCCCCCACTTCCTCCTGCTGCTGCCCTTTGTCCCAAACTCCTTCTCATTTCACCTGGATGGGATCAGGCTTCCTTCTGATGTCAGTGCGGGATCCCACTCCTCCATCAACAATGCAGCCCACAGGTGCAGAGGCAGCAACTGCGGGGAGTCATTCTCCCTTTTTCCAGCAGCCCCTCTCTCATTCCTCACAGCTGCCCACCTGAAGGACAGGGACTGGGGGATGGGGGGAGTCTGAGTGCAGGGCAAAGAGTGTGGGTCTTGGAGCCAAACAGACCCCATGTTTGAAACCCACGTTGACTTGGACTTTGCTTGTGAATGAGTCACAAAATCCCGCTGAGCTGCCGCTTTCTCCTCAGTAAAATACAGGTAGGCTGTCTGAGCAGCAGCTAGGAGATGTGAGAAAACCATGTGCCCTCCCGAGGTCACCACCAAGTCCCCTGATCATGTGCCTGCCCGTCACTCCACCCGACAGCCCTGTGAGTCTTTGTTCTATTCTGCGCCGTGCCTTCTTATCTGCCCAAGCTGCCCCTGAGACTGGGCCGGACGGCGGGGCAGGGGCTGCCCTGGAGGGACAAGCCTGCCCACCTCTGCCCAGATGCATCACGGGAGATGGGGACAGCCAGGGGACAGGACAGGATGCAGGCATTAGGCATGGACACAACGCAAAGCAGGGCAGGCAGACTGCACATTTTCCTTTCCCCCCGGGGGTTGGGGGTGGAGGGAGGGGGGGCTAGGGAAGGGCAGTTTTCTGCTGTTCAGAATCACAGATTTACTCAATGATGGAATCGCTTTATTCCATTTCTCCTACTCATTGCCATCTCTTTACTATTAGAAAGGATGACTTCCTTGAAATCTAGTAAAACCTCTCTCCATGTCCAAGGTGGAGGTGCATGGGGAGATGGTAGCTTCCATTCTGAGGACGAGGGCGACACCTCCTGGGTGTTGGGGAACACGTCACAACTCCTGTGGCTGGAGGAGCCTCAGGATCAGGGCATGCGGTATGGTCCTTGCTGTTATCTGAGGCACCAGCAACATCATTTAATTGCAGCAGGAAAACATCTAGATGCAAATGTGCACGTCAGAGAGGACAGCTTGCCCCCAGGTCCTTGACATTTTGGCTGTTCTATGCAGACCGTCTCTGCGCACTGAGTCACAACTTGGTTCATGTGTCTTCATTCTCTCCTCCATCCTGGAGAAGCGCCCATCCCCACACAGCATCCACGCAGAGAGGAGAAGCCTCCTGGTTCCTCTCCTGCTCTGAGGCGGGGAGAGAGGTTTTTCTTTCTGCTCTGGAATTCTCGCTGGAAAGGGAAGAATGAACTCTGTGTTTTCAACCTCTCCCGAAATTAGTGTTGATATGTTGAATCCATGTCCCCTCCATCCAAAGAAAAGAAAAACAAATTGGTATCTTGTGAGGAAAAAACCAGGAGGGTGTCTGGCTGAGATGGTGAGGCTGCGGTGCAGGGGAGTCCTGGGCAGCAGATGGTAAGGGCCTTGAGCAGGGTGATGCTAGGTATGCAGGAGGCTAACGGGAAACACGGGGATCCAGGCATGGAAATGACGCCCTGGATGTTTTCCCTCTGGGTCAGCCTTGTTTTCCAGCAGTGGCATCTGCTTTGCTCTGTATGACAACCAGCCCATCCTTTCTCTCTCCCGGTCCCTTCCTTGTGGGACTGGTCCCCTTCCCCGGCAGACACTGCACCCTTAGCACCCCATGCCACGCACCCCTTGAGGGCTGTCTTATTGGTTCAAGGGCCCCTCTGCTTGTGATGAAAGCCACGCCTGCCGTCAGGAGACCTGCACTCAGGTGCAAACGGCCCAGGGGCCAGCACATGGCTGGAAAGAGCAGGTGTCACATGCAGCCCCTCCACCCTGGCCTTTCCTGAAAGGACAGACCTGAGGTCATCCCCCTGCACACCTGCTGCTGGGAGAAGAATGGTGCGGAAGGAATGCCCGGCCGCACAGCGTGTCTTCTGTAAACGCGCTTTGCTCCTGGAAGGCCGCGATCCCACCCACTTCCAGGCCAAAGCCAGGTTTCTGTGGAATCGTCAATCCTGGCAGGGCAGCAGTGACCACGTACACTGCGGAGTCCAGACGCAGCCAAGCGCTGATTGCATCTCCAGATGCCTGCTCCACGCAGACTCGCTCCTGTGAGGTCAGCCAGCCTGAGACTGAGCTTTGCCAGAGTCCCAGGGCACGGCCGGCCGAGCTTCTATCCTCTGGGGCTCACAATGGCTGAGAAGCGCACCAGCAGGCACCGGTCCTGGCCTATGGGGGGGCTGGCGATGTCCACCGGAGTCCTCCATTTCTCCTTACATCTCCAATTAAGATGACAGTCATGCAGTCATTATTTTTCATTTCAAAAATGGACGATGGCTATCCTGCCTGACCGGAGGCCATCTGCAGCAGAATGAAGGTGTCCTCAGCTGGCACTAAAACAAAACAACAACAAACAACAAAAAAGCATGGGGCCCGTTCTCTGCACAAGATCCACTCTGCCACACCACCACCAATGTCCCCTCTGCCCATTCCTAACGATGGTTTCTTGGGATGCAGCTGCCTTGGCCTGGATCTGGGCTTAACCCCTGGTCTGCTCCCAGTCACCTCTCAGCCCTGAGTCCAGCTCTCTATCCATTGTGTTCTAACTTGGCCTCCTCTGAGTGGTCACCTGCAATCATGCCTCCGTACACAGAATGTATCTGCACAGAGCAGTGCGGATGTGTGGGGGTGAAAGGTGGCCTTGGATCCTGGCAGTGGTCTCTACCTGGCCGACCTTGACCTCCAACCCCACCCCACCCCACCTCGCCCCGGTTTGTCATCGATGTGGTCCACTGAATGCAGCAGCTGGAAAACCTGGAGAACACTAAGATGACATTGCCCCAAGAAGCAAAGATACCTGCACTGCCCTTTCCATTATACATACACTCAGTCATGTTGGTGTAAAGACTGAGGGGATTTTTCTGCTGGAAAATAGGTATAAATAGATGTCACATCATGCCCTTCCATTCTTAGATGGCTCACTATTAGAGCTTGCTGCTGAAATCCTGTTCTATGGTGAAGAAATGCGGCAAATACCAGGTGTGTACTCATTGCCAAGCATGTGTTATACCCAACTCGGTGGGATCCCACCAGGAACAGAACACTTGGCTCGGATGTAACTCAGCCTGCATCCTGGGCAGGGTCATTTGTAAAAAGAGTCAGATGCCGTAAGTAACTGTCCCTCAGCCTAGAAGTGGTGTGTGTGGCTCATGAATGATGCACAGGCTTGGCTTTGCCTTCAGATCAGAGAACATATGTCCCTGGTCTCAAGAGAGCGCGTCCTCTGTGTCCCCTTTTAATTCTTGGCTTGGAAGAGGCCAGACTCCTCTGAGTGACACTCACTCCCTTCCTGTTTCCTCTCTCCTCCTCAGAAGGCAGGGGGCCACGCAGGAAGACTTCTCCCCCAGTGACGCTGCCATCCAGGGCTAGGCTTGATCAGCAGGACCTCATGCACACTCCTTTCCAGGCGTGAAGCTCTTTGTAGAAAAAGGTGTGTGTGTCAGTCCTCTGTAGAACACAGATAGGCACCCTCTGTCCCTAACCCTCTAAGCCAAACCCCATAAACCTCACAACAGATTTTTTTTTTTTACTTAGAAAAAGAAGGACAGATCTTTACTTTCTGGAAATAATGTGCTGTGTTGAAAAACCACCCCCACACTTTATATCTCAAGATGCCCGAGCATCTCTGTGGACGATGAGTCAGTGTCACCATGATGGGCACTGTGGTTTGAGGGGAGCTGGGGGCTCCAAACAAGCAACACGGGTCATTATAGGGGTGATTTGCCTGTGCCTTCATGGAAGCACTGCACATCTCTGGGATTTCCTTTTAAGTAATTGCCTTGGACAGCAGGGTTGGGAGGAGAATAGGTTGAGCGGGTGAAACAAATCAGCCATAAACTGACAATTTAGAGACTGGCTGGTCAAGTGCATGGGGCTTGTAATTCTGTCCACTTGTGCATCTGTCTGAAATTTTCCATAAGAAAGTTTTTAAAATTTATATCTGTCTCTGGAGTAGTGCCAGCAACCCCCACCCCGATGGGCAACACATCCCATCTGTCCCCCTCATGATGTGTCAGAGCAAAGTTTCAGACTGCTGCGTTCCACCGACATTCCAGAAGTAGCCAGGGCCCGGCGCCTTTCGGGCACCGTATCTGAGACTATTAGAAATTAAAGTCTGTGTTCACCCACCCGAGATCATTAGAGAATTTAGGAAACAAGTCAGAGCAAAAAAAAAAAGTTTCTTTTACTGACATTAACTGTAAGTAGTTTATCCCAAATCCGTGTTCTCTTTATAAATGAACTTTCTGAAACGTAATACTTACGTTCGGTAGAAGAAGGTCTTCTCTCAGCCTAATGAAGAGAAGGAGAGAGGAATCAGGCTAGGAGGGAGAGGAAGGAGTCAAGTGGATTTCATGGTAGAATGACTTCTGAGCTACTCATCAGCCTGGCCAGTCTGCTACCATGAAAGTGCTAAGAGTTATAAAAGCAGAGCCTGCCACAGTCTCTCGGGAAAGATCTGACACACAGTTCCTTCAGGAGTCCTCCTGCCAATGGGATCCCTTGGACCTGAACTTGCACGGAAATTAGGAACACAGAATCAATGCCACTACCTTTGCAGGAACAAAAAGTAAATGTTGAGGCAAAACATGGGGAGTTGAGGTGTGATGTGTTACATAACTGTGTTTCCAGATGAAGGGAAAATGGGGACAAAACATTTTGAGCAGGGACCAGGCTGCTTCTAGCATGTCCCTTCCTCTGTCTTTATTCTGGCCAAATTTATGTTTCCCCCAGGTTATTCATTTCGTCTTTGTCTTTTGCAAGAAGAGTTTAAAGGGTCTTACAAAAATACATGGGCTTGAAAAAGAATGAAATGAGTGATGAAACCAGAGCATGGGGAAACTAAGCAGCTGCAATGTGTTCAGCTCACAAAATGCACACAAAAGAGCCTACATCTGCCTTGGAAGGGAGATGCAGGTTGGGCTCTGAGCTGTCTACATAGACCCTCCAAAGAGGAAAACATGCCAGTGATGGGCCATGGAGGGCACATGGATAAACCTATACTCATTTCTTGGGAGACACATTAGCGTTCCTGGAAGAAGATCGAAGAGAAATGCCTCCTGAGTCTGTTGTTAGAGGAAGAGGCTATCTCACCTTTTGAGGAATGTGTTTTGCCATGGGAAGAGGGGATGTGAGAAAGGCAGAGTTAATGACACAAAGATATAAAATGCAAAGCAATTTGAAGTGCTTATAACTTTTCTTTTTTGAAAATGGTGTTTGCAAACAGTAGCACATATAGGTAATCATTGATTCTACCTTCCTTAGCAAATCTATGTGCTGAATTTTAGACTCCTTCTGGAATACATGCCCCTTTTGATATGGACATAGGCAACTGGCCTTCTCTGCTTCTGGGTATTGTTTTGTGAAATGGCCTAGGCCCATGTTCAGCAAATTGCAGCTCACGAGCCACATGTGGCTCTTTGGCCCCTTGAGTGTGGCTCTTCCTAAGCCTTAGGAGTACCCTAATTAAGTTAATAACAATGTACCTACCTATATAGTTTAAGTTTAAAAAATTTGGCTCTCAAAAGAAATTTCAATCGTTGTACCATTGATATTTGGCTCTGTTGACTAATTAATTTGCTGACCACTGGCTAGGCTAAGGGCCTACTACCAACCGATCACCAATGATATCACCATCACAAACATTGTCACCAACAATGTCACCATCAGTAACACAACCACCAACATCATCACGAACACCAACACCATTACCAGCACCATCAATACTGCCATCACTAACATGTACACCATCACTAATCCCATCACAAAGAATGTCAACATCACCAATACAAACACCATCACCAACCCCAACACCACCAATAATACATTACCAGCACAATCACCAACACTGTCACCAAAATCACCATCAAAAACACAACACAATCATCAACACCATCAATAGTATCATCACTGTCAACACCATCAATAATACCATCGCTACACCAACATGATCGCCATCACTGACACCATTGCCACTACCATCCACGGCATTGAGGCAAGAACTAAAACATATCACTAATCAAACATGTGAGGGAGTCAGGCATGAGCTTTGATGCTGTGACAAAATTTCACAGCCCTCTATCTGAAGGCAACAATAGGAGAATATTAGAAACCATGTTTTACTGGAAATTGTGGTTTTTAATGCAAACTTTTAACTTTTTAAAAGATGAAATAAATATAGACAAGCTGCTTCAGGGACAGAGGAAATGACCAATAAAGGCCAATAAGAGTGGGACCAACCAGCAGACAGGACTGACTGAGCCTCAGGCAACTGTACTGGAGTGTCCAAGCCTACACATTCATCTTGGAATTGACAGATACCAGGTCTTGCTTTTGTGAAGATGAGTAAAGAGAACAAATGGCAAATGACTGACAAAAAAAGGTGTGTGTGTGTGTGTGTGTGTACTAGTGATGGAGGGGAACAAACTTAGAAGGGGAGAGAGGACAGAGTTGGGCCACAAAGATCCAACCCACACAGTGAGCCAGAGTGAGTTTCTCAATCTCATCTCCAAAGAATAAGGTTTATTTAAGTTGTTAGCAGTGTGTGACTTTGTTTAAAGGAAAAATGTCAAGTGCAATTACAGTAGCACCAGAACTGACTTGTTTCAGAGTTGGTTTAATTTAAGAGTGATCTATTTCCTCCCCAACTCTTGATATCTTAGCAAGAAATTTAGAAATAATAAACAGTTCTGAAGCTGCATTAAAAAGCTGAAAGAGAAACCACAATTTTTTTGGCCCAAATTTCTAAACCAGGGGTTTACCTCAGCGATGACAACATCTGTGGGCTGAGAACAAGTGCAAAAATAAATATGAGGAATAGCGTGGACTGCCAAAAGCTCACAGAAAATTATTAAGGGGGAAATTTGCTCTCCAAATAGCATGACAACCTCAGAAGTTTCAAATCACTTAATATTAGTCCAACTCTGAGCAACCAGAAGGTCAGGAACAGCTCTTCGGTGATGAAAGCAGAATCTGATGCAAGGGTGTGATATATTGCTGGAGGGAAAGTGGTGTCTCCCTCAGCCCAGAGGATGTTCAGGGCCTTGGAGCAGTGCAGAGGGAGGGAGGGCCTGGCATCCTGTCCCTCCCTCTGTGGGTCTTCACCCAGGCTCCTTCGTTTCAGGAGATGGGCTGCTGACACCTCCAGTCCCAGCTATCCATGTTCCACGTGGACCCATAGTCAGAGAACCTTAAGAAGGTCATACTCCTCTCTTTCTCTAGTCCAATCAGAGGGAGAGCACCCCACACACACACACACGCACACATGCACACACACACTCTCTCTCTTATACACTCAATAAGTTTTTCTGATTGTCTAGAGGGGTCAAGCCATGGAGTTATCCACTTGCAGTTTCACTTCATTCCTGTTTTATGAACTCAAACTGGCTGAAGAGAGTCTAACACATAACAAGACATGGCCAATAAAATGTCCCCAAGAGTTCCAGGGAGATTGTGCAAGGGCTGGCTGAAGTGACAGATGCCCCACCCATTTTTCCATTTCCCTCAACCTCCAGCCTCTACAGCAGGGCCAGACCAGCATTCCTGGCGTCACCTAAGATCGGGGTGGCAGACTGTATCGTTAGCTTGCACTCAACTGTGCTCTTCCAAACACCCAGCCCATTTCGAAAGTATTCCCAGGCATTTCTATTATTCTCCCAGGGGCCTGGGGTCCACAAGCCAAAACCCCTAGAAAACATAGACATGGTCTTTCCTTTTCCGGCCTCTGAGAGATGCTGTCTTACACAGCTCGGGCTGCTATAACAAAAACACCACAGAATGCAGGGGCTATCAACAACAGACATTTATCTCTCACAGCCATGGAGGCTGAGAGTCTAAGGTCTCATTGCCAGCAGCTTCCGTGCCTGGTGAAGACCCTCTCCCTGGTCCACAGACGGCATCTTCTCACTGTCCTCCGGGAGGAAGGGGTGAGGGTGCTCTCTGGGGTCTCTTTTGTAAAGTCACTAATTCCCTCATAAGGGCATCACTCTCGTGACCTCATCATCCCCCACAGGCCTCATCCTCTAAATCCTCACAGTGGGGGTTAGGTGTCAGCATGTGAATTGGGGGGAGGGGACACAGACATTTAGCCCATAGCAGACGCACATTTAGGCTGCAGTGTCTCTAGCTGATGTGTCTTCATAGCTGCTTCAACAGAATAAGTGATTAAATAGTATTTTCCGTAATATAACTACTGATAAAATTTTAACCCAACTGAATCCCTTCAGCCACCACCCCCTCGAAGAGACCTAAACAGCACGCACAGCTGGAATGTCGTGCTACACCAGCTGAGAGAACTGGCCAGGCTCCTCAGAGTGACTTTCGCACCAACCCACTGTGAGGCTGTGACCTCCTTCCACATTGCAGTTTACCTAATGGAAAGGGAGCTCCTGGAGAGACAAGCCGGGGCCTTCTCACAAATGTTCTGTCCTCCTTCCAGACCCTGGCACATTTGAGCTCAGCCTTCGCCGTGTGACTTGCTACTTAAATGGGAGTGGAAGTGACACAGGATCTCCTGTGGGTGGAAGTTTTAGGCCCCACTTGGTTCACCTCATTCTTTCTCTGCCCCTACCATCATGGGAACATGGGCTGACAGAGGTCAAAAGATGGGTGATTCCCAAGGGCAATGCCCCCACACCAATCCCCGTGAACATGCACATGTGAGAAACAGACTGTGCTGTGTGGCTTCCACAGCAAAGCCAAGCCCATGCTGTGGGGCACATAAGCTCATTATGAAAACACATGACGCCTTGAACTTCACACCCAGGAAAATCGGTGCCATCATCTCTGTGTATGGTTTACAGGGTCAGTACAAGTTCAGAATCACAGTAAAACCATTGACTGAAAAGGACCAGGTGGGTCATTTGCACAAAGCAACAACAATATAATAAAGTGCACCTTGCTATTGTTCACCGTGGTGCTCTTTAATTTGCCAAGTTAAGTGGACATCTGGGTTCCATAATCTATCTTCTTCAGGTTGGTGATATCTTCATGTGGCCATCTCATGTAAATCCTACATTAGAATATGATTCCTCCCTCCCTTTGCCCTTTGTCCTTGGAGGAAGCCATGTAGGGACCCACAGAGCCCACAGGTAGCCCTCTCTGTGTCCCTGTGTCCCTCTAGTTAGGACCATCTCAGACTGAGGAGCCCACAAGCCAGTGCTTCGTTTCTGGCATCGCTGGGCCCAGCCACATCCTCTGAGAGGAGACCCAATGCCTGGAAATGGTGCTTCCTTTGTCCTGTTCCTATCTTACTGCTGCTCCCTCCTTTGAAGTCCTCATGCACTAAATCTCTTTTTCCAGTTCCTCATCTCCAGCCTCTTGCAGGAGGGCTCCCTTAACTGAGCACAAGCTGGGAGGCCAGCTGGGAGCTGGAGCCGGCCTTGGGATGGACTCCCGTCTTCCCCTGTAGTGTCAGCTTGCATTGTGATAGTTACTGCCAAAGCCTGGACATTCAGCTTCCCTCTCCTAGGCCAGATTCCCTCAAGGACTTAAAATCCAGATGGGGAACCAGGAGTCCTCCTGGGCCATGTTGGCTTATCCTGAAATCACAGCCTAAGAGCATGGGGCGGGAGTGGGGGGAGGAGAAGTGGGGCATGCTAGAGATCTTCTGTCCGAATTACTGGTCCTCCCCTTCCCACTGTTCCCTCTTTCTTCTCTCCGCATGTCACCCTCATCTGTGTCTGCCTGTGCTGCATTTCTCTCTGATGATTCAATCTGGAATGATTATTTCTGTGGGGATGAGCAGCCTTTATATCCCATCATCAAAGGCAGCATCCCACACACGCCCTATTTTTTGTATTTTTAGTATTATTTAATTTATTTTTTTTTCAATTAGAGTTGACATATAATATTCCATTAGTTTTAGATGTATAGCATAGTGATTAGTCATTTATATAACTTATGAAGTGATCACCCAGATAAATCTAGTACCCATCTGGCACCATACATAGTTATTACAATATCATTGACTATATTCCCTATGCTGTACTTTACATTCCTGTGATTATTTTTGTAACTGCCAACTTGTACTTCTTAATGTATTTTCCCCTTTTTACTCATCCCCCCAAACCCCCTCCCATCTGGTGACAATCAATGTGTTCTCTGTATCTATGAGTTTGTTTCTGCTTTGTGTATTTATTTTGTTTTTAGATTCCACATATAAGTAAAATCATATAGTATTTGTCTTTCTTTGTCGGACTTACTTCACTTAGCATAATACCCTCTAGCTCCATCCATGTTGTCATGAATGGCAAGATTTCATTCTCTTTATTGCTGAGTAATATTTTATTATATACTAGAGGCCTGATGCATGAATTCATCCATGAGTGGGGTCCTTTGGCCTGGTTGGCGATGGGAGCCTATCAGGGCCACAGGCCAGAGGTAGGGACTGTGGAGGTTGGCTGTGGAAACGCACTGACCACCAGGGAGCAGCTCCTGCATTGAGCATCTTCCCCCTGATGGTCAGTGCGTGTCATTGCTACCAGCCTGTCATCTAGTTGTAACAGTTGCTTAGACTTTTATATAGAGAGACTAGAAGCCTGATGCATGAAATTCATGCAAAAGTAGGCCTTTGCAGCCATGGAAACTGCGTGGATCTGTCCCTAGCAGCCACAGTGGCTGCAGCCCTGGCTTTGTTCAGAAAAATGTCTGGTCTAATTAGCATACTATGCTTTTATTATTATGGATATGTACTGTGTCTCCTTTATCCAATCATCTATTGATGGACATCTAGGTTGCATCTATATCTTGACTATTGTAAAAAAAAGGTTGCAATAGACATAAGGGTACATATATCTTTTCAAATTAGTGTTTTGTATTTCTTCAAATAAATATTCAGGAGTAGAATTGCTGGGTTGTAAGACAGTTCCATTTTTACTTTTTCTTAGGAACCTCCATACTGTTTTCCATACTGGATGTACCAGTCTGCATTCCCACCAAGAAGCACAGGGTCACCTTTTCTCCACATCCTTGCCAACACTTGTTGTTTGTTGATTTATGATGATAACCTTCTGACAAGTGTGAGGTGATATCTCATTGTGGTTTTAATTTGTATCTTTCTTTGGTTAGTGACATTGAGCATCTTTTCATGTCTCCTGGCCATCTGTTTGTCCTCTTTGAAGAAATCTGTATTCAGGTCCTCTGCTCATTTTTAAATTGGATTGTTTTTTGTTTTGTTTTGTTTTTTTGTGCGTTTGGTTTTTTGGGGGTTTTTTTTGGTGTTGAGTTGTATGAGTTCTTTATAAATTTTGGATATTAACCCTTTTCTGCATATATCATTGGCAAATATCTTCTTCCATTCATCAGGTTGTCTTTTTGTTTTGTTGATGGTTTCTTTTGCTGTTCTCTTTAGTTTGATGTAGTCATATTTGTTCATTTTTTTTCCTTTTGTTTCTCTTGCCCAAGGAGACATATCCAAACTTAAGAGCAAAGAGTTTACTGCCTATGTTTTTTTCTAGGAGTTTTATGGTTTTAGGTCCTACATTTAAATATTTAATTCATTTTGAGTTTATTCTTGTACATGGTGTAAGAGGGTGTTCTGATTTTATTTTATTGCACATATTTTCCAGTTTTCCTAACACTATTTATTGAAGCAACTGTCTTTACTCCAATTGTACATTCTTGTCTCCTTTTTCATGTATTAATTGAGCATAAAGGCATGGATTTATTTCTGGGTTCTCTATTCTGTTTCATTGATCTGTTTTTAAGCCAGTCCTATGCTTCTTTGATTACTATGGTTTTGTAGTATATTTTGATGTCATGTAGCATGATACCTCCAACTTTATTTTTCTTCCTCAAGACTGCTTTGGCTTTTTGGGATCTTTTGTGGTTCTATATACATTGTAGGATTATTTGTTCTAGCTCTGTGGAAATGCCATTGGTATTTTGATAGGAGTTACATTGAATCTGCAGATTGCTTTGGGTTGTATGGACATTTTAACAATGTTAATTCTTCCTTTTTGTTCATCTCACACCTCTTTGATAAGCATCCACAACATCTCATACTGTGATTGACACCCAAAGAAATAGTTGTCAAGTGAATGTATGAATTGGAATTGATTAAATTTCTGGAAGCTACTTTGTAGAGAAAATTTGTCAATTCATGATTAACTTCATTTCTTATAATTTGCAATTCATTTAATGTGCTATTATTAATGAAGGGTTGATGAAACATTAATGTGATTGGAATCTGAATTAATGTATTTTAATAATTTATTGTTTTAATAAATCCAAGACAATAGGGTCAGATGGATAGACCCCATATTCTTAAACCAATAGAATTCTACATGAAAGCCTGTTTTGCCATGACAGTGATTTTCCCTGGTGGTGAAGATCAGGTAAATGTTCTCACTGTAGTCAGAAGGCCCAGTTTTCCTCCATCTGGAGTATTGAAATGACTGTGACTCAGTCATTTCATAAGGAGGCTGGAATTCAGTCTCCAGACTGGATTTAAAAATATGGACTGTCCTCTGGCTCATGGCACCAGCAAATCCTCAGCTGAGTTCTGCTTTCAGTCTGACCACCACAACTGCCCTGTGTATTTCTTCTGTGTAAATAGCACAAGGGTTTGGTGTATTGGATCACTGCTACTTGCAGCTGCTGGTCAGTCAAACCTCTGCATTGCTTTTCATTGTACACAGATAAAAGCTACACGAAGTAAGACTCAAATAATAATCCTGGTGAGATGAATCAAATTCAACGATCATCTCAGTAATACACTGAGTGCTGAATAATCTACATAAATATGTTCAGTCCCACTAACTAAAGTTTGTATGTGAACAGCTTGTTTTATTTATTTATTTTTTTAATGCTCAACCAAGGATATGCTTACTGATTGTAGAGAAGGTGTGTGTGAGAGAGAGAGAGAGAGAGAGAGAGAGAGAGAGAGATACATCGATGTGTGAGAAAGAATGTTGATTGGTTGCCTTCCATATATGCCCTGACCAGGGATGGAACCTGCAGCCTTTTGGCATAAAGGATGATACTCCAACTGAGCCACATTGGCCAGGGTATGTGTACCTTATTTTAAATTTATTGAGTCAAAAGCCCCCTGAGTTGTTATATGTATTCTGTCATTGAGCTACAGCTATTATCCGAGATGTGATCAAAATTCTTGGTAAAAATCAGATGTCTCATGATTTTTTAAATCTACATTAACAGACAAAAATAAAGAGGTGGAAGAGAAGTGCATAGGCAAATCACAGAGGATTTTTAGGGCAGTGAAAATACTCTGTATTATACTATAAAGGTGGTATAAGTCATTATACATTTGTCCAAACCCAGAGAATGTTTGACACCAAGAATGACCCTAATGTAAAACATGGCCTCTGGGTGATGATGTGGATGAGTTGGTGCAGGTTCATCAATTGCAAAATGTTTTATCAGGTGAGGATGTTGATCGTGGGGGGGACTGTATATGTGTGGGAGCAGAGATGGATGGGAAATCTCTGTACTTTCCTCTCAATCTATATATATATATAACCCTAATATGCAAATAGACCGAATGGCAGAACAACCAAACAACTGGTTGCTATGATGTGTGCTGACCACCAGGGGGTGTGTGTGGAACATGGCAGGCGTTGGCTGCAGCGGGATGGTGGAGCAGGTGAGTGGGGATGCCAGACCAAGGCAGGGCACTGGTCGCCATCATCAGGGCAAGCTTCTGGTGGTTACTGAAAATTCTTTGCTCTCGCGCACCACAGTCCTGCCCAGTGCCTGCACCTGCTGCCGGCACCCAGCACTGGCCCTGATCGCTCAGCACTGTCAGCAGGAGTGAGCAGCGGCTGCTGGCCCTGATCACTGCTCAAGGCTTCTCCACCTCCTCCTGCTCCTGAAGGATGATCAGGCCCAACAGCCGCCTCTTACACCCGCTGCTGGCAATGGCCCCGCTTGCATCCACTGCCGGCGCCCAGCACTGATCCTAATCGCTTAGCGCCTTCAGTGGATGTGAGTGGCAGCTGCTGGCCCTGATTGCCCCTGAGGGTTTCTCCACCTCTCCCTGCTCCTGAGGGGCAGTCAGGGCAGCAGCTACCACTTGCACCTGCTGAAGGCGCCAGCCCTGCTCACATCTGCTGCTGGTGCCAGCCCTACTTGTACCATCGGCACATGGGAGTGGTGGTGACAGGAGCAAGGCTGCCAGCAGACAGGGGACCGGGGGCCATGGCGGGAGGGGCCAGAAGGGGATGCAGAGGATGGGCCGAGATGCACCCCTGTGCCCACTGCAGCCTCACAGCCCATAGTTCCTTTCAAGGTGCATGAATTCGTGCACTAGGCCCCTGGTTTTGCTATAAAATAGAGTGTTTAAAAAATTCAAAATCACTATGATAGGAAACCAAAACCAGAATATTTCATTTTTTGGCAATGGCATGGTTAGAAGATGCAAAGGGAAAATGTGAAAATGTTCTATAGCTCTGAATAATCTATAGTTATCTATAAAATTATACAATAAAGTGTTTCTTTTCTACAGGAAAAAAAAGAAATAGGGTAGAACTGTCTAGTTGGAAAGAATTACTTCAGCCAATTTTCTTCTTTAAACAATTGATGCTTCTGCAGGATGACTCTCTGTAATCATTGCTGGCCATCCTACCATATATGACCTCTGGCAGCGAGGCCCGCTCACACAAATGGACAATCAGCAGCAGGCTGTCTAGAATACTAAGGGCTATGCTTCAGGGGTCATACTGAATTGATGTTATCTAGAAACCCATGGAATAAAAGGCAGTGTATTTTTAACCCACCATAACCTTTATTTTTGACTGAATATCATTTTTGAGCCTGTTTATAATGAGGAAAATCAGTAGAGTGAGCATATGCTAGATGGTTAATAAAAACTAATTAAGTAATCAGCTCATGTTAATTATATAAGAACCATTATTCTTTAGTTTCCATTATTTGGAGTTCTGTGTCGCTGCAGTAACCTTTCTAAAAGAGATTATTCATCGAGTTGGTTGGAATATCCTTGGCCTTTTCTATTTATTTCATGGCTGGGTGTGTTTTGTCTTTTTTTTTCTTCTTTCTTTCCTCCTTTGTTCTTATATAATCTTTAATAGATACCATGCTTTTTCCTTTCTTATTAAATTAATATTTTAACAAAAGTCCAGCTATTTATGCAAGATACAGATGGGACCAGGTCGCAGTTACCCATGGCTCAAAATGAAGCCCCCTGTGACTCGGCTTTGTGTGTGTAGGCATGCATGTGTGTACATGTGTGCATGCATGCATCTAAGTTTGCACGTTGTGTGTACATGTGTGCGTGTGTGTGTGCATGCAAGCATGTGCCTGTGCATGTATGTGTGTGCATTATTTTAACTGTTACTTCTCCCCAACTAATAGAAGATAAGGGCTGTGTGCTGCTCACAGTCAGAAGCCTTTGTCCCCCTGATCTCGCTACAGAGGTCATTTTGTAAAGTCACATGTAAAGCGCTTAGCATAATGTCTGACACACGGTGAATTCTCAGAAAGTGCAGTTATTTTTTTTGTTTGTTGTTTCCCGTTCCTGAGTGGTGCTAATGGAAATTTCTGCAGCTCCCTCACCTCAGATCCCACTCTTCCGAACAGAGAGCCCCCTCTCCGCCCTGAAATTGCAGCATCACATGAGAAAACTCAGGGCCTGCTGGCTCTCAGGGGCACCTCTCTCTGGGTGATTCAGTTTCCCATTGATCTTCCCTGCATTCAATGCTCTTGCACGTGCTCCATCGTTCATGGTTATCGTATAAGCTTCATGGAACATAGGGTTTGCTGTCTGGCTTTTGTTCTTCGTATTCTCTGGGGATAACATTATGCAGGAGAAAAAACACACAGATGTCTTTATTCTGCTGTCTTAAAGTGGAGACAGCATCTTGTTTTGTTTTGTTTTTAAGAGATAAAAAAAGATCAGCTATTATAGGACATTAATTTATTCATATATCGTGCGACAAAAGTTGACTTTGTGTTTATGTTGGTAACTTTGCTCAGTGTTAGGCATGCAAAAATAAGCAAGACTCTAAATAATCAAAAGCAGGAACCAGAGGAGATGGTCTAGCTTCAGGGATCTGGCAGGGTTCACTGGCAGAGCCCAGAAAAGACCGGTGAACATCTTGGTTCAAACTGTGAAAAAAGAAGCAATCAAATTACCAACCACAATGAGGTTGACTGAATAAATGATGATACTAAAAAAAAAAAGCAGGGACTTGGACAGATACTTGTTCATAGTAGCATTGTTCACAACAGCAAAAATGTGGAAACAACTCACGTGTCTATCGTAGATGAATGAATAAACAAAATGTATAAACACATGATGGCATAGTAATGAGCCTTACAAAGAGAGGGAACTATAACATACACTACCACATGGATGAACCTGGAAGACATAGAGAAAGTAGAGCAGTGGTTGCCAGGGCTGGGAGTTGGGGAGTGAGGAGTTATAGTTTCATGGGGGAAGAGTTCAGTTTGAGGTGATGGAAACATCTGAATGGTGCTGACAACAATGCGAAGGGGCTAACACCACTGAGGTACAATTAAACATGGCTGAGGTGGTAAATGTTATGTGTATTTTCAGAATTAAAAATAAGTGAATAAGCCCTAGTCTATTTGGCTCAGTGGATAAAGCCTTGATTGGTCAGGGCATGTGCAGGAGGCAACCAATTGATGCGTTTCTCTCATATCGATATTTCTCTCTGTCTTCCCCTCTCTCTTCCATTCTCTCTAAAAATCAATGGAAAAATATCCTCGGGTGAGAATTGAAAAAAACAAAAAAGCTAGTGAATAAGACACAGCCCCAGTTCCCTGGGAGGAGGCTCCTGCTGTCCCACGGGCTGTGTGGTTCTGAGATGTCAGTTATCCTTTTGCAGCCCCGGGTCCTCCTTCACCAAAACAAAGGTGGGACTGCATCCGTGAGTTCTTTGCTATTTTATGATGCTATGACCTTCTTTATACTGTACCCCCAGGAAGACTGCAAATATAACAAAGTTGTTAGCACAAAACCCAGGATGTCCCACATGCAAACTGAAAGGGAAAGCAAAGGGGGTTGGGAATCCATGTGGCAAGCAGGCCAGGGGTGTCTGCTGTGCTTCACGGACCCCGTGCCCAGAGACCAGGGCCAGCCTCCGGCTTTGACCTCAGCAATAACAGGGCCCTGCCAGAACGAGGGGACCCACATTTTGATGTTGCCAGCTCTGGATAGGCCTTAACTCACAGCGATGAAGGTCATGTTAGTGTTGCTTCCTTTTCAGAGAAATCCAGCCCTTGGCTTTGCTATGAGGACAGCTGAGCAGGGCTTTGAAATACCCCGGAGGACAGCACCCCAGGGACCCATAAACATGTCAGAGAGA
>NW_006286673.1:1482950-1486549 GCF_000327345.1 Myotis davidii
GGGTGAGGAATTTTTTTAAAAAGGAGTCTCTAGAATGTACTCATTTGATTCTCAACTTTATTTAACTTATGTATCTGATTCTGACTTTTAAATCACAAGACAATTGGAGTGTCCATTTATAATGTTGGCAATCCAGCGAGGAAACTCTATGTAGACTGTATATTTTCTTAATGTGTTTTGAATAGAATTATTTCTAGAAGGGTAATTACTTGTTTATAAACAGCTTGATTGAGACCAGAGCCCTCCACTCCCTCCATGACACCCATACATGTGTGCATTAAAGAAGAGGAAACAGGAGAAACCAAGACGGCGGCATAGGTAAACAACTGAAATTGCTGCCTTGCACAACCATTTCAAAAATACAACTAAAAGACAAAACGGACATCATCCAGAACCACAGGAAGGCTGGCTGAGTGGAAATTCTACAACTAGAAGGAAAGAGAAAAGCACACTGAAACTCAGAGGAGGTAAGGAAGTAAAGTGCAGAGGTGACGGAGGCGTGCGCAAAAGGGCTGGCAACTGAGGACGCAATTATGTTTTTCAATCGGGAGGGAGACTCAGGCTCTGAGCTCCAGTTCCGGGCGAATCTCTGGGGACCCAGGCTCATACGGGAGAAACGGGACTGTCTGGCATCGGTTGGAACTCGAGGGCAGCTTTCTCTCGGAGGCACACTTTGACCTCAGCAATAACAGGGCCCTGCCAGAACGAGGGGACCCACATTTTGATGTTGCCAGCTCTGGATAGGCCTTAACTCACAGCGATGAAGGTCATGTTAGTGTTGCTTCCTTTTCAGAGAAATCCAGCCCTTGGCTTTGCTATGAGGACAGCTGAGCAGGGCTTTGAAATACCCCGGAGGACAGCACCCCAGGGACCCATAAACATGTCAGAGGGAGACAGCTGAAACCCTGCTTTATGACGCCAGAACCCGCAGCCCAGCGCTGGGATGAAGGATGAGTCTGGGGAGTTGATTTAAAATGACCAAACTCAGCCTAATTTACATCCCTTTTTGGCCTATGCACTTGGCTGTTCATTAGATTTTAATTCTGTTCCACTTACCCCTCCCCAAATGGCTCTTCTCTCTGATCACATGTAGGTTTTTACAAGCATTTTTGAGAAGAAAGAGGAGAGGTTAGGTGGCCCACGTCAGCTTGGCTCTGCTGGAGATGGCCATGACTCACTGAAATTTAAAATGAAGTTAATCATCTGGAAAGTGAAGGAAGTAAAAAGTACAGCCTCGATGCAGTATCTCTTAGCTGTCCACTCAGGCGCCGTGTGTACTCTGGGGAGCTCCTCCATTCCATCTGTGCTCTGATGTGCAGGACTGAAAGGTCGGGGCAATAGAGGAACCCCCAGCCCAGCCACCACCCTCCGCCCAGGCCCCAGGCCCACCAGCATTCAGAATCTCCTCCCTCTGTTTCTCACTCTGCCTCCAACAATCTGCATGGACGCCGAGGTATCTGAGAGGTCTCACAGCCTCAGTTTTCCCAGTTGGTAAAGTGGGAAGCATTCACAGAGACGCTATGTGTTGGTATTTGTGCAGGTTAAATGCAGTGTCACACAAAAGACCCCAGAGAGAGACCATAAATGCTGCACTCAGCAAGGCTCGCAAAGGGCACCACAGTTTTTCATTAAGGCAAAGCATGGTTGTCCCCTGGCAGGCACATGTTCTCATACTTCCTGTGTCAAACTCCTCAACTAGCCTTCAGGACATAAACTCTGTCCTCAACTTACCTTTTTGACCTCTTCTCCTAAACCTTGGCCATCCCATTCTCTGATACCTCAGTGGGATACTGCTCTCAAAAGTTCTGCAAATTTATGGAGCTAAGAGACTGTTCATTGGTGGCACCGTGCCACAAATAGGCATGTAAATGTTTACCAATTTTTTCATCTGATTGAAGAAGCAGTGTTCTCAATTGTATTCTCATATACTAAACTTGTATCTAGGTGTCATTGGACTGTGGCACAGAGGTCCAAAATATTTTTTATAATGATATAATCGCCGCATGAGTTTGTGGGGCTAGAGTGTGTACCCCTCATCCTAAGCAATGCTGAGGATATTTTTTTTATCTTTAGTGCTTAAGGCAAGCTTGAACTACAACTTAATGAGACCAAAAATATCTCTATTTTATGTTATTAAAGGTAATCTTGTTTAATTGACACAATCAGAAGAAAATAATATACTTTGGAGGCCAAAAAGTGGCATATCTGAGATCAAAGGTTTTTCCTGGTGGCTCTGTTTGATTATCTTTTAAAAACATGCATCATAAGAGTTTCTAGCCCAGTCTGTATGGCTCAGTTGGTTGAGTGTTATGAGTGTTATCCTGTGCACTGAAAGGTTGCTGGCTCCATTCCCAGTCAGGGCATATACCTAGGCTGCGACTGAAGGTATTCATTTGATGTCTCTATCTTCTCTCTCTCTCTCTCTCTCTCCCCCCTTCTCTCTCTCTCTCCCTCTCATTTCCAAACTCTTGTACTCTCATATCTGAACAACTTCACAATGATTCAAGTATTTAATACAACTTATAAAACCAAGTCAAGGTATCTCTGTAAAGATGACACACAATACCACTTGCTAATTGGGTCTTGTTTAGTTGACCATAGAAAAGTCTCACAGAGTACATTAGTGGTTTTTGAATTTCTGTGGGCATCGACTACAATGACAATATAATGTTATATATTTTAAGTTTAGCCGTGGTAAGATTGTTAAGACCCCCACATTTATAAAACCCACTGGTTTCCTGCTCTCCTACATCTAAATTAGATTTCATGGGATACCCTCTTGCTAATGGTTTAGAGGGCAGGCCTTTTAAAACCAGTAGCAGCCAATGACAACTAATTCAAAAGCAAATGTTCTGTGTGAGTACATCTGCCTACCTCAGATTGAATTTGGCACGGAGGCGTGCGCAAAAGGGCTGGCAACTGAGGACGCAATTATGTTTTTCAATCGGGAGGGAGTCTCAGGCTCCCGACTGCTCTGAACTCCAGTTCCTGGCGAGTCTCTGGGGATCCAGACTCATATGGGGAGAAACTGGATTGACGGGCATCGGGCAGAACTCAAGGGAGGCTTTCTCTCAGAGGTACTTGCAGTGATTACCGCGGGACACTGAGACCCGAGACCTCCTAGGGCAGGACTGAGGATCAGCCATAGCTGTTTGCTCCACTCTGTTGATTCCCTGAGACCCTGCCCCACCCAAGCTGTGTGCAGAGGCTTTTGCATATGAATGGCCTGGCCCTTTGCAATCTAAAATTACCTAAAAAACTGCATCTGGGTCAGAGAGACCCAGAACATCCAAAAGAAGGCCCAAGGCCCCACAGAAGCTTGCATTGCTTCACAGCTGTGCCTCATCTGGGCACCTCCAAATCCCAAAGAAGAGGAATCTGCAGATCTCTCCGTAGCTCCTGCAGGGTAGCCTTAGACAGAGGTTAAATGAGCACCTCCTTAGAGATCCAAGAGCCAGTGTACCCAGTGGTCAGAGTGGGACCATCCAGATTACAATTCCTCAGATCCATAAGGGACACACTCGGGGGGCAGACTCAGTGAGCACCAAAGCCCCACTGAAGCAAGTCTTGCCCCAGCAGGGTGTCTCCAGCCAAGACGT
>NW_006286673.1:1487127-1511457 GCF_000327345.1 Myotis davidii
AATGCCAAGAACCTACAACCAAGATTACTTTATCCAGCAAAGCTTTCACTCAGAATTGAAGGTCAGATAAAGAGCTTCACAGATAAGGAAAAGCTAAAGGAGTTCATCACCACCAAACCAGGATTATATGAAATGCTGAAAGGTATTCTTTAAGAAGAGAAAGGAGACCATTTGCAACAGCATGGATAAAACTGGAGAGCATTATGCTAAGTGAAATAAGCCAGTCAATGAAAGAAAAATACCACATGATCTCACTCATTTATGGATAATAAAGACCACTATAAACTGATGAACAAAAATAGATACAGAGGCAGAGCAGCATCGAACAGACTGTCAAACTACAGGGGGAAAGCCAGGGAGGGTTGGGGTGGGCGAGAGGGTGGTAAGAGATCAACCGAAGAACGTGTATGCATGCATATAAGCATAACCAATGGTCACAAGACACTGGGGGGTAGGGGAGGCCGGGGGAAGATCAAGGGAGGAAAAAAAAGGGAGACATATGTAATACTCTTTGTAATACTTTAAGCAATAAAACAAAATTTATAAAAAGAAAGAAAGAAGAGGAAGCACAGATAGAGTTGTCACTTTGCATGTCACATGGAAGATCTGTCTAGTGAGACCTCTCCATCGTCTCCACCAGCCTTTCAGAGAACCTGAACTGCCCTTGCTGGGTAAAGTGGGTCAAAAAAGGCCCTTGTCAAAATAAATCTTACTGCGTGCTTGGTGTGGGCCCAGCCTGTAGAGCACCCAGTAGCTAATTATATCACTACTAGAGGACCAATGCACAAAATTTGTGCAAGGGGCTCAGCCCTCACAGCCCCGACTTCCTCGGGAAGGTCGTCCAGAAGGTCGGCTGGATGGTCGTTCTGCTGTTTGGCCATTCAGTCGATTTGCATATTATGCTTTTATTATTATAGAAAATCACACTTGAACTGAAGCTCACATTTCCATGGATGGATGTCTCAGAGTAGCCTTCTGTCATCCACAAGAGAACAGAGCTGGGCCGAGTAATACAGGGGGTGAAGAAGTATTTGTGGACCTGGGCATGGCTGGGAAGGGCAGCAGGACATAATTGGATGCTTGAAGGGTGCAATTGCCCAGAAAACAAATGAATTGATGAATACGTTCACCAAGGTTGTCCCAT
Organism: Myotis davidii; assembly: GCF_000327345.1. Taxonomy (NCBI): domain Eukaryota; kingdom Metazoa; phylum Chordata; class Mammalia; order Chiroptera; family Vespertilionidae; genus Myotis; species Myotis davidii. The sequence continues at coordinate 1,488,272 of NW_006286673.1, forward strand.
ACCTGCAAGCAATTGAGAGCAATGTTGTTAATTCTAAAAGAAAATATTCAGGATTTTGAGGAAGCTTCAAAGGTTTGAAGCTTTGAGGTTCAGCCTCATGTTCAACCAGTTTGACACGTTGCAGGGGCCTCGTTCATGGTTTTACTGTGTGTTGTTGACAGAACTGGCCTGATGAGACCACATGGAAGGTTTTGCTAGAACGCAGAGACCCGATCTCAACTAGAGAATTTGGTCCTGTTAACTGGGGCATTATGAACACGGAGGAGGTGAGCCTTGCCTTCAGAAGCAATGCCTAACCTTGACCATCAGGTTTGACAGTGTTTTCTGTTGTGGGCTGACCTGAGAGCTGCATTTTATGGTGAATCCTGAAGCTGAATGGTGGCCCCACAGCAAACAGTCAACAATGTGAAGGATGTACAGCATCAAGGGGCAGAAGTGAATACAGAGCAACCCACCTTCTTACTCTAACATTAGGCCAGGTGTGTCTCTGTCTGGAGAATGTGACCAATGTGTTCAAAGCAAAACACAGTGTGGGACCTGTGTAATCCCACGTGCAGTACGTGATGTAAAGAACCGGCTTCTGTGTATGATTCACATGGAGGTCACGTAGCCGTGGTTTCCTGGTTGATTTGGAATCTATTAAACACTTCTTTCAATGCCCTCATTTACCTTTGGCTTGGATACTCCTGTTTTCTTTCAAAGGGATTTTAATATGCCCTCTTCTGCTTTAATGATATTTTCATTAGACATCCAGACACGAAAGCGCTGACAAGCCAATCAGCCTCTGTCTTCGGGAGGAATGAATATTTTCTTTTAGAATTAACAGCGTTGCTCTCAATTGTTTGCAGGTATGGGACAACCTTGGTGAACGTATTCATCAATTCATTTGTTTTCTGGGCAATTGCACTGGGCATCTCCCTGCACTGGGATTCCAGTGAAGGGGTCCACTTGGGGAAAGCACTCATCCTCTTCCACTGGGGACATGCCCAGGGTCCTTGGGACAGCTCTTCACTGCCCTGTGCAGGAAGGCAGCAGGGTTTCCACAACCGAGGAGGAAGTAGTTCTAACAGAGCACCTTCCTGGACCTCAGCAACCGGAGGCTAGGACACCAGTCGCTGCTGCCACACTAGTCATCTCTGCTAGGGTCCTGGTGAGTCCCGAGAGCACTGATTTTTTACAAATATATGTTTAGTGATTTCAGAGAGAGAGAGATAGAAACATCAATGATGAGAGAGAACCATCGATTGGCTGGTGCCTGCATGCCCCACAGTGGAGATTGAGCCACCACCCAGGCATGCGCCATGACTGGGAATCAAACCACAACCACTGAGCCACTCTGGCCGGGCCTGAGAGCACTGATTTTTGACTGTGATTAAAGCTATTTGGCCTTTTTTTTAAAGAAAAATGTAAATATGAACACATGCAGCTAACTTTAGGAAGTTCAAAGACCACTGAAGTTTGAATGGTTTTTAAAATTTCCATGTTGAAATAAACTGAGTAAATAAATTCCAAACCCCTACAAAACTTAAGGAAAATTTTTGCTCAATAGTTTTTTGTAGACTAACAGTGGATTACCATAAACAGTTAGCTGGTTGCTACCCACTAATTAACCCTCATTTCCATCGTTGCCTGGGAGGTGTTAGAACCACCTGCTATGGAGAATTACAGCCGTGAGCCATGCACAGCTATTGAAACATGGCGGCGGCTGCTGGAGACTGTACGCTCTTCTGGCCGCAATCATTGCACGGGGGGCGGGGGCAGGTGGGCATCCCAGGGAAAGTGCCTCCGGGGCTGCCAGCTACTGCGCAGCTCCTGAGTGTGGAGGGATCCTGGAAGAATTTGTTCTGCTTGCTGCTGCTGAATCTTCTTCGTGACCACAGAGTGTTAGGTCTTCTATTTATGTCCTTAAGATACCCTCAGGTTGGGAGACAAGATTGTGGGCGGAAAACTGAATCATTAACCAGCTGGGGTTTCAAAGCATTTTCTAACCTAAGAAAGAAGCTATAAAAATAATATTCTAGCACAAAATGTACTTACTTGGATCCTTATAGCGATTAGGACTTTGCATGTTTTTAAGAAAGGTGTAGCCGAAACCGGTTTGGCTCAGTGGATAGAGCGTCGGCCTGCGGACTGAAAGGTCCCAGGTTCGATTCCGGTGAAGGGCATGTACCTGGGTTGCGGGCACATCCCCAGTAGGGGATATGCAGGAGGCAGCTGATCGATGTCTCTCATCGATGTTTCTAACTTTCTATCTCTCTCCCTTCCTCTCTGTAAAATATCAATAAAATATGTAAAAAAAAAAAAAAAAAAAAAAAGAAAGGTGTAATTCTGCAGCTTCAGTTAGCAAAATATTTGTTTTTAATAAAACTGAACAAACTACATCTATTTCAGCATCTGGGGGGGGGGGTTGTTATTGTTTTTTTTGCTGTGTTTGGTTTCTTCGTGTTCTTTTTGTGGCCTGGCAGAGTAGATAAAATCATCTCTTAGCAGAGAGAAAATTGGACAGATAATCAGCTGACTTCCTGGAGGTTTTGTCAAGGGACTGACCTGGCCTCTGAGGATGGTTTTCCTCATTCATCACGTTAATCATGCCTGACGATCGTATTACCCCCCCCCACCACCCCGCACGGGTTGTATCTTCTCGAGGTCTGTACTGCAGTCAAGGTTCCCAGCTACCCCATTGTTATTACCTGAGAGAAACATCATTCCTGTACTTAGCGTGGAAAGCTGGTGAATGTCACTTTCCAAAAAGGGAGAAACCTAAGAGATATTCAGCTCTTGTATCTTTTTGTTTCACAAACGTTTTGGTGGCCATTCCAGGAAAGGAAGTCTACCCAGGAGACAGGAGTTCAAGAAAAAAAAAAAAACCCACAACCTTCTCAGAAGCAGCTGAAGAGACTTTGAGAACAGAGAGCTGAGCTGCACCAGAGTCTGAGTATGTGTCACCCAGGCTCACCTGTGTCACCATTTCCCATCAGTGACACGTCTTTGTCTGCGAGTGTCCAGATAGTCACTCGGGCTGTTTACCCCGAGTCCTTGGAAGAGCAAACATTATTGCATTTCAGACTTCATGGCAAACATTTTCAAAAATAATATGTAGGTTCACCTACAGATATTTTAACTGCACTCGCTTGACAGTTTGTCCTGTGGCAGCTGAATGAAGACCACAGTGAGGACTGTGCTCAGGCCTGGGCAGCCTGGAGAAGGCAGTGTGCTGTGCAGTCACTGCTCTGCTGTGGTCTCCACAGGTCGCCTGTGGAACAGGATTGGTGTGGTCCCTGTGGAGGGTTGGCTAGCTCTGCTGTCATGGCTGGAATAAGCAATCAGCATAGCTAGGAAGTTCATTACCATCAGTGCTTTTTGTAGGAGTCTCAGCCTTGAGACTTTCTCCAAGTCAATCACAACCTTCTCTGGCCTCCCCGGCACTTCGCACACCTCTCTAATGTGGCCTCAGTCAGATTCTCAGTTACCATCTCATTTTACAAAGCCTTCCCTGCTCCCTGATGGAAGGAAAGCTCCTGTACACCAGGAACTGGTTTATTTACGTCTGTATTTCGTGCATGTGTTTGTGTACTGAGCTCCTCTTATGAGGACACTAGTCCTATGGGATCAGGGCCCTACCTTATGACCTCATTTGACCTTAGTCACTTCCTTAAAGGCCTCATCTCTTAGTGCAGCCACATTAGGGGTTAGGGCTTCAACATATGAATTTGCAGGGAAGTGGGGGATGCAATTCAGCCCATAATACAACCCTTCCGTGTTCACCAGTGCCTTAGGCTGAATGCTTGTGTCTTTAAAAAAATCGATGTATTGAAGCCCTCACCCCAAATTGATGGTGTTAGGAGGTGGGGGCCTTTGTCAGATGATGAGGTCCTGAAGGTGGAGCTCCCATGATGGGGTTAGTGCCCTTCTAAGAAGAGACACCAGTGCTTTCTTTCTCCTGCAGGTGAGGACATGTCGAGAAGACTGCCATCTGTAAACCAGGAAATGGGTCCTCATCAAGAACCTGGCCCTTCTGGCACCCTGAGCCTGGACGGCAGCCTCCAGAACTGTGAGTAGTAAATGTCTGTTGTTTAATGAACCCCTTCCCCCCTTCACAGGAGGTATTTTGTTATAAACTGACTGAGACCACCAACCACCTCAAAGGTAATGATTTACATGATAAAACCAGTCTTCTTGGAGCCCAGCTTGGCCCTCAGCTTTTCAACTGAGAAACTGGTTATTCCATTCCCATGTAGCAAAGAGGCAACTATACTTTAGATCGCATTTACATGCCAAAGAATAAACAGGGAAATGTGATAACAAATGAACTAACAAAAACTCACAGACACTGAATAGGGTGGTTACGAGAGGGAAAAGGGTAGTCAAGGGTAAAGGGGGCTGAAAGATTATTTGACTTTGGGTGGTGGGCACATAATGCAATATGCAGATCATGTATCATAGAAATGTATATTTGAAACCTATATAATCGTACTAATCGAAATCTATATAATCCCAATAAATTTAATTTAAAAAATAATAAGAAGAAAATAAAGTTTGATTTACATCAATAGCCCACAGATATCCAGTTGACTGGATTTTCACATTCTCAAATAAATATTTGATTGCACACACAATGGGTGGGAACTGTAGTTCTAAGTATCCTTGGGGAATTGTGACAACTGGGGGCAACTTTATGAGGCCTTTTAACTTGCACCCGGTTTAGAGTCTGTGTCAAATAATCAAACAATTGAAAGGACAGTGGGATTTGCCCCAGTCGTGATGACGGGAGAATGAGCTCATTCTGAAGGCCCTCTACTCCCTTCCTAACGCCAGTGACCCCTAACACAGATCTTTGTCTCTGATAGGCCTTGGGATTCATCATGACTCAACTCTAAGAAATCCCCAGACAGGAGAATGCCTCTGAAATCACCTCACTTTTGAGAAGGTCCTAGGGGAAATCCTGAGCCACAGTTGCTTCAAGCCTTCCTAGAAACATCTCTTCCCACTATTTCCTGGAAGATTAATGAAGAATTAACCTTCATCCTGAAGGAGGACCCAGCACAAGTTAGTCTTCTTAGGATCACAGAAGTCCCACCTGAGATTTTTCCCAGCATCTCCCTGCCGGCACCCTGGACAGCAGCCAGTTAGCTGGGCCTCTGCTGCCACCTAGTGTCCTTTTTCTGGAAAGCCTAGGGACACCTGTTGGAGGCCTTGGGGTGCAAAACCTATCAGAGCTACTGAATTCTCAGGGAGTTAGGGATTGGGGGGCAACTTGCTAAGGCCTCCCCAGGAAATATGGGACTAAAACAAACCACTGTGCCTTCAACCTCTGCTTCTATATTTTCCCACACTTTTCTTTCTTGGTGAAAGAAAGCCCAGATGAAACGAACAACAAAATAGCAGAGCAGGGCCAGGGCTTAGAGTGGCGATATCTCCGGGGTGTCCAGGGATGCACTGCAGGTCAGGAAAGTCCTGACAAAAGTGAAGGAGTCAGGCATGGCTGTCTGGGAAAAGATTATTCTGGGCCAAGTGTGCTTAGCAATTATGTTGACCTACCTATAAAGTTATTTGGAAGAATCTAGGCTGTCACCAAAAAGTCAGAATGCAGGTGGTGGCTTTCAGGTGTCCGTCAGATGACCGAAACCAAGAGCTAATGAGATAAAGATCCAAGACCCAGAAAACAAGCTCCTCCACATGCAAAGGACATTTCTCTACCTCTCTACTCGCATCTCTCCTGCTTCCCCTCATGCTTCATGGGATACAAAGCTGCCAGGGTGGTGAGAGGGAGCACTGCACATTCACACCTGTTCTGTTACCCAGGACACACCAGGGACCTGAGTAAAGGACGAAAAGGGGTAGCATTTCCAAGAACAAAATTGTTTGTTCAAAATTTCAGCAAGAAAGTAGTCAGAAAATCAACAAAATGATTTTGACTTTGAATCCCAGGAGTTTGAGCTGCCTTTAAAAGAAATTGGCTTGCCTTGGCCAGTGTGGTTCAGTTTGTTGGAGTGTCATCCCGGGTAGCAAAGGGTTGAGGATTCAATTCCCATTCAGGGCACATACCCAAGTTGCAGGTTCGATATCTGGTGGGTTCGATATCTGGTCAGGGCACGTACAGGAGGCAACTGATCAATGTTTGTCTCTCACATCAATGTTTCTCTTTCTCCCTCTTCCTTCCTCTCATTCTAAAATCAATATAAACATATCCTCAGGAGAGGGTTTAAAAAAAGAAACTGGCTTAAAACAGTAAAACTGTAAAAACCATGAGTAGAAGCTGCTCAGGCCCCAGCTAAATGCAGGTTTGCAAAGAACTTCGGAGGCAGCTTCACTGAGGGAGCCAGAGGCCGTTCTCTTCCCCAGAGTGAAGAATGAAGTATCTTTTGTTAGAGTCTCCCCAAAACAGTACTAGAAAAATGAGTTTCTACTGACTTCGCTTGAGTCATTGTTGGTTCCTGACACAGGAGGGGTGAACTGCTCTGGCCGCCAGGCCTAGGCGTGGGGACAGACAGCCTCTATCTCAGTGGTTCTCAACCTTCCTAATGCCGCGACCCTTTAACACAGTTCTTCATGTTGTGGTGACCCCCAACCATAAAATTATTTTCGTTGCTACTTCATAACTGTAATTTTGCTACTGCTATGAATCGTAATGTAAATATCTGATGTGCAGGATGTATTTTCATTGTTACAAATTGAACATAATTAAAGCATAGTGATTAATCACAAAAACAATATGTAATTATATATGTGTTTTCCAATGGTCTTAGGCGACCTCTGTGAAAGGGTGGTTTGACCCCCCAAAGGGGTCGCGACCCACAGGTTGAGAACCGCTGCTCTATCTGCATTATGAGTGGGGAAGATGCATCCTGGGAGGGACTGGAGTGCCGGAAACCAATTCCAGCATGACATCAGGGCTGAATCTGGGAATGGCTGATGGCATTTCCCCAAACCTGAAAAGGATGATTGTTTGCTGCCAGATAACTCAGGGCATCTTAATCTACATGTTATTGCCTCCTTCTGGCCAAACACCTGAACAGCCATAGGCTAATTCCCCCATTCTGACAATGCTTGTGTATACCCTTTGAAGTGTATATCTCTGCCTAGCCCCAGGACAAATTGTGTTAATAAAAAGCACAGGGGTCCTGAGACGAGGAGAACTTAGAATTTAGAACTTAGATCTTAGTTTCCTTTAAGCTAAGCTCCTCTGACCCCCAAATGCCTTTCACAATTATATTTCATCTCTGGACTCCTATTTAATCTACGCACAGCCTTCTCCAGATGTCCTGAACCCTACTAGATGCTGGAACTAGAACCCCAGCATAGGAGCAAGTGGGTTCTCCCTTCAGACCTCAGGTCCAGGTTTCTCCGTCATGAAACACGGGCTCTGCATGTTTAGTTTATTAACTATTGGAGAAGGTCAAACAAGAAAGCTCAGCACAAGTTCCAGCCTCCCTGTCACTTTTCATTTATTTGCAGGGACAATTGCTTTGTTTCACTCACCCTTTTTAAAAAGCCAACCAGACTGGCTGGTGTGGCTCAGTGGTTGAGCATGTACCTATGAACCAGGAGATCACAGTTTGGTTCCTGGGCAGGGCACATGCCCGGGTTGCCAACTCAATTCCCAGTAGGGAGTGTTCAGGAGGCAGCCAATCAATGATTCTTTCTCATCATTGATGTTTCTATCTCCTCTCCCTCTCCCTTTCTTTCTGAAATTAATAAAAATATATTGAAAAATAAAATCCCAACCAAGCACCATGATGTGGTTGTAAGTTTGAATAGCTGTCATGAAAGCAATTTCAGTAAAAATAAATAAACCACCTAAAGGATAGATTTACTCAAAGCAGAATCCTTGCCAAGGACAATGTGGACATTAAAGGGAAAGGTGCCATCTAGTGGCTGTGTCCATTCACATTGTTGCTGAAAATCAAATTAGAGGATTTGGGAAATCAGCTCTCTTGGGAAGGGGATCATTTTATTAGTGAAAGGAATAACATGACTGAAGAGTGGGCATTATTTTGCATCTTTAAGAAAACCTGAGATGTAACTGAGAACAATGAGAAAATTCACTGATGTAATAGTTCTACAGAAACTATTGTTATTCATTTCATTGTGTCTATGATAAATTAAATTCTTTTCCTGGCTTACTATTGATGGCTGAAATTTCTAATCTATGACTGGAAAAGTCTCCAACTACTACATTTAACTGATTCTATAGGCATGTTCCTCATTCATATTCATTTGACCCAATAATGCCACCACTGGTTTGACTTGGACAGCTAACAAAGTGAATAAGTCTTAGTAATATAATATTCCATGGAGAGAGCAATTTCCCAACATTTATCTACCATGTTATACTATTTTAAATGATATCATCATAAAAAATAAGGTTAAAATCAACCAAAATAAGAAATACATATATTTTAGGATGACATACAGATGTGATAAAAATTTGAGAAAGGTAATGCAAGGAAATAGTTTTCCTGGGTCATGGAATGAGGGAGTGTTATCAGGGAACAAAATTATTATTTTCAGGATTTTAAAATAATACAAAATACACAAATAACAATATATTTGTACAATATATCCACCGAGTCTGTTTCTCAGCAGTGGTTGAGCACTGTGTTGTGTCTGATGGTAAAACAGATTAACGCAGCTTCCTGCTAAAGGTTTCAAAGGTAAGAGTAGTGCTTGTTCTTAAATTGGGGTTCTCCCCCAGCCTAATCATGGCTGCACAATAAATTCCTAGAATAACAGAATGGTAGAACAGAAAGGGACCTTAGAGGCCTGCATGAATCTCTTAATTGTTCAGAAAAGGAATTGAAGCCCAGAGAGGGCATGTGCATTTCCTAAAGCCACACAGCTTGGCAGAAGCAGGGCATGGGATTGAACCAGCTACCTGGTGCTTGTGGGAGTACACTGTGCTGTCCCGACAACAACAACTCAACATTGGAATTATGTCCATGACCTTGTTTTGTACCTTGTCAACATTCAATTGACACTTAGAAAATGCCTGCCAAAAACCTGAGAGAGAAGAGTTTACCTGTGAAATCACAGACCACACACATGCTGTTCATGGAACAGCTTAGTTTTTAGGGAACTGAAAGAAATTTACGGTTCACAGAGTACTTTTTCATATTGAATGTTTTGCTAAAATATTTCAAATTACACATCTATTGGTGTTAGATTGCCTATATTAGATTTTATATAAACTGTTGTTTATCAACTATCCCATGGGATGTATAAACATTCATCATTGAAATGTGACAAAATATCTCTTCATAAAAGAGACAGTGTATCATAGTCAATATTCGTGGAAAATAAAGTGATACTGACTGTAAGGAACCAGATAATATATGATCATCATTCATATAGACCTACCATCTACGTTTTTATAAAACACTAGAGGCCTGGTGCACAAAGTTCATGCATGGGAAGGGGAGGTGTCCCTCAGCCTGGCCTGCACCCTCTCCAATCTGGGACCCCTCAGAGGATGTCCGACTGCCTAAACTGACAATCAGACATTCCTCTCACAATCCAGGACTGCTGGCTCCTAACCACTCACCAGCCTGCCTGCCTGATTGCCTCTAACCGCTTCTGCCTGCCAGACTGATTGCCCCCAACTGCCCTCCCCTGTTGTGACCACCCTCCTCCACTGGGACCAGCCTCCTCTGTGCCACGCAGAGCTACAGGACCCCCAGGCCTCACTGTGTGGAGTGGCCACTGGACCCCGCCTCCGCTGTGTGTGTGGCCATCTTGTGACAGCCATCTTGTGAGGATGTGAGGGCATGATGCCACCTAGGCTTTTATTAGTATAGATTAGGCTAAACATTTATTATTAGAGGCATATAAAAATTTAATAAAGGAGAAAGAATTAATGATTTCCATTGCCTTTATTTTGAAAAAAAAACTGCAACACTTTCATCCAAAATGAGGATAGCTCCTTGTGCCCTTGACTGACTCAGTGCCGACTTTGATAGTTGGTTCAGTTTGTTTATGTTGATCAAAAGGATTAGAGTTATTCCCACAGGACCAAGTAAGGAGGGGGTCCATGGTGAGCATGTGTGAGAGGCAATAAAGGAATTGAAACTCAGAGACATTTTTTAAAAAATCATACAAGGGCCAGAGTGCATGAAAGTCAGTTGTGTTATAGTTCAAGGAGAGACCCGGGTCTCAACTCCCTATTAATAGAATTCAGCTCCTCAGTATATTCTGACACACTTTTTCTTACTTCCTGCTGGCTTAGACTTAGGTTTTCAATATAATTATTGGGAGAAGGCTTCTGCTAGGCTCGGTTAATAACTACCAATTAATAACCTTTGGGTGGAGCCTTTAGCATCAAATCCTGTCACAGACCTGAGGCCGCCTGTGAAGGGACAACCATTGGTTCAGAGGTCCATTTCTAAATCAGAGACCAGACCTACTGAATGAAAACAAATCAAAATTGTTAAATCCAGTCTCGACACTAATAACGACTGATCACAGACAAGCAATGGAATCCTAATCAGGTTTTCCAAGATCTATAAACTTATGGCATACTGATTTAGAGGCTGTTTTTACAATGCAATCAAGGAATTCTGTTGGAGTTGATTTAGAAGATCCAGGGTAATTAATTTGATAACAATTAGTTGGTCCAAATCATTTGTAATGACAACCAAGATAGCTCAACTGGTTCATCAAAAACACACATACTTTCTCTGAATATTGGTTTTCATATTCCTCTTTATCCTATAAAATAAAAGGATAATATGCAAATTGACACTAACAGCAGAATGACTGGGAATGACTGGTCACTATGACACACACTGACCACCAGGGGGCAGATGCTCAATGCAGGAGCTGCCCCCTGGTGGTCAGTGTGCTCCCACAAAGGGAGCTCTACTCAGCCACAAGCCAGGCTGACGGCTTCCAGCACAGAGGTCATGGCAGGAGCCTCTCCCGCCTCCTCAGCAGCGCTGAGGATGTCCGACTGCAGCTTAGGCCTGCTCCCCGCTGGCAAGTGGACATCCCATGGGGGCTCCTGGGCTGCCAGAGGGAGGTCTGACTGCCAGCTTAGGCCTGATCCCCTGGGAAGCGGGCCTAAGCCAGCAAGTGGACATCTCCCAAGGGGTCCCAGACTGCAAGAGGGCACAGGCCCTTCTGAGGGACCCCCAAGTGCACAAATTTTTGTGCACCAGGCCTCTAGTTATATTATAAGAATTTGAATATCCATGATCTCTTTTAAAAGCCAGACTCCATTTAAATCATTTATATAAAATTGATTTTGAAAAAGAGAAAAACCTGAGGTATATCAGGTCAATGGTTAGATAATCTAATACAAATGAATAAATAAATACACAGCAATGAGCACGGAGACCCATTTAGTAGAGGCCATTACATGGGCTACATATGTATTCATAGTGGGAAGCAATTTATTGAATCTGGGTAATTTTCTAAATACACCCTCTGTATGCTAACATCATCACCAAAGCAGCAGAAAATAGTTCCAAAGCCTTGGTAAAGACCCTCATGGAGTGGACACCCTTTAGAGAACCTAAAATACTAGAAGAAGGGATGATCACCAAAGACTCTGAGCAGGGTAACAAATAAAACATTATTATGAGAGCTATTTGTGAGGCACTTTGGTAAGCACTTCAGACACATTACTCCTTTCCTTTTAGCAAAATTAGTTGGGGTAAGTTCTATGATTATTAGCCCTGCTCATTTTACAAAGGAGAGCAGGTTTTGATAAGAGGTTTAAAGGGCTAACTACACATCCTGGGAAGGCTGCAGTAATTTATTCCTTTGGGTTAATTAAAACTACCTCTAAAATATACATTTTAAATGTAAATATTTCCAAGGAAAGAAACTTTTTTATCATTTATCAAAAATATGAAGAAACAACTGATTATAAATGGCTGTGTCTGTGTAAATGTATTTTACAGTGATTTCTTTACTAACCAGTAGAACCTGTAAGAAATCTGTTTGGAGTAAGTTATATTATTAGAGTAACAATCCTAATATATAAAAAGCCAGGGGCTGTCACGACCTAAATGACTGGATGGATGATCAAACAGCAGGCTCCATTGATCAGGGGATGGCTAACGGGGGAACTGGGTTCCCTCAGGCTCTGATGAATCCATGGCAGCAGCGACTGGTGAGCAGGCAGGTGGAAGGCAGACCACTTGGTCCCTCCTCCCAGCCCTCAGACTCCAATCAATCAGTGGTGGAGATGGGGCAGAACTGGGGACTGGCCCCCTAGGTAGTCCTCCAGGTTCACTCTCCAGAGGACAGGACAGGCACCAATGGACCAGTGCTGCTGGCATAATCCTGATAGCGCTGCCGCCAACCTCCTGGAATTTGTCCTTGGGCACTGTGGCTGCTTCCCCTCCCTAGACACTCCACAAGGAAGAAAAGATACCGCCAGCAGCGCCAGGGGTGACCAGTGGTGACTGCTCTCCCTGTGCTTCCTCTAGGTCACTCGAACTGGGCCCCCGCCCACCCCACTCCAGATGAAGTGTGAGCACTGGACATGGAAGGAATGTACTAAAAAAACAATGACCAAGAGAATGCCGCAGTCAATGTCCGTAGTCCGGCTTAGGAGAACGGAGAGAAGGGAGAATTCCATAAGTTGGCCGATGCCAAGATATTTCTGAGTGACTGCCTGACGTGTGACAGTTGTGTGACCACAGAGGAAGGAGTCCAAGTTTCTCAACAGAACACCAAGGACTTCTTCCGTGTTCTGAACCTTAATAAGAAATGTGATACCTCACAGCACAAGGTGCTGGCAGTGTCTGTGTGTCCTCAGCCTCTGCCTTATTTTGTTGCTAAATTCAGCCTCAGTGACACTGATGCATCCAGAAGGCACTGCAGCTTCCTCAAAAGCCTTGGGGCGCACTGTCTTTCACATAAAGGTAGCTGCGGACTTCAGCATCCTGGAGAGTCAGAAGGCATTTGGGCGTCAGTACTGCCAGCACCGTGAGGAAGAGCCTAGCTACCCATGCTGACCTCCGCCTGCCCGGCTGGGTCCGATATACAGAGCATGTGCTGGGTCACCAATCACCCCCCACTTCTGCAGGCCAAGTCTCCGCAGCAGATCATGGGCTGTCTGGTGAAGGATTATTTCACCAGACGGCAGAACCTGTCCCCAGACAAGATTTTCCACGTCGTTGTGGCCCGTGTTATGACAAGAAACTGGAGGCCCTTAAGGATGTTCCCACAGCTTTACATAGTTCCCAGGGGCTGACTGTGTGTTAACCTCGGGTGAAATTGTCCAGATAATGGGTCAAAGTGACCTCGCCTTGAATGACGCTGCTGTGGACATTCTGTTTGGAGACATGAAGGAGGAGGAGGTGAGGCTCCACAAGGGTGCCAGCTCTGATGGGTACCTGGCTCACGTCTTCAGGCACACGGCCAAGGAGCTGTTCAGTGAGGATGTGGGGGTGCTCACCTACCACACCCTGAGGACCAAAGACTTCCAGGAGGTCACCCTTGAAAGGGATGGACAGGTTCTGTTACGCTTTGAGGCTGCTTACAGCTTTCGGAACATCCAGAAGTTATCCTGAAGCTGTAGAGGGGCAAGTTCCCCTGCCCCTTTGTGGAGGTCCTGGCCTGCGCCAGGCATGCCTAAGCGGCAAGGGCCAGGCCCAGGTGGATGACGGGTGTGCAGACAGGGCACTGCTGTGGCAGATGGAAGGCATCTATGCAGCCATCCCAGTGTGGCCCCCGGAGACCAGCACCCATGTGCGGGAGCTGTACCAGAAGTGGGTGGGGTAGGGATGGGCAACTCCCCCTGAGTCAAGGCAGCCCTGCATACCGCCTAGCATAGCCCAGGGCAGGCTGCCAGGACATTAAGTGGTAAAAGTCCAGCAGACACTTGGCTTCCAGGCCACCTGAAAAAGGGTGTCAGACACATGAAGGAAAGGCTTAGCATCTCTGTCATCACTTTGGTTTTCAGAATCCTCTGCTCCCTAAGTTGTAGTCACATGGATGCAACTGGAATACTGTATCTCAAGAGGATTGCCCCAATGTACATATCCTTTTATCCGATGATGAAAAATTCCCCCCCAAAAAAACCCTGGAAGTGTCCTGCGACTAAGCGGCAAGGGCCAGGCCCAGGTGGATGACGGGTGTGCAGACAGGGCACTGCTGTGGCAGATGGAAGGCATCTATGCTGCCATCCCCGTGCAGTCCGAGGAGACCAGCGCCCATGTGCGGGAGCTGTACCAGGAGTGGCTGGGGTGGGGGGTGGCGACTCCCCCTGTGCCCAGGCGGCCCTGCACACCGCCTAGCAGGGCCCAGGGTAACCTGCCAGGACATCAAAGGTCCAGCAGACGCCCAGCCTGCAGGCCGCCTGAGGAGAAGTGTCAGACGCGTAAAGGAAAGGCTTAGTATCTCTGTCATCACTTCGGTTTTCAGAATTCCCTGCTCGCCATCTGTCAGCTCCCTCCCTCTGAGGGGTGCTGTTGTAGTCACATGGATGCAACTGGAATACTGTATCTCAAGAGGATTGCCCCAATGTACATATCCTTTTATCCGATGATGAAAAATTCCCCCCCAAAAAAACCCTGGAAGTGTCCTGCGAAGAGCAGAGAGTTGGTTCTGTGCATGTGCCTCAGAGGGATTAGATGAGGAAATGGTCTGGCTTGGCCCTGACGTTACCCACTTACGGTACCCGCCTTTGCTACAATGTGAATAAACTGTCACCTTTGGAATAGGGGCTCATACGAAAGTCTGCATTCCCAACTTTTCTTGAAACAGATCTGTGTTCTGCAGCTGTGGCCACCATCCTGAGATCAGGTCCTGTCGCTGAGAATCATGGGGCACTGCAGTGGAACTGCCCCCCACCCCCCCACCCCCCTGTGTGCCCTTTTATGTCCAGGGATTGAGCTGAACTCACTTTAGGGAGGCCTGGCAAGGGTGACAGCTGTCACAGATGGAAGGATGGAGAGGCACACACCCTGCTCGGTCCCTCCCTGGGTGGGTCAGGCAGGTGAAGACCGGCCAGCCCACCCCACAGTTGGGTGAGATAGTGTCCTCTGTGTCCACCTCTCACCCCGTGGGCCCAGCCACTCCCTCAGCTCCGGGCAGCCCTCTGTGTCCTATGACAGTACTCTCTGCCCTCACATGCTGCTCACTCTAAATGAGAAGGAAGAGTAGTTGGCCTACAGACAACTACACAGAAAGACAGGGCTCACATCTGGCGAGAGGGTGCAGGCCGGGCTGAGGGACCCCCCCCTCCCCAGGGTATGAATTTCATGCACCGGGCCTCTAGTTATCATCATAATGGTTATCATCATAATGGTAATTGGTGATATGTATTTTTAAGCTTTTTTTAAAATCCTCATCCCAAGATATGTTTTTAATTGATTTTAGAGAGAGAGGAAGGGAGGGAGGGGGAGAGAGAAACATTGATGTGAAAGAGA
This sequence comes from Myotis davidii, assembly GCF_000327345.1. Classification (NCBI taxonomy): domain Eukaryota; kingdom Metazoa; phylum Chordata; class Mammalia; order Chiroptera; family Vespertilionidae; genus Myotis; species Myotis davidii. Next base: position 1,503,652 of record NW_006286673.1, read on the forward strand.
AACATGGATCAGTTGCCTCCTGTAGGTGCCCCGGCCAGGGATTGAACCTGCACCCTAGATATGTGCCTGACTGGGAATCAAACCCCCAACCTTTTCGGTGTATGGGACTAAATCCAACCCACTGAGCCACCCGGCCAGGGCTGGGCTTTAAAGCTTTTAAAGTACCATTATTCAGTTCTTACTGTCTAAAAGACACCATGCTAAATAGTTTATATTTTCTAACAATATTATCAACCAAAGAGTAATTTTAATGATTATAGAAACGAATCTACTTTAATAATATGTTCTATGAAGTTAAAAAAGAGTCAATTGAAAAGTAACAAAAACAGCTTTTCTCCCCTGAGCTTTATGCTGTGTAAGTATGCTGTTGCTTCTGGCTTGTCTCCACTAAAAAGACATTTTGCTAATGAATATTTATTTCACTGCCACAAACAATAATGCATAACAAGGCTGTATAAATGCCATCATGAGTATTTTTTCCCTTCCTCTGTCCTCTGATATGTAGCCATTTAATTTTTCTCTAACTGACAGGTATTTGTTTCAGAGCTCCAAAAAGCAATGCCTTAAAATTCGATTATAATATTCATTTCCTTCTGTTTCTGGCATGTTGAAATTCCTCCTTCATACAAGTAAACTAGAATATTTTACCAAAAAGACCAACAAACAGTTGGCAATAAAAGTTCACATTTATTCTCTGAGATAATGATTTTTGACCAGTAAATGAAACTAAAGAAAAACACTCAGGGGAAAAGCTAGACAGTAATCCTGACAATTTTATACTAACACTAGAGGCCCGGTGCACAAAACATTTGTGCACTCAGGTGGGTCCCTCCCTTTTCCCTCTCTCAATCTGGGGCCCCTTGGGGGCCCCTTCCACTGGGGTAGGGCAGCAGCTTGTCTGGCCCCTGAGAAACCCAACTGGAGTCCAGAGCCTCGACCACTTTGACGCCAAAATCTTCCTCCACCTTTGTCTGCACAGGGGCCTGTTCCCTCTCGCAATCTGGGACCCTTTGGGGGCCCCTTCCACTGGGGTAGGGCAGCAGCTTGTCTGGCCCCTGAGAAACCCAACTGGAGTCCAGAGCCTCGACCACTTTGACGCCAAAATCTTCCTCCACCTTTGTCTGCACAGGGGCCAGCTCCGGAGTCAGCGGGACTCCCACCCGGCACCCTTCCCGTGGCTCTTGCCGCCTCTTCCAACCACTGGACCCCTCACCAGGGGCAGGGCTGCTGGCTTCTGCAGGTGCTAGTGTCCTCCTGGGCGGGGACAGCCTCTCTTTCTAGAAGTCAAAATCTTCCTCCACCTTTGTCTGCACAGGGGCCAGCTCCGGAGTCAGCGGGACTCCCACCCGGCACCCTTCCCGTGGCTCTTGCCGCCTCTTCCAACCACTGGACCCCTCACCAGGGGCAGGGCTGCTGGCTTCTGCAGGTGCTAGTGTCCTCCTGGGCGGGGACAGCCTCTCTTTCTCCAGAGGCTCGTTCTCAGCGTTGCCTGGGGTGGGGCGTCTGTGCCCTGGCTGCTCTCGTCCTCCAGTAAGGTGATGAAACTGGCTGGCCCAGTAGTTGTCACCCTAGGAGTCCAGCACCCTCATGAGGAACCTCCGCTCCTGCTGGAGTCTCTGTGTTATCCTCTATATCTGATGGAGCCTGTTCAGGCCCTCGCTTTCTCCAGAGGCTCGTTCTCAGCGTTGCCTGGGGTGGGGCGTCTGTGCCCTGGCTGCTCTCGTCCTCCAGTAAGGTGATGAAACTGGCTGGCCCAGTAGTTGTCACCCTAGGAGTCCAGCACCCTCATGAGGAACCTCCGCTCCTGCTGGAGTCTCTGTGTTATCCTCTATATCTGATGGAGCCTGTTCAGGACCTGCTCCATCTCCCTGCAGCGCTGACCCAGCATCTGGTACTTCCTGTGATTGAGTTCCCCTTGGTACCGTGGCTGCTGGCCTTGGGCTACCTCCTCCTCTTCATCTTGCTCCTGGAGGTTGGAGCTACCCAGACCCCCAGACACAAACTCCACTTCGGTCTCAAGCTCGCTCTCCAGAATGTGACGACTGAACAGCGGAGGCAGCCCCAGCTCCAAGCAGGGAGGTGCTGAGAACTCCTCGCTGGTATAAGGCTGCTGGCCAGGCATCTGAGTCACCTCCATCTTTATTCCTGTCCCGACACCACGCAGTTTGACCACGGAGACTCTCCACTTGGGAGACCCCTGGGTCTCCTTCAGGGGCTGGGGATGCGCCACTGCCCAGGCACCGGATCGCATGCCTCCACGGCTACACAGCCCTGGCCCCTGGGTCTCCTTCTGGGGCCTGGCTGCGTTGCCCCGGGACCAGATTGTGTCCCCAGGCAGGGATGCAGCCTGGCGTCTGGCCCTGCCTCTAGGTGTTCTCCCATCACTGGTGATCGGTGATTTGAGAAGCCAGCGGGGCAGGGAAGAGGCGGACATCCCCTCTTCCCTGCCCCACCCATCTTCTCTGATTACTGGCCCAGGTCTGGCAAAGGTGGCCTGGCTTCTCGATCACAATGGTGGCCCAGTTCTCCGGCTCTTGGCTGCCACCTGGGTTCCAACAGTGGCAGGGGGCGTTTTCCCTCGGTGATCTGAGAAGCCAGTGGGGCAGGGAAGAGGCGGACATCCCCTCTTCCCTGCCCCACCCAGCTTCTCCGATTACTGGCCCAGGTCTGGCAAAGGTGGCCTGGCTTCTCGATCACAATGGTGGCCCAGTTCTCCGGCTCTTGGGTGCCACCTGGGTTCCAACAGTGGCAGGCGGCTTCTTCCATCCTTCCCCTTTCGCCTCCTATCATTGTGTCTACCTATGCAAATTAACCGCCATCTTTGTTGGTGGTTAACCACCATCTTGGCTGGCGATTAATTTGCATATCTCGATGATCAGCCAATGGGAAGAGTAGCGAAGTTACGATTAATTACTATGTTTCTCTATTATTATATAGGATATCAACAACAGGTTAGTCAGACATTAATTTTATCAAGTAAATATTTAGGTGTTCTCCCATCACTGGTGATCGGTGATTTGAGAAGCCAGCGGGGCAGGGAAGAGGCGGACATCCCCTCTTCCCTGCCCCACCCATCTTCTCTGATTACTGGCCCAGGTCTGGCAAAGGTGGCCTGGCTTCTCGATCACAATGGTGGCCCAGTTCTCCGGCTCTTGGGTGCCACCTGGGTTCCAACAGTGGCAGGCGGCTTCTTCCATCCTTCCCCTTTCGCCTCCTATCATTGTGTCTACCTATGCAAATTAACCGCCATCTTCGTTGGTCCTCCCTGTTCACGTCAGCTGCCTGGCTGCTGGCCGCCATCTTGGCTGGCGATTAATTTGCATATCTCGATGATTAGCCAATGGGAAGATTAGCGAAGTTATGATTAATTACCATGTTTCTCTATTATTAGATAGGATATCAACAACAGATTAGTCAGACATTAATTTTATCAAGTAAATATTTCATTTTTAAAGACTCCTCTGGGATTTCATGATACAGGAAGGAGATTTATTTTAACATTATGATAGACAACATAATGACCCCAAATATGTCCATATCCTCATCCCTGGAACCTGCAACTATGCTATGGTACAAGATAAGAAGGAATTAAGGTAGCAGAAGGAATTAAGGTTGCCAATAAGATGACTCTAAAGTAAAGGGATCAGGTTGAATTACTTGGGTGGGCCCACTGTAGATATAAGAGTCATTAAATAGGGAAGCAGGAGGCCCAGAAATGTGGCATTGGGAGAAAGACTGGATGGAGGACAAAAGAAAGATGGAGAAAGAGGCCACGCGCCAATGAATGTGTGTGTGTCCTCTGGAAGCTGGAAAAGGCAGAGGACATTTTCTCTCTAGAGCTTTCAAGGGAAGCACACCCTTGCTGGCGCCTTGTTTTAGCCCAGTGAGACTTGAGTGGGACTTCTGACCTGCAGAACTGTAAGAGAATTAACCTGCATTGTTTTAACCCATGAAATTCATGGTCATTTGTTCTAGCATCAACAGGAGATGAATACAGACGTTGCACGCTGTTATTAATTCAGCATTTTGTAAGGTCTCTTTCGACTCCTTCTCCAGGGAAGTCTTCGCTGAGCCATCATTCTGTGACGGGATCTTTGCCTTGGTGCTCCCCTAGAGCACATTAGATGGTGCAGTAATTTCCCATGTACTTTTCTGTAACCTATGATATACCAAGGGTTCCATGAACGTCAGCACCATGTATTTAATCTCTGCATGAAGAGCTAGTTTCTAAACTTTTATGCAAAGCTCAGCAGCAGCAAACTAGGTAGTGTGTCCTGGGAGCCTATACATACATGTCCAAACGAAGTTATTCTAAGCACATTGCAGTCCTACCTTGGAAACTAGTGGCAAAAGTATAAACAGTTACCAGTGTTATAAAATGAACTGTCACATGAATGCTGTAATCCAAGACTACAGAGAAAATACCGGGTCAAACACAATAGTTCTAAATTGTAACAGGTGAGTGGGCTGTGGATTAGTTACACCAGCTACCAAGTCATTCACAAGGAAAAGGTAGCATTTGAGTTGCTGTTAAAATGTCTGAACCACACACAATGTTTAGACTTTGAGTAATGGCTAGCCTTAGGTAAAAAACATTTAAAGCAAATAACTATTGTCTTTGGCAGTTAATGGGTTTTATTTTTCCCTTCTTCATTTTATCATTTCCCCCTGGTGACAATACCCTTTTCCCATATCCTGTGATGCTTGCTATCTCATTTCCCTGTCAATAATCTTCCTTTACAACATTATTCAATAAAAGTCATTCACTATCAACATAAATTTAAGAAAATGAGTATTTGCATTTCAAGCATTTTGCTCTTTGGAGCGCAATTCTATCTGCTGAAGTTTTTCAGGCATCAGCAAATACAGGCTAAGGATGATGTGTGGGTGGAGGTCCTTTCTCTGCCTCAACTCCAACCCTAGCATTGTGCCATAAGTTGGAGGGTCGAACTTAATGAGTTGTTCTAAGGCCATTTCAATCTTGAGGATTTTCTATTACACAAAGCAGAACAAAATTAAAACCATGTGTATTAAAAGCACAAATGAGAAAAGTAATCTTAAAGTCCTTAAAAGAAATATAGTACCACTATGGCCTCCGGGTAGGTGCAGAGGGATTTGAAGTAGTGATTTAATCCCCCACCGCCCCCATATAATTACAAAACTCATAGATTCTGTTCCAGTTCTAGGTGTCTATTCCTGGCTTTCTCTGTATTCCTTTAGCCTCTTTACCCCTCTCTCTGTGCTAATACACACTGTCTTATTTTGTTGTAGTTTTTAGACTTCATAAGTCTAAAAGTCCTGAATAATAAGATTTGTCTTAATTTCTACTAAAATAAGTTTCCCATATTGTCCTTCTTAAAATTCGTTTGCCTGTTCTTGACTCTTCCCCATCAACTGTATTGTAGGATCACTTTGAGCTCCTAATCTGTGGGAATTGTTATTGGAATTGCATTGCATTTGGGGGCAACAGATGACATCTTTGTCATACTGGGTTTCCTACCTATGAACATAGAATGTATTGCCATTTATTTAGGCCTTCCTAAATGTATTTCGTTAAAATGTTATGTTAGATTCATCATTAAAATCTCATTTTGACTCTTTCCACTCAAATGGGAGTATATTTTTCCCATTCATGTGAAAGCTTCATCTTGCTTCTGGCTTCCTTTCCCTTGTGATAAAGATATATATGTATAGCACTATTTTTTACTGTCTGAATAGTATTTAGTTATATGAATGTGTTATATTTTATTTAAGAAAACTCCTCTTTGATAGAATTTTATGTTGTTTTGTTTTTGTTTTAAATTCTCACCAAAAGGTATGTTTGTGGGCTGTTGTTGTTTTAAGTTGATTTTCAGAAAGAAAAGAAGGGGGGGAGAGAGAGAGACAGGGAGAAAGAAACATTGATCAGTTGCCTCTTGTATGCACTCTGATTAGGGATCAAACCTACATCCTAGGTATGTACCCTGACCTGGAATTAAACCTACAGCTTTTTGGTGAATGGGATGACACTCCAACCAACTGAGCCACCTGGCTAGGTTATGTTGTTCAGTATTTGCTATAACTAAAAATGCTTTAGGAAACATCTTTATACATCATTGTGCCCTTGTGAGAATATTACTGTAGGGTAATTTTCATGAAGTGAATTTCTGTTGAAAGAGTACATGTATTGCCCTGACCAGTTTGGCGCAGTGGATAGAGCGTACATGTATTTAAAGTTTGCATTAAAATGCCATATCTGTGTATAAATAAATACCACAAAGTGGATGGCTTAGACAAGTGAAATTTACTATGTCGTGGCTCTGGAAGACAGAAAATCTAGAGGAAGATGTTGACAGATTGGTTCCTTCTGAGGCTACGGGGAGAATCTGTTCATGCCTCTCCCCCAGCTTCTGGTGTTGCCAGAAATCCATGGTGTGCTTTGGCATGTAGATGCATCTTTACTTTCTTGTTCAATGTGTCCAAATAGCCCCTTTTTTATAAAAACACGGGTCATATTGGATTAGAGCCCATCTTAACGACCTCATTTTAATCGGATGACCTCTGAAATAGAGACCCTATTTCCAAACGAAGCTCCTTTTGGAGGTTGTGGGGATTAGGGCTCTAACCTATCTTTCTGGGGAGACACAATTCAATCTGTAACACTCCAATATTCACTTGATTGCCTTTCTAAGTCCCAGTCACAATCTATTCTGACCAATGCTCACTTGCTAATCTTCTTGAAGCAGTGAGTTTCATTATAACACAGGATATGTTTTTTTAACATAGGATATTGCATAGACAACTTTTCATTTCACATTGCAATTATTTATCTTAATATAAATTGAGACTACATGTTGGGTGCTGCTCAAAATAATTATTTATACATTTTTATTTTGTGGGTGTGTATGTGTAGGCCAGCCATCAGTGAGGTTGTATCCTGTGGGAACATACTAGTACACGGCAATTACTGGATCTAACAGCATCTATTCTTCAGTTAGATCAAAACACTTTAACCTCCCACCCAGTGCTTCCGTTTCCTGCACCATCACTGTAGGGTTAATAACACCCAACAGTCTCCCCAAGATCACAGAACTGCTGTGGTGAGTCAGGAACAATAATCACCCGAATGCTCTCTAAAATTAAGGTATATGCAAGGAGTGTGTTTGTGTCAGTAGCTTCTCATCATCACTGTTGTTTGTTCTGGTGCAGTTTGGTTGTCCTCTTAATAGATATTTGGGTAACTGCAGAATCCGCTGCCCTGTGGACAATTTTGGTAAACTTTTGGTGGCTTTTCATCACGGTATGGACCTCTCTACATTGCTGCCAAAGCTTTCATACGTTGAGACTGATGGCACTTGGCTACTTAGCCTTCTTTCTTTAGCGCCTGGAAGAAGGGGCAGAGGGGTTCGAGTCCGTTTGCGTTAGTGGGCCAGGGGAAGAAATGAGGGAGACAGAGAGGAGGCCAAAGCTCTGAGAGTGGAACTCAGACATGGGTACTGCTTCTTCCCCGCTCCACCCACCCACTCAATGCCCAGGTGTGGTTCATCTCAGACGCCCCTGGGAGCCCACCGCGCAGTGCGGGCCCATCCACCCTTGCTCTGCCCTCCTTAAGCCTCTCCGAGGGCTCAAGAAGGGCCCGTGGGAACTCTAAGTCTTAGAAGTCATGTGTGTTGTCTTCCCAGACACACAAGGCCATGGGGAGAGGATTGGGCTTACCCCTCAGCTCCGGAGACCCGCCCAGCACTTGATCAATCCCAGCTCCTCAACTGCACAGCGCAGCCCCTCGCCAGGCTCCGCCCCCCCTCGGGTGAGCCCCTTGCAGCTCAT
>NW_006286673.1:1511588-1514632 GCF_000327345.1 Myotis davidii
CGAGAGTCCCGCCCCGTCGCAGCAGGAGCCCGCCCTATTCCTCGCCGGCCTATTGGAGAGGGCGTCGCCATAGGCTCCAACCAATGGGATCACGGCTGGCACAGCGCGTCAGGATAAGTGGGTCCCCGCTGACCCTGCGCTGGCCCCCTCCCCCCTCTTCTCGGATTCCAGGACCCTTAGACCCTTCGCCTGGGCCTCTTGGACCCTTAAACCCCCTCGCCTGGGCCTCTCGGACTCCTAGACGCCCACGCCAGGGGCTCTTGTACGTCGAGGCCTCTTGTACAGGGCTCTGTACCCCGAGAACTCTCTTCTGTAGCTTTTGTACCCCAAAACCCCTCTCCAGGGCTCCTAGACCCCTCGGGGCTCCAATACCCTGAGGTATCTCGCTTGGGGCTCTCACACCCTGAAATCCCTGTTCGAGTTATATCCCAAGTCAAGACTCCTCATTGGTGGCTCCCGTATCCTGAGACTCGCTCACCCGGGGTCCTCTACCCGAGACCACTCGACTGGGGCTCCTGGACTTTTAAGACCCCTCTCTTGGGGCTCCTGTGCCCCAAAATCCCGCTCCTGGGGCTCCGGTATCCTTAGACCCTTAACGGGGCTCCTGTATTTTTAGAGCCCTCTCCTGGGGCTTTTGTACCCTGAGACCCCTCACGGTGGGCTCTAGTAATCCTGGACTCCTCCTTGTGGACCCCAGTACCTTCAGACCCCTCTTCTGGGGTTCCTGGACTCCAGGAGCCAGCACCCCAGCCTGAAAACCCCTTCAGGGCCCGAGTGACAGATCCTTAGTTCCTCCTGATGGGAGTGGTGCCCCCTCCCTCCCATGGCTTCCCCTGCCCAGCACCCACCCCAAGGAAGGGAGTTCCTGTCCAGGAACCAGGGTTGGGGTGATGGCAGCGAGGTTAGTGTGGAGTAAAGCAGGCCCAGGCCCAGGGAGCTGTCCTGTGACCTGCTTTCCTTTGGGACCTCCGAGTGGGTGGCCCTGAGTGCAGGTTGTCAAGGCGTTTGAAGTGAAGGTGGTCATTGATGCGGGTTTTAATGTGTGATAAAAGTGGCAGTTATGGGTCTCATTAACATGTTCGCCCCACTTTTTTGCTGTTGGCCTAGAGCAGTGATGGCGAACCTTTTGAGCTCGGCTTGCCAGCATTTTGAAAAACCCTAACTTAACTCTGGTGCCGTGTCACCTATAGAAATTTTTTGATATTTGCAACCATAGTAAAACAAAGACTTATATTTTTGATATTTATTTATATATTAAAATGCCATTTAACAAAGAAAAATCAACCAAAAAAATGAGTTCGCGTGTCATAGGTTCGCCATCACTGGCCTAGAGTCTTAAAGAGACCTGAGGCTTCCACAGGAAGTACTTAAATTTAAGCTGCTGCCTTTTAATAACATTGTAGCCTCTAGGATTAGAACTTTTTAAAATGACTCTATTTATGGGAAAACATTACATTTGGTTTTCAACCTTGAATGAGTGCCATGTCGGATGAGTTTGTAAAGTGTAACATTTTACTAAGCTAAGTTTAGTTTCATGGTCATTCACAAAACCTTGTTCAATTTATGGTACTGTGAGCCTAGGTGAAGAAATAGGGGAGTATGTGTCGGGGTGCCCTCGTGGTCTTGGAGCATTGTCATCTGTGTAGTCGGTTGCCAGAAGGTGTATGGGGGGAGAGCCCATGTTGCCCCTGACAGTCATACAGTCGGCTGTTTTGCTTTTTGTGGTTGGGTTCTTGATGATACATAACTTTTTAAAGTATCCCACAACTCTAGAATTTGCCAAATCAGTAAGGAAAATGTTGGCTGATTATAATATCTCCATGATATTGCCTGAGTTTTTGTTTCTTTTCTGTACATATCTTTAAAAGAAATATTTTTGTGAGATATGTTAATGTAGGAAATCCCATAAAACACACAATATAGTTGAAAGAACTTTTATTTAAAAATAAGTTGTGTCCCCATTACCCAGTTTAAGGTTACCCCTAATCTGTCATAACCCTCCCTCCCTCTTAGATGTAATTTCTCTCCTGGTTTACAGAAATTATCTCCTTGCTTTCCTTTATAGTTTTACCATCCACTGGTATATAACATTCCTACAATACAGTGTTAACCTGTTTGAACAATACCTGCTTAGGAGAACACTGTTTATCCTTTGAATTTGTATTTTTATTTTTTTGGTTCAGGGTTACTCAACCCACATTTCTGTTACATGTAGCTGTAGTCTGTTCTGATGGCTGAGTTTATTGATTGAACAGTGCACAGTTTATCCACTCTCTGTTGGTGCCGGCCTTGTTGTACATGTGTGCTGGTGCCCCAGGACAGGTTTCCAGGACATCTGCAGGTTCCCCCATGGTCCTAAAGCAGGCACTTCCTGTGAAACCTCTCCTATGCTGAAATGACATAAAGCAAAAGGCAATTACCATTAATTCATATAGAACATCTTTGAGTGGTCCCAAACCCCCAAAATAACCTGCCAGATTATACCAATGAGCCCATAAAATAACACTAACACATAGTAAAAGGCAGAATACACACAATAAGTCGAGATTCAGTATAGCTCACAGATACAGCTCAAAGCTCGGTGGCGAGATGCTGAGAGGCTGCTTGTGCTTCCCAGGGAAGGAGCTTGGTGGGGCCACGCTCCCTGCTCTGGTGCGCGCTGCCTCTGTAGTTGCTCCTGCAAAACAAATGCAGGATGCTATTTCAGATTTCAGCCTTTTTTCGTAGAAGAGAAGATCCCTTTGGGATTTCTTTTGGTTATTGAAACAGATAGTGATGTAGGTCTCCTAAAATGAAGTGGCAGAAGGTGAACTTTGAAAAGCAGGGGATACCTGCATGTCAGGGCGCATGAACTACTAGCTAAGTGATGCCAAATGCTGTTCCCAGTCACTGTTGCTGTTTTCACTCCCAGGAGCAGTGAGAGCTTTTGGTGTTACTAGACTTCTTAGTTTTCACCATTTGGTGGGTGTGTCATGGGACTTCACTGTAGTTTGAGTTTATTGAGATACTGTGATGGGAAAAGCATTTTGACATGATATATATAT
>NW_006286673.1:1514677-1518375 GCF_000327345.1 Myotis davidii
GGAAATCAGTGTCAGAATTGCATTATAGTTATTTATATAACTGTACAAATAAAGGTTTTCTTTTGTTTGTTTTGTTAATCCAAATTCATTGGTTTTTAGAAGTGGAAGGAAAGTGGGAGAGACACAGAGAGAGAAACATGGATGTGCGACACACCGATTGGTTGCCTCCTGCACACGCCCCAACCTAGGGCCAAGGATTGAGCCCAGGTTACTTCAGTCCGAGGGCTGACGCTCTATCCACTAACTCAAACCAGTTTTCAATGTTTAATTATTAGTTGATGTTATGAAGCTTTAGTTGAGTTGAGATAAAAGATTATTAAAAATTGAAGAAACTTCGCTAGAAATTAGTTTTCTGGAATGTGTTTGGAAGAGTTAAGGTTTAATTTTTCTTGGCATTATCTTCGTCATATGACAGCATTTTCATTATGTGGCTGAACTCTGTGAGCCCAGTTTTCCTGCAAATCTTCTAACTTGGATGACTTTCCTTAACTGTAGCAGTCCCCATCCCAGAGCATGGAGGTGGAATAGTACGAAAGCCTGCGAGAGGGCGCTGCAGTACCAAGTCGGAGAGAAGATCCATGGATTCACCGTGAGCCAGGTAAGGCCTGTCCTGACCTCTTTAATGGAGCTTGTGAGGGTCTTCAAGTGGACCCTGGATCTGTTTTCATCTTTCTTCGGCGCCCTGGCTTCCTCCTGCTTCACAGGAGGTGCTCAGTGTGTGTGAAGTCTGCAATGAAAGGACTTTCTAAGAACAGGTTCCCAGTCCTTTCCCTGAACTCCTTCTGATTTTAGAAAGTAAACCAAACTCATTAATGTTTCTAACCTGGCAGTCCACACTGAGTGTGATACACAAAGATTCTGAATGACCCACATTCATTCAGGTGGTTTTATCATCAAATATGTTTGCTGCAACATTATGCAAAAACTTTCTGTTTTTGAGCCATGTGGGTTTCAGAATTATGGGAAAAAGATTATGTTCCTATCTTTACTTAAGTTATGTTAAAAAGGATTTTAATTTTGTTTTTGTGTTGCTTAAACTTCTGCTTTTTTCCCCCTTTAATGCAGTAATTAAGAAATATGTGTTTCACATGATTGGCTGGCTGTTGGCTTCCTGCTGTGCTTGACATGCTGACATGCACAAAGGCAAACAGCTCACATTCTATAGGACCCCTGCAGGGGTAATACAGGCATAGTGGGATGAACGTCATGGTGGAAGTGCAGAGAGCCAAAGGAAGGCAGGAGGGGAGGGGAGCTGCATGGTGGCAGGATGGGGAAGGTTCCTGGAGAAGTGGGTGTTTAAAGAGAAGGGGGCGGTTAAGTTCAGAAGGAAAGTCACCATCTGTCTGTAGGGCCACATTCGTAGAGCCAGTGATGTGGGGCTCTCCCAAGGCAGGGTCCTGGAACGGTGAAGCATGACAGGGTGAACCCTAAAGGCCATGAAAAGGGATTAGGATTGCTCCTGCAGTATGGTAATGACACCTTATTTGGATTCTTTTATTTTTCAAGGTTTTTCCCCCAATTTTATTGAGAAATAATTGACATCCATCACTATAAGCTTAAGGTGTAGTAAACATTCTAAAAGGAGAGGTGTGTATGTATGATTGTCAGCCTAGCTCTTTCTTTCTTCATCGTTAAGGTTTGGGGTTGGGACAGGTGGTGCCTGATGTGCCTCCAGCCAGGTCCCTCAGTGGATTGAACATAACCATTCAGAATGCCTTTCTCGTTGAGTTTGGCCTCATGTTCTTGTTGTTGATTCAGGTAACGCCTGTCCCGGAACTGTTCCTGACCGCCGTAAAGCTCAGCCATGACGGCACAGGAGCCCGGTACTTGCACCTGGCCCGAGAAGACACGAATAACCTGTTCAGGTGAGTGGGCACCTTGAGAACACATTCTTCAACATTTCTCCTTAGAGCAGCGGTTCTCAACCTGTGGGTCGTGACCCCTTTGGGGGTCGAACGACCCTTTCACAGAGGTCGCCTAAGACCATCGGAAAACACATATATAATTACATATTGTTTTTGTGATTAATCACAATGCTACACCGATGCACGATCGTGGTCGGGGAGGGACTGGGGAGGGCTCCAGGGTGTATCCGGCCCATCTCGCCCAGTCCTGATCGGCTGGACCCCAGCAGCAAGCTAACCTACCGGTTGGAGCATCTGCCGCCTGGTGGTCAGTGCACATCATAGCTACCGGCCGAACGGTCGCTTAGGCTTTTATATATAGAGAGAGTCTGCAAACATTTTTATTAGAGATTGCCATGTTAGAATGATGAATTCCAGTAATCCGGGGTAATGGCATATTTGGAAGCTGTTGGACGGTGTGAGCTAACATGGTGGCTCTTTCCTGGCTGTAGCGTTCAGTTCCGCACCACTCCCATGGACAGTACCGGGGTCCCGCATGTTCTTGAGCATACGGTCCTGTGCGGCTCTCAGAAGTACCCATGCAGAGATCCTTTCTTCAAAATGTTGAACAGGTCACTGTCCACTTTTATGAATGCCTTCACAGGTAAGACTAACATCTTGGTCTGAGACTGCGGTGGGGTCTGTCTAAGATAAAGGAGGGTAGTTGGGCCCTGGAGACAAGAATAAACTTATTCTCAGGTCTAGTTGAAAGATGTTAGAAATTTAATCCTCTGGGAAAGCCACATTGTGACTGGATTAGAAAAACTGGAGTTTTAGCCCTGAATGGGTGACTCAGTTGCTTGGAGTGTTGTCCCATACACCAAGAGGTTGCAAGTTCAATTCCCGGTCAGGACACATACCTAGGCTGCGAGTTTAGTCCCTGGTTGGTGTGAGTACGGGAGGCAACCAATTGATGTTTCTCTCCCTTTCTCTTTATGAAATCAATTTAAAAAAAAAATCCTCTTCCTGTGAGGATTTTTAAAAAAGCAAAACAAAACTAGAGTTTTAGGAAAAAGGCATGTGAGGTTTTTCTGGAAAAGGTCAAAACTGTTTCCTTTGGAGAATATTGCTATGAACTTTGGCATTTGTAGCATTATGTTATGTTGACTGCTGTGGTGTTTTGAGTTTTATTTTGGAGAAATAGGAGAGTCAACATGCTGGCGGTGTGCACAGAAGTGCTGTTACAAGTGCAGTTAAAGAGCAAATTCAGTGGGCTGCCTTGCTAGGCCTGTGAGGTAACTGGTGCTGGACCATAGTTCCTGATGTTTTAAGATCTTCCCTTTTGTTTTCAGCTAGTGACTATACTCTCTACCCGTTTTCCACACAAAACCCCAAAGACTTCCGGAATCTCCTGTCCGTGTATTTGGATGCGGCCTTTTTCCCCTGCTTGCGAGAACTCGATTTCTGGCAGGAGGGATGGCGACTGGAACATGAGAATCCGAGTGACCCTCAGACAGCCTTGGTCTTCAAGGGGGTTGTCTTCAATGAGATGAAGGGAGCATTTGTGAGTTTTTTCCTTTCTATATTGTATTAAAAGCATCGTACTCTGTAAAATATTGAAATATAAGTAGGTTTGGAGAATAATCGACATCCTGTTATGTCATTTAATATTCTCATTGTGTGAGGTTTATTAGCTGGAGGAACAGTGAAAGGCCAGGCTCCCGGTCACCCTAGAACTCGCTCTTCCAGACGAGCAGTTCTGTGGTCTGGGGACCCCGCATATGATCTGTAGGAGGTCTGTGAGAAAATAATATTTTCATGACAGAAGTAAGACATCTTTTCCACCTCATTCCT
>NW_006286673.1:1518482-1529684 GCF_000327345.1 Myotis davidii
CCTGCTGAGCATGCAGGAAATTCCCCGAGACCATGGTGCACGGTGTGTGATGTCAGCACAGAAGCAGGTAGAGACGCCAGCTCCATTCCATGAAGCTGGACTTTAAAGAGATTTGTAAAATCTGTAAAACAGAGTCATTTTTCTCAACAGGTTTTTGTTTTGTATGAAAAGTATTTTTAAAAAAATACTGGTTAACATGTATTTGTGGGTTAAGTTAATGATTAAATAGTTTTCAGTTTCAGTTTTAATTTCTAATGTAGAAAAATTGTATACACACACCTCTACATGATCAAGAAACTCAAATCATCAGAAGCTCTTTGGGGACCTCGCTAATGTTTGGGAGAATGAAGGGTCTGTGGCCAGACAGTTTGAGACCCTCTGTCCTGGGCCCTGTCTTAGCCCCTGACTTTGGAGACCGGCCCTGACCTGTGGTATGGCTTGTGTGATCTGTGCTGCTCCCTTTCCCTTGCTGTCTGGCGGCTGTGTCTTAACTTCAGTTCTCAGTTTGGGCATCATTTCTTTCAAACACGTTAAAACTCAAGTTAGGATGACTGCTTTCCCTCTGGATATCCATGGGAATGCCAATACAGCTCGTGGGCAGAGGGAGCCCAGGACATCTTTCCCACAGCCTCCCCTGTGTGGTTCATCACCCAGGGCCTACTGCAAAGTGGATGCACCCTCTCTTCCAAGAGCGGTCCCTGGGTCCTGAGCGCAGATCATGAATGAACCGGGTGCTTTGTTAAACACTATGTGTGGACACCCTTGTTTATCATTGGGACGGTTTTACTCGCGAGGTGTTACAGGTACATGCTCCCAGGATGTGGTTAACTTGCTGTGTTGTAATAATGTGTGTACTATGCTACATATATGTGTATTTTTTTAATTTGAAGACAGATAACGAGAGGATATTCTCACAGCACCTTCTGAACCGCCTCCTTCCTGACCACACGTATGCGGTGATCTCTGGTGGTGACCCATTGTGCATCCCAGACCTCACGTGGGAGCAGCTTAAACAGTTCCATGCTACGCATTATCACCCCAGTAATGCCAGGTGATGTTTTGTTTTTAAGGTTGGATGGTGTTGGATTATGAGTTGACTTGCTTTTTCTTACACAGTGATAAGCTTCTCTCACATTTATCAGGGAAATGTTTGCTTAAGAGCCAAGTAAATTGAGACAAGGTTCTTCACTCATAAATTGCCTTTCTCATTTACTTGGACGCTCAGTCTAAAGGTCTGCAGTGACACTCTTGCAGCCCCGCATGTTGGTTACCCACCACCTGGAGGAGGGCCTGGACCCACCCTCATAGGGCGGAGTGACAGGTGCCCATAGCTTCATGCCTCAGTCCCAATGGTGCCCCAGGAATGGCGGTGGTAGTTATTAAACCTTGGATACTTATTTTTTGATAAATTGCTTATTTCAGAGATCACTAAAAATTAAAACGCTAATAAAGAGAACTACAGATATGAGGGTTTACCCTCAGTACGTGGATTATTGAGCCTAAAATATGAAGATATTTTCTTACATGAGATAATACCATTTTCACATTTAAGAAAATAAAAGACTTGCTCAAAGCCACCTACCACAAATTCAGACTTTCCAGTTGTCCCCCAAATTTGTGACCTAAGTGAGGCCCACAAATTGCCTTTCATCATCATTATGTCTTTTTAGTACCCTTTGTGTGGGATGGTGTCCCCTCTGTTTTCATTGAAACTGAAGAAAGTAGGCAGGTTGCCTCTGGATTTTCTCAAAACTTATGCCAATGGGGTTTTCTAAAAACTTTCTGGGCATCTGATTGCCTTTCTGTGGCATTGGTGGATGTGTTCCTGTGTTTCCCAAAGGGGACTTGGCTTCAAAGACTCAGTTGCCTTCATAGTTGATGCCTGCATCCCTGCTGCGTCCAGATGTCTCGGACCTGCTTACACCGGGGGAAGCTGCAGCTGGTTGCGGGTCCCCACGGTGACAGCAATACCCACTGTAAAGCTGGTTCCTGCCAGACCAAGGCGTAGGCTGGGGTGGTAACCAGCACCTTGTGGACATTGAGTTCCTCATTCACCTGTGCATGTTCTCATATTCATTGACGATTATTGCCTGGAGCAATTCCTTCATTAGAGTTAGTAAAGCTTTCTCACTAATAACTCTACATGAATTAGCTGGGCTTCTGTACAGAAGAGCTTTCCCCATCCGCAGGGCTGTGGGTTACCCTGAAGACAGGATTCTGAGGGGAAAGGCAGGGTGCTTGTTTCCCTTGGCTGTCCAGTTTTGGGGAGAGGCATGGCGGCAGTTGCTCTTCCAATAAAGATACCCTTTTCTTTCTAGCCTTGTTTGTTTTGTTTTATTTTTTAATATCATTATACTCATACACATATTTTTATATATGTGTATATCTGAGGTGTGAGATCACATGGATTTTTTAATTAATCTTTTTATGTTCACATGTCCCAAGTATGGCCCAAGGAGCTCCCTCAAGCTTATCCTGTCGGACAGTTTCAGTCTTCAGTAACTTTGTTTTCTGTCCCCCCACCCAAACCCAGGCTCTTCCTGCTCCAGGTGTGCAGCTAGTCATTTCCCAAGGTGGCCTGTGACTCATGGGGACAGACATTTATAGACTCGTGTCTGCACGGCGCTACTGTTTGAGTGGAAATTTTTTAAGGATCTTTTAGATACTCATTTCCCAAATGTTTTTATTTATTTATTTATTTATTGTTAATCCTCACCTGAGGATATTTTTCCATTGATCTTTTAGAGAGAGGGAAAGACAGAGAGGAACATCAGTGTGAGAGAAACACATCAATTAGTTGCCTCCTGCATGCACCCTGACCAGGGCCAGTGCCAGGGAGGAGCCTGCAACTAAGATATGTGCCCTGGACCGGAATTGAACCCAGGACCCTTTGGTCTGCAGGTCGATGCTCTATCCATTGAGCCAAACAAGCTAGGGCTCATTCCCAAAATTTTAACCGTAACCAACATTATATTAAAGAAGAAGATCAACTTTATGATTATAACCCTTTCCCCCTGGCTGAATAAATGTGTTGGTTTCAAAACGTGTAATCTGAAATTTGTAGCCTAAAATTGAACTTTGTGAAACTCTTTATCTTTCAGTCTTATATGGATTATTGTGTTACTGTAGCCAAGGTCACAAAGTAGTTTAACATAAAACTTATTTGGTTTTTGTATCACCATTAGAGTAGATTTAAAACGATGAGCAGTTATTACCAAATTTACATTTAATTCTTCCTGTACAACTTTTATTTGGTTTGAGCCACCTATTTATAAAAAGAGTAAAAGCGTCTGTTTGATGTTTATAGTTAAACTAAGTGTAAAAAAAAAAGTGTTCCTCTATAAAGTTCATTTCCACTTGGAAGCCTCTTGTTATCAGCTAATATATGTATATGTGTGTATGTATATAAAAAGGCCATCTGTGCTGATTTCTAATCTTTTAAAGTAAAATAGACTAATATATTCTCTCAAATTTTTAGGTTCTTTACTTATGGTAATTTTCCGCTAGAACAGCATCTGGAACAAATTCATGAAGAGGCTCTGAGTAAATTTCAGAAAATTGAGCCACGCACCACCGTGCCGCCTCAGAAGCCTTGGGATAAGCCGGTGAGTGCTGCCCAGAGGATAATCAGTGTTTTACCAGCCTGTTAGTATGTGGAGACAAAGACTCCAATTGTGTGTTGATAACGGGATTTAAAATGTGGTTGTGAGCTCTTCTCAAACCTGAAGATGGTTACAGCAAAGCCTCATTATAACAGACTAATTCAGGCGAGGGGTGTCCATTAAAGCTGAAAGTCCGTTATATAATAAGGTAGGTTTTCCAAATGCATACCTTAAAAAATTGGCAAATTAATTAGTTTACCTGTTTTTACTTATGTGGACGCATTTGTGTAATTAAAATTATGCATGAAAAGTTTAATTTCATAGAAAAGTCTTCTATATGTATTACTGTCATTTTAAATTTATACTGAATAGGTCTAGTAAATGCGAACACTCACCTGTCATCTCCAGTAAACGGTTGAGGCGTGGCTTAGTGCACATCAGAGCATCTGCCACATGAATTAAAACTGCTGCAGAAAGACTCACCATGAGCATGAAGTAGTGTGATCACGTGCTAATCCTTTCCCGAAAATTTAGAAGCAGTGGCTCTTGAATTTAATTATGTAGACTATAGTTGTAGACATGTAGTATTTATGTCAGTGAAATTACTACAGTGTTTTTTCCAACATATGACCTATTCGCTAAAATTTGTTAAAAATAACAGTGAATTAATAACAAAAAATAACCTATTAATTTAATTACCTATAAGCAAATCTTGGTTAAAATCATTTTAAAATCAACTGGGTGTTAATTTTCACATATGACATGCAGACCTGTAATTTTGTGGGTTAAGTCTGAAGTCCATTAAGTTGAGGTCTGCAAAATTGAGTATTTGCTGTATTTTTTTTGTCAAAAGTTTTTCTCCTTTTTCCCTGATTGATGCCCCCTCCCCCCGGGCATTCCCACCCCCAAGGGCAAGCTCCCACTGCCCGTGTCTGGGTCCATTGGTTATGCTAATATGCATGCATACAAGTTACTGTTTTTGTTTTAAAACAAAGTTAATTTAATGAAAAGAATCTCTTGGACCATTTTATTCCTCTAGGTAATCTATACTAGTTTAAACCCATTCATTCACATGCTGTGCCTACTTCATGGTTTTACAGAGGGAATTTCAGATCACCTGTGCTCCGGACTCAATGGCCGCAAGTTCCTCTAAACAAACAACCGTCAGTGTCAGCTTCCTCTTACCAGAGTAAGTATCCATGTGGAAGTAGGAGACGCAGGTGAGCAGGGTCAGATTTAGTTCTCTAGTCAGGAATGAATGGTTGGGTGGTTAGGGTTCAGGGTTACAGCAGGCAGGTCTTGGATGTCAGTGGGGTTTCTGACAATGTATAGAATAGTTTGAGGGGAAATCCCTGAGTAGCTGTTCTGAAGGAAAGTAACTTCTTCCTCACTGCATTTTAAAGCTCAGTTCTAGAGAAAAAAATGGGCTCAGAACAGAAGTCGTTACCATTGGGGTCACAGGTGACTGAGTGTGAGAAGAGCACTGTGAACGCTGCTGAAGGGTGTGGGCAGCAAGGAACCCTGCCTCACCCCACCCATCAGGGTTGTCTGCCCTCAGAAGCTTCAAGGCTGACAGAGTTGCCCCATCTCCGCAGTGTCTTGTCTGCCATGTGGTGTGACAGTGCGGTTCGAATTGAAGTAGTACTGTGTCAGAGTGCTTGCACACCCTCCTGCAGTAGCATTCAGTATGCAGCTAAACTGACTCTATGGTTTGGACTCCCAAAAAAGTCCTAGTATAATTACTCTCTTTTGCTGATATAACTATTAAAATAGAGGTTGGAATGCAAGAATTTCTACTAGAAGTTCAACTTTGGAAGAAAGTGTAAATGTAATACTGATTATAATGATTTTGAAAACATAAGGGACAATGGTTTTCTCTTTTTCTCTTCAACTCCCTACCCCCGTCCCTCTTAAAATGAAGGATCACTGACACATTCGAAGCCTTCACATTAAACTTTCTGTCTTCACTCTTGATCGGCGGGCCCAACTCCCCCTTCTACAAAGCCTTAATTGAATCTGGACTCGGCACAGACTTTTCTCCTGACGTTGGGTACGATTTATCTTCAGATGAGATCATTGGTTGCTACTGGGGGCAGTTTTGACATTTGACAATGTGACACATTTTTTTTTGTCACAACTGGGGAAGGGAGGGTTACTACCATGTGGTGGGTGGGGCCATGGAGGTAGGATGCTTCACACCTCACAGTCACAGGATGGCCCCTGCTGCCCCAGCACAGAACTGTGCCCTAGAGTACGGATCCGGTACAAGCTAACACATTGTAGACCTGTGGTTTTATTGCTAGCTTTACCCAGTGGCCAGATAAGTTTCTGCTGAACGAGTACAAAAACATTTTACATAAATGTTAAAGGCACGCTTTACAATTAAATACCATTGCATTTTGAAGTTATTTATTACATGTTCTTACAAGCTAATATTTTTTTAAAGCATGATACTATGTAAAATACTGTGTAATGTGAATCAAGAATTCTCATGATCCAGCCACAGTGTGTTAACTTATGTTCCCTACAAGGGGTATCTGGAGAAAGGCAGCTTTTTAAAGATCTCAGAATGGCATACTGGTATCTATTTTAAAAGTCAGGTTGTTAAATATTGTTAGAAATCTTAAGGTTTTGTAAAACTGAGCAGTTCTCTATTTTTAGGTTTATTTTGCAATAACTCTAAAGTTTAAGTTGTAGTGATGTTTAGAAATGTTAAAAAGGTGTGGTGTCACTGTGATCAATTATGTCTGAGAAACAGGTATGTGAGGATACAGCTTTCATTGCTTTGTCCTGGAGGACTTGGGAGTTTAATGTTCTTAGCTCTGTTCTGCAGTATATTTGATCTTGAAATGAAGAAGTGCATGGTGAGTGAGTGATGGAAGCCATACGGACTGTGATGCATGATCACCTTTCCTCTTCTAGATACAATGGCTACACACGGGAGGCCTACTTCAGTGTGGGCCTGCAGGGGATCGCCGAGAAGGACATTCAGATGGTCCGAGACATAATCGACAGGACCATTGACGATGTCATCATGTACGTATGACCCTCTGCACCAATTTGCTAGCCTTCTCAGTTCCTAAACACTTTACAGCAAGGTCCAGCCTTCTCCATTATTGGCCATCTCTACAAAATCTCACACTTAGTTGCTTAAATATTATCTCTGCTCTCTTGTTGCAAAAACATTTGTTTTAGTACGTCAGCCATTTTTATTACTAAATAATATTCCATGTGTTACATACCACATTGTTTATCCATTCATCACTTCATAGACATTGGGGTGGTTTCCACTATTTTTGGAGGCTGGATGAATAATGCTGCTATGAACATTTACTAGTATGTATAAGCTTTTGTGTGGAGACATGTTCTCTTTTCTCTTGGCTAGATAACCCAGAGTGGAATTTCTGGGTCAAGTGGTACCTCTATATTTAATTTTTTGAAGAATTTTTAAATCAAATTGTTTTGCAAAGTCACTGCACCAAGTTAAACCCCACCCAACATTTATGAGAGCTCCAAATTGTCTTATGTTTAGGATAATCAAATTCTTACAGATCTTCCACTAATTTTCTGGTTTATGATTATTATATCCATCCTGGTGGATTTGAAATAGCCTACTTTTTTTTGGTTAATCCTCAACTGAGGTTATTTTTTTCCATTGATTTTTAGAGAGAGTGGAAGGGATGGGGAGAGACAGAGAGAGAAACATTGATGTGATAGAGATACATGAGTTGGTTACCTCCCGCATGCACCTGGACCAGGGCCAGGGATCAAGCCTGCAATCGAGGTTTGTGCCCTTGGCCAGAATCAAACCCATGACCCTTCAGCATAGGCCGATGCTCTAACTACTGAGCAAAATTGGCTAGGGCTGAAGAAGTCTTGATTTGCACTTCCCTAATGATAAGTGATGTTGAACATCTTTTCATTTGCTTACTGGCCACTGTGTATCTTCTTAGGAATAATGTGTATTCAAATTCTTGATCCGTTTTTTAATTGGATTATGTGTTTTTTTAATTCTATGATTGTGAAAGTTATTTAAATATTCTGTATTCAAGGCCCTTATCAGATAACCTGGTTTGCAAATATTTTCTCCCATCATATGGCTTGACTTTTTGCTCTCTTGGTGGTGACCTTATCACCCAAAGTTAATCTCCTCCCATCACCATGTATTTGACCCCCTTTATCCTTGTCATCCTCTCCCCGCCCACTTTCTCCTCTGGTAACCACCACACTGTTATCTGTGTCTATGAGTTTGTTTGTTCCTTTGTTGCTTTTTATTTTATATCCCCCATTTGAGTGAAATCATACAGTTCTTGTCCTTTTCCTTTTGACTTTTTATTATTATTTTAAAAATATTTTTTATTTCAGAGAGGAAGGGAGAGGGAGAGAGAGATAGAAACACCAGTGATGAGAGAGAATCGTTGATCCAGTTGCCTCCTGCACACCTTCTATTGGGGATCGAACCCAGGCATGTGTCCTGACTGGGAATTGAACCATGACCTCCTGGTTCATAGGCTAATGCTCAACCTACGAACATGGGCAGAGCTGTATGTCTTCTTGGGAGAAGTGTCTGATCAGGTCCCTCTGCCCATATTTTAATCGGATTGACTTGCGTGTGTGTGTGTAGTTGTATGAATCTTTTATATATTTTGAGTATTAGCCGTTTATTGAAGGTATTGTTTTGCAAATATCTCCTCCCATTCAGTTGGTTGTCTTTTGATCTGTTGATGGTTTCTTACAGTACAGAAGCTTTTTAGTTTGATACAATCCCATTCATTTATTTTTAGTTTTACTTCCCTTGCTTTGGGGTCAAGTTCATAAAGTCCTCTCTGAGACCAAGGTCTATATATTTAGTACCTCTGTTTTCTGCTATGTATTTTATTACTTTATTGATTTATTTTTAATTCTCACCTGAGGATATTTTTTCCATTGATTATTAAAGAGAGAGGAAGGGAGAGGGAGAGACAGAGAGAAACACCAATGTGAGAGAGACACCTCGATTGGTTGCCTCCTGCATACCCCTGACCAGGGCTGGGAGCCTACAACCAAGGTACGTGCCCTTGACCAGACTTGAACCTGGGACCCTTCAGTCTGCAGGCCAATGCTCTATCCACTGAGCCAAACCGGCTAGGGGTCTGCTATGTATTTTATTGTTTCATGTCTTATATTTAGGTCTTTAACCCATTTCGAGTTAATTTTTGTGTATGGTGTCAGATAGCAGTCTAGTTTATTCTTTTGCATGTGACTTTCCAATTTTCCCAGCACAGTTTATCGAAGAGGCTTTTCTTTCTCCATTGTGTATTTTTGGCTCCTTTGTCAAAAACTAATTGCCCATATACATGTGGGTCTATTTCTGGCCTCTCAGTTCTGTTCCATTGGGCTGTATGTCTGTTTTTCTGCCAATACCATGCTGTTTTGATTATTGCAGCTTTGTATTAAGAAATATTTCTTTCAACATCTCCGTTTTCAATATTTCTTTAGGAAAGGATTTGAAGATGATCGAATTGAAGCTTTACTTCATAAAATTGAAATACAAATGAAGCATCAGTCTGTCAGCTTTGGACTCGCCCTGACCTCTGTGTGTAATTTCTCAGCCACCTCCTGTTTTTCTTTTTTTTGTTACTTTGGAATTAGTGGTTCTTAAAAATACTGTATAATTGCAATTCATAGAAACTTTCCCTTGAACCTTGAAAGTTATGCTAATTTGCATCTGATATAACTTTACTTTTAATTTAGTTTGTCTTTTTACTAGGTTGCTCAATTGGCTTTTTTTTTTTGTATTTTATGTTTATATGTAAAATAGATTTATTCAGACCACTTTAAAGGAATTGATAAGTATTGATCTGTTGGTAATTATATTTTCTAAAAATAGTTTTAAACCTGTGCTTTTTAAAAAAAAAATTTTTAGGGACAAAAAGGTTTAAAATTAATTTTTTCTTCTTTTAATCAAAGAATGACTTAATTTTCATTATAATTAGTCATCTGTGGTATTTTTTAAACATAGAAACAGATTTTAATAAAATGCCCTGCCTTTGATTTTTACTGAACTGATGTGGAGTTCATTGTGTAACATGCTCTGTGGATTTAAACCCCTGCTCCAGTACATAGCTTCCTGCTGGAACCACGATGGGGACCCTGTGGAGCTCCTGAAGCTGGGAAGTCAGGTGGCTCAGTTCAGGCAGCGCCTTAAGGACAATCCAAAGTTTTTGCAAGAGAAAGTGAAACAATATTTTAAGGTAAGAAAATTAGAGAATTTAAGTTTATTCTTAAATAGAATTTTATAATGAAAGGAACATTGGGAACATAATCTACATTACATAAATAAATTTCTGTTAATAAATAGGTGACATGATTTCTTAATTATTAATCAGAATTTTAATGCTCATATTAACTTAAAAACTCGGTTTTCCAGATTCAGATGTGATTTGACTATGTGTTATGTTTTTATGTATGAGTATTTGTATGTGTATGTATTAACAAAACATATGCACATTTGTTAATAGAACATACAGATTATGAGAACGAGTCACCTACATGTGTGAATAATCTGGTTATTTTTATAAAGGATTCTTTTGATGCTTGCTCCTTATTTCTGTAGATTTCTGGGCATTTCTACTTGTTGTAAATTCCCTGGTAGATAGTTGTCAATATGGTAGAACTTCTAGCGAGACCCTGATCATGGTGGGGGTCTGTTGTGAAGGCTGATTGCTCTACTAGGTGCCAGTGTTTTGGTTATGGGGCATGATTTGGTCATTTGACCTTCAATCTCTCTAAGTTATTATAATTTATTTTGCATAAAGGTTTTTTTTAATTCTCCCACTTCTCTGTGGTATTACATACACATGAGCATTTTGTGTGCTAGTGCTTTCAGTTGTTGAAATGAATAAGGAAACACGTTAAGTCACCTAACATTTTTACATTAAGCTGATGTCTATTTTGTCATAATTTATAATATGTTGAATGAAGATTCAGCCTTTGAGAGATTAATAGTATAATGAGGACTAGATAAAAATTAATTTTTTTCTAATTGTCTTCAATGTAGACTGAAGTTAAAAATTTATATTAGAAAGTGTAAACAGTTTCCTTCTACAACCAAGATGTAAAGAAAATGTTGAGTATTAATACATTTATGGTTGCAACATCATAACAATAATCTAATAATTTAAATTGTTAACTAACAATATTAGTTAAATTATTGTTAGTTAACAATAATTTAAACCCCTGTAGTAACAGTTTAAATTATTGTTACTACACTAATAGTAGTAACAGCATATATGAATTATGTAATTTCTCCAAAGCAGGTATGATTGCAAGAATTTTATCTGGTTCACATACTCTCTCCAAGACATTCTTTGGATGAGTGCTGTCCTCACAATTTGAAATGGAATGTGGGACTCGGGACCAAGAGCACACAGGCAGAGAGGCTGGTTCCGCATGTCCGGCTTTAGTAACATCTTGTTTTAATTTGGCTCTTTTATTGCTGTGGATGTTGTTGCAGAATAATCAGCATAAGTTGACATTATCAATGAAGCCAGATGACAAGTATTCTGAGAAACAAGCACAAATGGAAACAGAAAAACTGCAACAAAAGGTCAGCGCTCTT
>NW_006286673.1:1529789-1549252 GCF_000327345.1 Myotis davidii
CAGACTCTCAATTTTGTTCCTGGTCGTTTCTTAGCCTTTGCCCAACCCTGGTGAACTTCTTACTGAGGATATAGTTGCAGGCAAGCCTTATTTCGACCAACAGGTATTTGTTGGGCACCTGCAAGTTCTGCATTGGGTGTTACGGGTTCAGGCCTGATAGGATGGACGCTGTTCTCAGTAAATTCGCCCCCTGTCGTTGGGCAGAAGAGGCAGGAGTGGTGGAAATGAGGCAGCTTTAGAAGGTGTATTCACTTCACATATTTTATAAGAACTTCTGTTTATCAGGTGCTGTAACATGCCCCATCCTGTGTGTTGCGTTGCAGTGTGTAGTGAACTGCCACCCAGCACTGTGGACAGTGTGAGCTGTGAGATCAGAGGAGGCGGGTCTCGTCTCAGTGATGGGGAAAGGCGTGAGCTGTGGTGAAAGCACACTCGGATTTGTGTGGTGCAGGTGCAGTGAAGACAAAGTTGTAGAATTTCTTACAGCACCGAACATATACTTACTGGGAATCCCAGTGGTCCTACTCTTGTTTACTTAGAAGAAATGAAGTGTGTGTCCACACAAAACTGGAAATAACTCACATCTCCACCAACATACTTTGTCCATAAAATGCAATACTCCTGGGTCATAAAGAGGAATATACTCATTATTGGTGAATCTCAAAAGCCTTTGTTAAGGGAAATTAATTAGCCAAGCACAAAGAATACCTACTGAGTGAGGACATTTAATGAAACTCTAGAAATGGCAAAAGGACAGCGACAGGAGGCAGTTGAGGCCAGAGTGGGCGCGTGGAATAGCCTGCAGTGAGCCAAGAGGGCACTTCCTGGGTGCTGGAAATGTTCTGTATCATGATGTGGTGGTTCATTTGTCAAAAATTATTGAATTGTATCTTTTAAATTGTGAATTACAACATGTGTAAATTATGTATTGATAAAGTCTCATTAAAATATACATTTAGTACACACAGAAATACAACACCCCCATTTTAATCAAGCTAAGTTTGAGGCGATTTAATCTAGTAAAGGCAAAATTAGTGTCAACATGCAACCTATTATTCTTTATCTCTGAATTCTTTAGACATACGGCTATTTTAGATCTTCCCATAAATTTAACATGTTAATTGAGTAATAAACACAAACTTTTGTGAGTGCCAGTTGACAAGATCCATCTATCCTTTTTTGTTGTATTAATTGAGGTCTATTTGATATACTAATCTTGGGTGTACAACAAAATCATTTGCTATATGTATATATTATGATGATCATAGTAAATCTAGTTAACATTTGCCACCATACATAGATACAGATTTTTTTTCTTGTGATGAGAACTTTTAAGATTTACTCAGTAACTTCAAAATATGCAATATAGTGTTACTAACTTTAGTCACCCTGTTATACATTATATCTCATGACTTATTTATTTTATAACCAGAAGTTTGTACCTTTGACCCCTTTCACTCATTTTCTACCTCCCACCCCTACCTCTGGCAACCACCAATCTGTTTTCTGTATCTATGAGCTTGGTTTTCTTTGTATCTGTATTTTTTATTCCACATATAGCTGAGATCATATGGTGTTTGTTTTTCTCTAACTTATTCATTTAAAATAATGCCCTTGTTTCATTTGCGTTGTTACAGTGAAAGGATTTCTTTTTTCCTTGTTTATGGGTGAATGATATCCAATTATGTATATATATCATATTTTCATTAATAATTTTTTAAAATTATTTTTTAAGTTTATTTTTCTATTACAGTTAACTCTATTAGTTTCAGGAGTCTAACAGAGTAGTTAGACATTTATATACCTTTCAAAGTGATATATCTAGTATCCACCAGGCACCATGCAGTTATGACAGTATTGACTGTACTCCCTACACTGTACTTTATATCCTAGTGACCATTTTTATAACTGGCAATTGGTACTTTTTAATCCCTTTTTCTTCCATTGCCCCAATCCCCCTCCCATCTGATGACTATCAAACTTTCTCTGTACCTATGAGTTTGTTTCTATTTTATTTCACTTTTTTAGATTCACATAAAAGTGAAATATGGTATTTGTCTTTCTCTGACTTATTTCACTTAGCCTAATACCCTCTAGGCCAGCCGTGGGCAAACTGCGGGCCAGATCCGCCCGTTTGAAATGAATAAAACTATTGGAAAAAAAGACTGTACCCTTTCATGTAATGATGTTTACTTTGAATTTATATTAGTTCACACAAACACTCCATCCATGCTTTTGTTCCGGCCCTTCGGTCCAGTTTAAGAACCCATTGTGGCCCTCGAGTCAAAAAGTTTGCCCACCCCTGCTCTAGGCCCACCCATGCTGTCACAAATGGCACATTTCAGTTTTTTACTAGATGCCCGGTGCACAAAATTTGTGCATGGTGGAGGGTGTCCCTCAGCATGGCCGCCCCCTCTCACAATCCAGGACCCCTTGGGTAGGGTCCCTAGGCCTGGCCGGCGATCAGGGCCTATCGGGGCTTTCCTTCCCCTGGCTGCCTGCAGCTTGCCCCAACCCCACTGCTGCCACTGTGGTGCTGCTCCCCCCTCCCCTGCCACCGGTTGCCTCCCTCTGTGGGAGACAGGTGTGGGGTGTGATTGCGTGGCTGGCCCTGGCCTCCCTCTGAGGGGCGATCGCTGGCCGGCCCCGCACACCCACCATAGCATTGCTGGCCAGTGGCCTGGGCCTCCCTCTGCAGGGCAATTGATCATGGGGCTCCAGAATCGATGGCTCTGCAATTGATGGCTCCGCAGAGAGCGGCCCTGCCCACTTGCTGCAGCATTGCCAGCTGGGTAGCCAAAAAGAGGGAGGCCCTGCCCACCCACTGCAGCACTGCTGGCCAGGTAGCCTGGGCCTCCCTCTTTGGGGTGATCATTGGGCGATGGGGGAGCCCCCCCACCAATTGCATCACACCCGCTTTGGCTGGCCTGGCACCAGTGCATGGCATAGCATGGTTGTCCGGAAGGTCGTCTGGATGGTCGTTCTGCTGTTCGGTCGTTCGGTTGATTTGCATATTATACTTTTATTATAGATCAGGGTCCTCAAACTTTTTAAACAGGGGGCCAGTTCACTGTCCCTCAGACCGTTGGAGGGCCAGACTATAGTTTAAAAAAAAAAATACCTATGAACAAATTCCTATGCACACTGCACATATCTTATTTTGAAGTAAAAAACAAAACGGGAACAAATATTTGTATTTGCATGTGGCCCACGGCCGTAGTTTGAGGACCCCTGTTATAGATGGCCAAGCGATATTCTGTTGTATATATTTCTCACATTTTTAACCATTTTTCCATGGATAGACACTTAGATTGCTTTCATACCTTGGCTGTTATAAAGAATGCTGCAATGAAAATAAGGATGTATATTTCTTTTAGAATTAGTGTTTTTATTTTCTTCAAATGAATACCCAGAAGTGAATTGCTGGCTCATACAATAGTTCTGTTTTTAATTTTTGAGGAACCTCTATACTATTTTCTATTGCGGCTCTACCAATTTACAATCGCACCAATGGGGCACGAGATATCCTCACCAGCACTGATTATTTTCTAGGTTTTCTTAAATAGTAGTTATCCTAATGGGTAAAATATGGCATCTCACTGTGGTTTTTATTTGCAATTCCCTGATGATTAGTGATATTGAGCATCTTTTCATGTCTGTTGGCCATCTCATCTGTTCATGCTCTTTAGAAAAATGTCTATTCAAGTCCTCTGCCCATCTCTTGATAGTGAATTTTATGAATTCTTTATATTTTGGATGTAAAACTCTTAACAGATATATGATTTACAAATATTTTCTCCCATTCCATATGTTGCTTTTTCATTTAGTTGATGATTTCTTTTGCTGCGCAAAACATTTTTAGTTTGATTGAGTTCCCAACCATTTCCCATTGTACTGTTGGTGGGTTTTTGTTTGTTTTTGCTGTAAATAAGATTATATTGGTTTTTGATATGCACCATTATAATTTGACATCTATGTACTCTATGTATTTGTGCTCATCACCAAATGTCTAGTTTCCATTCATTACAGTGTATTTGACCCCTTACCCACTTCGTCTTCTCACACTCCTTTCCTTGGTAACCACTGTTGTGTTGTCTGTGTCTATGAGTGTTTCTTTGTTTTTTGTGTGTGTTAGTTTGTTGCTTTCTTGTTTTATATTCCACATATGAGTGAAATCATATGGTTTTTGTTTTTCTCTGACTTATTTCTCTTAGCATAATGCTCTCCAATACATCCATGCTGTCACAATGGCAATTAAATCGGTGAAGCCACAATGGAAAACAGTATGGAGGTTCCTTAAAAGATTAAGAATAGATCTGTCATGTGATCCAGCAGTCGTTTTCTGGGTATTTACCCAAAGAAAGTGAAAACACTAATTTGTAAAGACATATGCACCCCTATATTGAAAGCATTATTTACAATAGCCAAGATATAGAAACAAACATCTTCCATTTTTACTTAAGGCCATTTGTACAGAAGGTAATGCATGCCTAAGCAACAGAACACACACTCCCTGAGTGATCAGATTCCTGGCCTGGCTGTGGAGGTGTGTGCTTTAAGGAAATAGTTACTCTAGTGCACACCTGTGTGTGAACGAATAGGGGCCCGTATTACAAAAGTGTGCTTTATTTTACAGATCACTGCAGCGTTCATTAAGTAGGACACAGTGCTAGTGCATTTAGTGGTTATTTCATCTCAGTTAGTCTTACATGTGTAGTTCAGCATGAGGAAGCAGAGTCCAGTCTAAAGATAAGCACCTAGGGAAAATGGGAATGGGAAATTATCTGATTTAAAACTCTAAGTAACCTTCCAGTTTAGGGGTCTATAATGTAACATATTAAGTACCGGGAAGGGCCATAGTCCCTGCCATTGGGAGGGAGTTCACCTGGGGGCGGACAAGACGATGCCAACGGTTTCTGTGCATTCAGAAAGGAGCAGTGGGTGTTTCAGAGGACTGTTTCCAGGACTGACAGGCAAAGAGGCAAAAGACCTCCAGGCCAAATGCACAGAAATAGAGAATGTCTGAGGGTCAAGAGGTTGGGTGACTTGGTTGATTGGGGTGGGGTGACAAAGTAGGTGAGGAGGGCCTTGGATATCCAAGAAGTTTGAGTGTAAGGTGCATGGAGCTACATCCCCCTGGTGCTGTGGGATGAGCTGGGGACGGGCCTGCGAGGGGAAGTGGGTCAGCCTGTGCTTGGACCTGGGGCCCAACCCCAGTAGAGCCTGTAACAAGCTGTCCAGAAACCCACCTCTGTCTCAGGGGCCAGTTTTGTGGTCACTGGCTCTCTGGGAACTTCAGGGAGGTGGACCTGGAGGTCAGGGCAGCTCAGCGACAACAGGGGATCGGTTATCTTGTGACATAATACAGTGTGTGTTTGACAGATTGTGCGGGCTGGTCACACGTGCACTACTCCGCTCTGTCCCTGGTCACGCACGGAGCCCTTTGGTTCCTCCCGACAGTCAGCGGTCTGTGCAGACTCTGGGGAAGGGGAGCCTCTCCCTCCAATCAGACCAGTGGCAGGCAGGCCCAGAGCATGTTTTAAGCATGTTTATAGTTGGGAAAGTATATGCGATGGGACAATAGTTTGAAAGCTCTAAAAATGAGTTCAGTCCCTCTATCTAGCATAAAACCTGGGAGTCAGGGACCTGTCTGAGCAGTCCCACCCCCACCAGCACAACGGTTCCTTTAGAGCAGCGATTTTCAACCCATGCGCTGCAAGAATTTTTAGCACACACATGCAATACCTGGCTGTTTAGTCAGGGGCACTGACCTCTTTTCCCTTAGGTTGTCAAATAAAAGAGTCACAACCAACACAAAAATAGCTGTCTGGTGCGAATGAATTTAAATTATACCTATTTTTTTTTATCAGATGAGCAAAAGTTTTTGCATGCTGCAGAGTTTTAGTCATGAGTTTATGTGTGCCGTGAGATGGACAAGGTTATAAATCGCTGCTCTAGGTCATTGAGAGTGAGGATTAGGGAAGAGCCACCTGCAGTGCTTGTGCTCCTGTGTCTGCTTCACTTTGGCCTGGCAGTGCTCACACCCCAGCACTCGGCAAGGGTGGGTGCGAGTTAGCGACAGAAGAGATGAATTACAAAAGATCTTTCGGTTATTATCTTCCTAAATGTTCATACATTTCCCCCCTTTCTTCCCTCCTAGGTTTAGAATTACAGACTCAGCAAAGCAAAGCTCAGGATGCCTCGTGTCTGCCGGCGCTGAAGGTGTCAGACATTGAGCCCAGAATCCCGTTCACTGAGCTGGCGGTGGCCCTGGCAGGTCAGTGAGCTCTGGCTGGCACGGTGCTCGGGCCGTGTGAACCATGGGAGCATCCCTATGACTCTGTAGTCCTGCTCTTGATGCTTCCCTGGGTGCTGTTACCGCTCAGTGATGACAGACTTCTCTACCCAGGAGGAGCCTGTCCTTGCCGCCCAGTGAGGGTGGTGGGCTCTGTTCCCAGCCTCTGGAGTCAGGAGAGTGTGAGTGATGCTGTGCTGCATTGGATGCAGGTCTTAAAGGGCTCAGGCAGACTTTGAGTCCCCGCCATCACGCTCTCCAGCTCAGCCGGCAGTCTAGGCCAGGGGACAGCCTAGTGTGGAGGGACGGGAAATGCCGCACAGCGCCTTGTGTCAAGGTGTGGGGAGCCAACAGGAGTTGCAGGCCCCTGGCATCTCGAGTTTCATCCTGGAGTTCCCTCCCTGGTCTGTCAGCAGCTTCTGGTTGGAAGCACAGAGGCCTCTCTGGCACAGCGTTCCCTGTCGGAGTAGATATTCAGCTTCACATGGCAAGACGTGACTTCATTGCTCTGTCCTGAGGGAATTCTGACGACAGCCTTGCACTTTGACTTGTCTCTACCAGTGTAGGAGTGTAGAGCATTTGAGTATCACGTTGACTTCTGTGAAGCGTCTGTCACTGGCCCTCTGTTTGTAATGGGGCCTGTCCTGTTTACCACGTCTGAGTTTTTGTGTGCATGTGTGTGCACATGCAAAGGAGATCCTGTCTTCCGGAAAGCGGTTAACATCCCACTGATCTAATCCCCCACAGTTTGTGTTTATCACTGAAAGTCATGAAGTGATTGTTATCAGAATTGGTGGGGACAGGTCAGTCACCAGTGAGTACCTTAGTTCCTCTGCTGGTTTAGGGCACTGTACTAGGGATGTGGAAAGAGAACACAGAACGTCCCCCTGGGGAACTTGGGACCGGGGGTGCCGGGGGCTTCATGGTGGGGCCATCAGGTCCTGGGGAGGGACTTGTTAGGATGAGAGGCATCTGGGCTGGGTGAAGAGTGGGGTCTGTGTTGCAGGAATGACAATCCACTCTGAGTAAGGAGGTGAGGCGCACAGAGGCCAGCAGGGTCCAGCTTGAATGCCAGGGCATTTGTTGACCCAAAGCACACTGCTTCTCTCTACTGATTCTTCAAAAAGCAAGGAGCATTTTAGTATTAAAGACAGTTTAAATTTTACCATATAAAAGTACAATAGGGAAATTTGTCTAAATTATAGCAAATGAGTAGTATTTCTTTGCTGATATAAATTTTAAACCTCCACCCTTGAAAAGCACTACCGTTTTAAAAATATTAATGACTGTATGATTACAAGTGTAATGGTAAAACTTTGGAAGTTAAACACCTCTTTCTCCAGCTGGAGACGTCCCTGTGCAATACTGCGCCCAGCCTACCAATGGCGTGGTCTACTTCCGGGCCTTCTGCAGCCTCAACACCCTGCCCGAGGAGCTCCGGCCCTACGTGCCGCTCTTCTGCAGCGTCCTCACTAAGTAAGACACATTTGCACACTCAGCACGCATTTGTGTATTTCATTGGTGGATATTCTCTATGTTCGTTTTGTTTTAATGCATTCATAATCTACTTTTTAGTGAATCATTTGTTTTTCATAATCCATAGCATTGTTATAGTGTATAAAGGGTACAATATTTGTTGAGATTTTTCATATGAAAATCATATTTCCTTACTAAAATATAGCATACTAAATATTTATAAGCCTTGGGTATAAGTGAAATTTTCAAAATATCTACCTCAGCAACTAAGCTCTTTAAGATTGTGAAAAGAATAATGGTTTTGCATCAGAAAATGTAAGTAATTAAGTCTGACATGTGGGCCTGGGGTGTCCTTGAGCCGCCATGCCATATGCCTTTGCGCTGGTTTTATGGTCCTGTTATCCTCGGTGAGCAGATGCCTGAGCAGATTTGAGAGCACAGGCAGGCACAGCACTGCTGCATGTCTGTCCTGTGTCCCTGTTCCTCTGCTGGCTCTTGGAGGTTGAGGCGGGCAAGCTGAGCGGGAGGTGATGGGAGCTGTCAGCTGGGTTCCCTTCCTATAATTCAGGTACAGAGAGGCTTCGAAGGGAAATCACTGCAGTAAATGGCTAGGCCCTGTGTCCTGTATGCACAGGAGCTAAATGCACTGCAGAGTAGCTGCACAGTTCCCTGCCCTTTTAAAAAATATGGTTCCATCTCTTTGTCCTTTTATGTCTGCGGTCATTTTAGAAAAACCTCACAGTGTCTCTTGGCTTACATTACTTCTCTCAGTAGGAACAGCAGTTAGAATGTTTCTACCAACAGCAACATCAGTGTAGTGATGGCTTCAGCTTTTCTTAAAAATGCAAAAAGGCTTAGTTTTTAAATTTGACCCCCAACACTACCAAATATTTGAACAGATAGTCTGGGATGTTTTGGAAGAACAGAGTAGGGAAGACACAGTGAACATTTGAAAGCCTAACACTGGGAGCACAACTCAGCATTTTCCGTTAGTGCTGGACAGCGGGTGTCTGGTGGACAACAGTGCTGAGTGACCCCTGAACGGGAGACCCGGTTTCTCCTGGGGAGAGGGCCCGTGACGACTCAGCCTGCATGTACATTTGAGGTGTAAGAAGTTTGTACAGGTGTGGTTCTCGGATTGAGCCGAGCGTGTAATTCAAGGTGATGGGGCCGAGATCACATTGGTGATTAGGGAACTCCCTGCTGTTCACAGGCTGGGCTGTGGAGTCCTCGACTACAGGGAGCAGGCTCAGCAGATAGAGCTGAAGACGGGTGGGATGACCGTGTCTCCCCACGTGCTCCCCGACGACTCCCACCTGGACACCTACGAGCAGGTACCATTTGTTTCTCCATCACAGGGTGTTCAAAGGTTGGTTTCTCTGGTGTCTATTTTTTTCTTTTAAATAATTTCTTTTCTTTCCTGGTTTAGGGTGTATTTTTTTCATCTTTCTGCCTTGAGAGAAACCTACCAGACATGATGCACCTGTGGAGTGAAATATTTAACAGGTAACTTGATTTGCAGATATATTAATGCTGTGGCTGTATCACAGGGCTGGTCTGAAGTGTGCTAAAGGGAGGTTTTACTCTCTGGTGCTTGATTTCAGAGCCTAATTCCACTTGTAATTCCTATGGACTTGTAAAATTTCTCAGGATGTGTACATTGTCTGAAAACTTACACATTCTCCATGCTATTGAATGGGAACTGAGGGGGCTCCAGAAACTTAGGATACTCTTCCTGTCCATAGCCCATGCTTTGAGGAAGAAGAACACTTCAAAGTGTTGGTTAAGATGACTGCTCAAGAGCTGTCCAATGGAGTTCCAGACTCGGGCCACCTCTATGCATCCATCAGAGCCAGCAGGACCCTGACGCCCGCGGGGGACCTGCAGGAGACCTTCAATGGGATGGACCAGGTGATATGCAGAGGGGACCATTGGGTATTCCGGGTTAGCCAGGTCTTGCAGAGTTAATAAAATTACCGGGTACTAAATTACTTATATCTCAGAAAAGCTAACTCTCTGACCAAATTTCATGAGGAGCTACCCTCCTCTCTCTCCCCCCCATTCCCACCCCTCCCCAAGGCCGGCAGGTGCATCTGGCACAGTCACAGCATCATGGTTCCCCTATCGGGGCATCTGTCTGGTTTCCAGACTAGGGAGGAGTGTCTGGTCCCTGCTCTGCCCCAGTAGCTCCCTGCTCTGCTCGGGGTGTCTGCTCTATGTGCTGGTTCCTTTGGCTTAGGTGAGGTTGATGAAGAGAATCGCAGAAATGACAGACATCAGCCCCATCCTGAGAAAGCTCCCGCGCATCAAGAAGCATTTATTAAACTGCAACAATATGAGGTAGGGGTTTGTGGTTTGTTCTGAGCAAAGATAGTAACGATGCATCCAGTTTCATTGAGTGTAGCATGGCGATGCGCTTCAAGTGAAGGTGTAGGTTATAGAATTGGTTCTAGACTTCAGTGTTCTAATTAAGAAATTTCATATGGGAAGAACTGTGAGGTGGATTTACTGCAAATATTTAGTCATATTGCTCCTAAAAGTAAACAGCACGTGTTCTGTAAATGAGCCGTCCGTGAGACCCAGTGCAGTTAGCTTGCTCAAGACCAGAGTAAAAATGCAAAGTTCTTGTGAGATGAATTATGACACAATAGTTTAGGAAAACACCTAGGAGCAGAGCCGTCCACATACAGTTGGCCTGAAGCCCACAGGTTTGTGAGCGTGAGCAGAATGTAAAAATGATTGACATGTTGTGTTATCAGTGACACGGATTTAGGTTAGATTGTAGCTCTACATGGAGAGTTCCAGGACCTTCCCCGTCAGTTTCTTGGACTCACCAAGAAAGCAGGTTTCCCTAGACCATCTGGGTGGCAGGAGGGGAGCCTTAGCTTGGTGAGGGGCCTTGCCCTGGGCAGAACTGACTGCCAGTTTCGGGCCAGCACGGACACTTGTACCCATAGTGCCTTAGGCAGCTAACCACTTGGACCTTCTGTTTCCTCCTCCATAAAACAATACTTTGAAGATTTATGACAAAAAAGAGAATGCATTGGAGTCAGTATAGTGCCTGGAATATAGTTAACTACTATAATGGTGTGTAATTTAACTGAAATAAATTTAGGATTCAGGGCCAAAAGAAGAAAAATACACTGTCAATTTACTGTATAGTTCCAATAACTCATAGTATTATCTGTGATTCTCTAGAATTTGGAAGGGTTACATAAAAATACATTTTTGAGAGAAGAGGTGGCAACTTACAATTTCCTACTTTAATGTCCAGTTTACACCTGCAAACTGTTGACTTCCCTTCTAGACAGGAATTGCAGTTTCCAGTCTATGACAGTGAAGTGTGAAGGTGTTGGCAGCTTCAGGGAAACAATATTTAGAGTCAGAAACGCTGTCTTTCATCTTGACAACTGTATTAGCTGTAAGCCATTGAAAGATAAGACAGGCTTTCTGATTACTTGAAAGCATTGTGGTAAAGTATCAAACTGTGATATTTCCATATTTGGCTACTGTTTCTTTTTAATATTTTTGAGCATTATTTTATACAAAAACAATATACTATCTCCTTTTTATTGTTATTTATACTAGATGTAGTAAGGGTTTCCGGTTCATACGTGATTTTTTAAACAGATGTGCAGTGAATGCGACCCCGCAGCAGCTGTCTCAGACGGAACGGGCAGTGGGAGACTTCCTCAGAAGCGTGGGGCGAAGCAAGAAGGAGCGGAAGCCGGTGCGCCCGCACGTGGTGGAGGTGAGAGCCCTCTCAGGGAAGGGCGCGTCCCAGACTGTCCTGTGTGCGGGGGCTGGCGTCCGCATTGCTGATGAGACCAGGTTGGGTGCGGCCCAGGGCTGACCCAGTTAGAAGTGAGTTCAAACCCTCTAATTTGGCCTTGGACCCTGTGCTCCTATTGTCCCTGGAGCGCTTGGGCACACTCTCCTGATGAGGCAGGACACTGTGGTCTGAGATGTGCTCTTGTAAGAACAGCCAAAAATGGTGCCCTGAGGAGGCCGGTCTGGCTGCAGCTAGAGGCTCTCCCCTGACTCAGCAATGCACGGTAGGCTGTCGGTCAGTGGTTCTCAACCTTCTGGCCCTTTAAATACAGTTCCTCATGTTGTGACCCAACCATAAAATTATTTTCGTTGCTACTTCATAACTGTAATGTTGCTACTGTTATGAATCGTAATGTAAATATCTGATATGCAGGATGGTCTTAGGCGACCTCTGTGAAAGGATAGTTCGATCACCAAAGGGTTCATGACCCACAGGTTGAGAACCGCTGCAGGTAAGCGCTAGGCATGTGATTAACTTCCAGAGTGGCTC
The DNA here is from genome assembly GCF_000327345.1 of Myotis davidii. NCBI lineage: Eukaryota > Metazoa > Chordata > Mammalia > Chiroptera > Vespertilionidae > Myotis > Myotis davidii. Next base: position 1,541,882 of record NW_006286673.1, read on the forward strand.
TAAGCTCGCTCACCTGGGTCAGTAGAGAAGCCTCACTCCTCACGCACAAGGCTGACAATATGCACATTCTACAGAGGATGAACCTTCGCTTTCCCCTTGGTTATGTCCATGTGATCCTCATCCCCGAATGGACCTGCCCCCCTGCCTCTCAGAGTCCCAGCTGAAGGGGTGTGGTACCTCGGCTCCCAGACCATCTGAAAATCCCTAGAAATCTATGTAGTTAAAACGTTGTTTAAAACACCAAAGCAAATGTGCCCTAACACTTGTTAATAGCTCTATGAGTTTTCTGGAATGTATCATCTTAGCTATTTGAAGTGAGTTTAGGATTTTTCTCATTCCTCTTGGAAACATTTTCAGAAAGCTGTGCCTAACGGATGTGGAGGAAGCGCACACGTTAGTGGATGCCAAATCGTCAGAAAGCTGATCACAGTAAGTAAACACAGCCCTGTCATTTCAGAACCAACTGGCCCAGTTCGACTCTGGATAGGCTGGCGGACCATTCCAGGTTGCCAGTCAGTCCCTCACTGCTGGCACGCAGGACCAGGGGAGTCCTCTCATCCTGGTGGCCATGAAGACCTCTGTGCCTCCACATGGTCTCATCACTATGCCTCTATTTTAACTTGACTGCCGAGTCAGTGTTAATTCAACTAGGCAGTGTTGTCCTACCCACACACACAGCTTGGTGATCTGGGCATTGGGTTTGGCTCATCACAGAGAGGGCAACTGACTGTTCCTGGAGAGAAATGGAAAGGAAAGGAAAGCTTGCAGTCAGTGACCGACAGAAATGATGCAGAATAAGCTGTTTCATTGTGGTTGTGTGGCGTGTTGTGATCGTCAGTGCCTTGCTCTCAGATGAGACCGTGGTTGGTGATGCCCACAGGAAGTAGGACATTCAGAAGTCCAGGTGGCACCTGCGCGGGAAGCACCCGTGGGCCATTCCCCATGACGCAGCCTGACCGGGCCTTCCCTTCTCTCCGCAGGAGCCCACTTTCACGCCCTGCCAGATGAAGACACACTTTCTGCTTCCGTTCCCCGTGAACTACGTCGGTGAATGTGTCAGAACTGCCCCCTACACGCACCCTGACCATGCCAGGTACAAATGAGGCGGGCAAGGAAACCACGACTCCAAGGACGGGGGGTGGCCACAGAGAGGAGAGTCGGGAGGGAAACGTGGTGGGTCCGAGAGACTCAGAAACATGCGGCTGCCCCGGCTCCAGAAGTGCACAGAGAAAATGAGTCACATTGCTCAGCGTTTCTGTCCGTTTATTTCCGTATCTGTAGGAAACGGGCCTGCTCTGTATGCTAGGCCATCAGGGTGGGAATGTGCATTTCGATGACTAGAAAGATGTAGTAAGACAATGAAAACGTTACAAGAGGTATCTGTGGGTAATGGGATTATTGATCTCTTTTGCCTCTTTTTGTATTTTATAATTTTCCAACAGTGAATGTGTGTTCATTAGGTAACATAGAAGTAATAGAAGTTTCTAAAGAAAAACATGTGGAGGGTAAACCCGTGTGGGCAGAGTGGAGCCCGCCCATGAGGGCGGCACAGCCACCCTGCCCCGTCTTTAGGAACACGCTTCTCCCTCCAGCTTCTCACCAGGCTGTGTCCCCTGCTGGGCCGAGCGCTCACACAGAGCAGGGCCGCCTGGACTCATGCGGATGGCAGTCACGGTGTGGCCCTGCTCACTGTGCCCTGGGAAGGTGCTTTCCAGACCATCCTTTTCCTTCCAGGGCATCAGCTGTCAACATTCATAATGGAAGTTAGTGGGAACATAGAAAATGCACACGCCAACCAAGGGAAACCCTAGGGAAGATGCCTGTGGAAAGTTAGTCAAGAGCCTTCCATGTGCACATGCACACACTCACACTGATGTGGGGGTCCGAGTTGTGGCTGCAGCTTTAACATGCTCCCTGTTGGTGGGAAGAGGTTAAGAGGGAACTAGAAGTGTGTAGGAAGGTGTGTCCACTCCACCCGTCATTTAAGCCACTGCTTTATTTTTGTCTTCACCTAATTATACACTTGACATTTTTAAAAATTACTTCCTTGTCAGCCATGTTTTTAATTTGCATTCTTAATCATTTCAGTCTGAAGATCCTGGCACGTTTGATGACTGCAAAATTCTTGCACACAGAAATTCGAGAAAAAGGTGGTGCCTACGGTGGAGGCGCTAAACTCAGTCATAATGGAATATTCACCTTTTATTCATATAGGTGAGCTTTTCTCTGACCATCTCATACATGTGGACACAGTGTCATGTCACTGACAGTCACTGGCTCAAAATCATCAATATCATACCTCAGACAGTGGGGTGAGCGTGAGAAACAATTGTTCCCACTTTCCCCACCTCTTCGGCACCTAACCACACCCAGCACTGTCCTTTCGGTTTTAGGGACAGCAGGAAGGAACAGGAAACTTTGTGCCTTAAGTGAATCCTGGCACTTTGGCGACAAGCATATTTCAGTAGAAGGTGACCTGAGCAGTGTTCTGGCTGATGGAATTGTAGAGGCTGGACTCCTGGCTCCACTGACTGCTTTTGCCCATTTAGCTTTCTCTGCCTGAAGACACGCATCCTAATATTCTAGGGAAAGGACTCTTTGTGCCTCTGAGGCATTACTCTTTACCCCCGACTGCTGCAACTTCTGAACATTTCCTAGTGGCCGGGCTGGGAGCTGCAGCACAGAAACCACCACCTAAGGCCCCTGTCTCCCGGCCCCTGTAGTGTGTAGTATTGGGCAAAGGCCTCTGCAGCCCTTTCCACTGAGACGGTGCCGGGGCTCCAGGATTGGCCCAGATTGGGTGATTATTCAACTATTCTGAGTGCGTCCTTTGGAAAGGAGCGTTTTCGTTTAACCTTTCTTAGCGTTTCTCCATGAGTCTTTCAGTCTGATGTTTCCTCCCAAGGAAGTCGCAGTGGGTGCATTTAGTAACCTGGTGTGAGGCTGGGTGAACAGACCCCATCTTCAAGGGCAGGGAGAGGGTCAGATGACCTGTGGCCAGGTTTAAATTTCCAGAGTGTTGATTTTTGGACTAAGCATAAAGTTAATAGCTATAAAGTGTTGAAGCTGTGAAGTCAGCATGTGATTATTGCTTTTTTTTTTTTTTTTGTGGTAAATGTGAGTAACTAACTCTTCGGGTCTCCCAGGGATCCACGTTCCACAGAAACACTCCAGTCTTTTGCGAAGGCTGTGGACTGGGCCAAGTCTGGGAAGTTCTCACAGCAGGACATTGACGAGGCCAAGCTCTCCGTGTTCTCTGCTGTGGACGCTCCTGTGGCTCCTTCGGACAAAGGTACGTGGAGGAGAAAACACAAGCACCTGGATGGATGGTGCGACCAGACAACTCCAGGCTGAGTTCCTGAGATGTGTACCCATCTCACCTCCCGCCGCCGCCTCCTTTGTGACACGCCAGTGTCCACCTTGAGAATGAGCATCTCGGTTGGCTGCTTGAAAGGGGTCGCATTTCACCATCTCAGAGCGTCAGTGACTGCCAGTGCCCTGGGCAGGGGCAGAGACCATCCTGACTCGGCCCTCACTCATCTCCATCCTTTTCCCCAAAGGGGCCTGGGTCAGGGTCAGCCACCTGGGAGTAGGGTCTGTGGAACGGTCTGCTGCCGCATGCTGTCCCTGCCAGCTTTCCCAGTCACCTGTGTTCCTTCAGGGCTGGACCACTTCCTATACGGCCTCTCAGATGATCTGAAGCAAGCGCACAGGGAACAGCTCTTTGCCGTCCACCGCGAAGGTCTCATTGACGTGAGCAACAAGTGAGTACGGTCACGTGGCCTGAAGTGTGAACCTGTGGGTGGCTGATGTGGAAACAGTCCTGACCCCCGCCTTTTCAGGTACCTCGGTGTCGGGAGGAGCACCCACGGGCTGGCTCTGCTGGGACCAGAGAACACGAAGATCGCCAAGGACCCTTCCTGGATCATCAGATGACAAGGAGCTGCGGCTGTGCTCGGGACGTGGCTAATGTGGCTCACAGGCCCCAGAGAAGCAAGCCGAGCCAAGTTTAATTTGGAAGGTTTTTCCCAAATATCTTCCTCATTTATTAATCTTAAAATTTTGCCAAAGGTATGTATGTACTTGCCTGTCAGGTTATCCCCAAACTCTTCTATCTTAAAGAAGTGGGTGATCATGAAGAAATGGAAATAATCATGTATTAAATGCCAGAGATGCACAGCTGTTGTAAGACTTTCTGATAATGATAGAACATTTATTTAAATACTTAAAATAAAAGGCAACTCTGACCTACCTGTGCTTTCGTCATTTTAAATGACATTTTGCTAAGTAGTTCTTAGGACCTCTAATTAAAAAATGAGTGAAATGAATAAGTGAACAAAGGTATGCCAACATCGTTTATAAAACAGTGTGGTCACACCAAGGACCTGGGGGAAATTCTGGACAGACACACCCTCAGCAAGGCAGCTTGATGGGATCCCTTTCGAGAGCTGGTGTTAATAAGCATTAACTTGTTCCCATTTTGTCTTTACTGAAGGGCTCTGTCTCATCTGTTTCTCACTTTACTTTTTTCAGACAGAAAGTGAACTCATTTTATCCTCACGTCCTAAACTCGGCCACCGCAGAGCGCCTTCTGTGTTGCGCAGGTGCTGCGCTGCGCGTTCCACAGACGAGTTCAGTGGCTGCTGCGCCCAGCAGGGCTGTCCACGCCCTTTCCAGCAGGCTTGGATGATCCTTAGCATTTTTAAGCAATCAAATATTTTTTAGTTAAGGTTTGTACATTTAGTTAGACATACTGCTCTCGCATACCTAGTAGACTACAGTGTAGTGTAAACATAGCTTTTACGTGCACTGGGAAGCCCAGGATTTGTGTGACTCGCTTTATTGGGACACTGGCTCTTTTGCGTGGTCTTCCCGTATTTTTCATCATCTGCCTTCTCTGCTGTGCACGACTCCTTCCCTCACGGCTGATGGACGGGCTGGTTCCTCTCACCCCAGACGAGAGCAGAGGCTGGAGAAGAGGCAGAAATCTTTTCCCTCCAGACACTAGGTGACATGTCTTACCCTCCTCAGTGCACAGTGAGGACTGAGGTCGAGTGTGGAAGCTCACCTTCTTCCCGACGCACATGTTCATGGTGTTTTTAAAGGAGCCCGTGTGGCTGGAGTTGGTCACCTTCCCTGGGGTCCTGGTCTGGGCCTTCTCTGCACACCTGCCATGTCCTAGGTCTTTGTGTCACAGCATTGCCTTTCCTTTGTGACTGCTTCGTGCAGCCTACTTCACTGATCCCTATAAAAATACATGACTAGCCCCTGCCCAGGAAACTGCCTGCGAACCTTTGGTAGCTGCTCCCAGATCCTGAGGTTTAATGCCTACTGAAAAAAAATTGAAGGCACTTAGTACTGTGGTCTGAGTTTTAGCCAAATGTTTAATTCCACTGGGAATGCACATGGTAAAGCAGGAGACAGTGTGTGACACAGCAGACAACTCACTGGAAGCTTAGGATCCAATGGGGATGTGAAGGGTACAGGGCGGTGCTGTGTGATTGGGGATTAACGTCCACAGTACTCACATAAAGTGCTGATAAATAACATACGTGTTACAAAAATGGGCGGTAAACAGGAAGTCCGAGGAATTGCTGACGGGCAGTGGCGCCTAGATGGCTGCAGGCTCCTCGGGGCCGGTGTGAACGTGCTCCAACTGGCTCATGTCAGAGACCTCATAGCTGGCCTTGTACTTGGCCAGGATCTTCATGAGGGGCCGCAGCTTCAGCCACCACTGCTCTTTGGGAATTCTGTGCCTGCGGATGAGAGGGGCAGGGGTGAGAACAGGGACTGTGACAGTGGCGTCCCTCTGTCCTTGACTCTTGTCCCCATTCCTTCTACCTGCAGTAAGGTTTACTTACTCAAAGTCCGTCTTCTCCTTCAGCTCTGCCACAGGCTGGAAAAGAAGGTTTCTTTGGCATATTCCCAGCACACAGACGGAATCATCGTTCACAAACTTTCTTCCTATAAAGGACAGAAAGTGACCTGAGAATGGCTGCTTGGTTGTGTGGAAAGGTCAGGTGAAATGGCCAGTGAGGCCAGCAAAGTGGCCAGAGAAGGTTTGCTGACGGGAGGGAGCAGAATCCTGTGAGGAGATTGAAGAATCAGGACTTCTCACATCCTTCCTGGGCAGAAGCCAGCCTCCCAGGATCCCTGCGGCTGTGACGAGGTGGGCGGAGAACACCCTGTGAGTCCCCGTCAAGATTCGGGGGAAAGAGGCAGAGATGATGGGGCACCCTCGCTCCACATTAGCCCTGAGATGAGCTGTTCACTGTTCTTGGCAGTGAGACACCCCATGGGGAGTAAGGGGTGGATGGTGGATGCATAGCTCACCAAGTACTAGGCTGGGAAGATTGGCTTAAACTGTAGGAGTTCAGGTCCATGCTAGTAAGAAAGTACACTCATGACTGCATGTACTGTGAGCAGTTGGGAATTAGTGAGGTAAGCTTCCTTAGATGACAGTGAAAAGAAGAAAATAAATCCAGGTTTATTTTTATGGGATGAAATATAAAAGTAGAAGTTAATGTAAAAAACATTAGTAGAAAAAAAAATCAAAGCCAGTTCTTTGAAGACTGAATTTAGTTTGAAACTTTACATCGCTGTGTTTGCATAAGTCAAACACTGGAAATGCACTTAAACACACAGATCTGGGAACATTGGTCAAGAAAACGGAGGGGAGGGACATATAGGTACCAGCACAATAACTAATCCTGCAGTGATGGACCAGAAGGGCTACAAGCATCAAAAACAGAGGACATGATAAAAATCTTCATGGCAACGTTTTTGAAAATTTAGATGGACTTGAAAAGTTCCTAGAGAACGTAACTTACAAAAGGGATGCAAGGAACAGACATGAAAAAAGACCGACAAAAATGAGCAAACAAAAAAGAAACACAGATAGTTCTATAAACAGTAAAGAAATGGAGCAGGTCAGCCTCCCCTGCCCTACAGAGAAAGCGACAGAACCTTTGATGGAGGTGTCTGGAGTTTACTAACATCGAAAAATGAAAACATCTTACAAATTATTTCTGGGAGGAACCCCCAGACTGAGAAAGTTAGGACAAGCCTGACCTAGCACCTGACGGACAGGATGAGCAGGAAATGGCCGAAGCACAAACCCAGACCAGCTGGGGTTGGGGGTTGTTCCCCAGGAAGGCAATGTGGGCTTAACACATTGTGTGCGGGAAACGCATTTATACGTATTACGTTGACTGGTAGTAGAGCGTGGGACATGTATTAATACGTTTTTTATAGACTAGCGGTAGAATGCGGGTAACATATAAATACGTAAACTAAAGTTATCGTAATTTTACTGAACGTTGCCATTTGCGCAAAAAATTAGCAAAAATGGCCCGTGACACCTGTTAGCGC
>NW_006286673.1:1549311-1555641 GCF_000327345.1 Myotis davidii
ACCTTTTAGCGCGCGATAAAAACTACCCGCAAACAATGTGTTAACACTAGGAAATGTTTAAGACTTAATGACCATGCCATGTGATGCAAAAAGTGTGTAAGATCCTTTCATGATTGAAAAGTATGTAGTGAACAGAGTATCCAAGAGCAAGCAATAAATAGCAAGAAGAATGAATGACTTCAGTTAAACGTTACTAAGAATTTATAGTCCCAAAGTACTGAAGGCATTCCCTACTCAAAGTGGGACTAGTAACACCTTGGAAGGTGTGATCAGACAGTGAACTCTGCAGGAAGTGGGATGGTTACACATCCGAGGTTGTGCTGAGGGGCGGGGAGGGTGGAGTAAGGGAGCGGCACACACTTAGGTGGAGGGGAAAACGGTCTGGATACCTCTGCTCCTTCCATGCCTGCTCTAAAAAGGAGTTGTGAATGAGTCAAGGAGAAAATCTGAAAGTACCTCCAGGGCCAGTCCAAAGTGGTCCAGGTGGCAAAGAGAAAACAGGGAGAGATCACATCGTAGGCTCTTGCAGAGGAGCCCACATGTAAACAGCAATTTTACTAAGAAGAGTGTCACTGATGACCGATGCCTCCCATCTCTAATCAGCGGGAATAAAGCATTTCGTATCCATCACATTTACACCTAATCATAACCTTGAATGTCGTATCTAGCAACCATAGAGTCTGGTAGGAGTGAAAGCGTCATGTTGTGCACAGGCCACCCCGCCACTCGGCACCTTTTCCTTGCGCCTCCTTCAGCTTCCCCGTGATCCACTGCATGGCCCGGGCGGAGATTTTGGTTCCGAAGTTTCTGTCAAATGGGGAAGGCGCTCCTCCCTGTGGGTGGTTAATTACATGTTAATTAAACAACCACACCTTCCTGGCTGTTTACTTTAAAAAATGAAGTAGAAATAAAATAAATTACTATTCAACAAAGTTCACATCATGTTTGTAAACATGGGCTTTGAAGGTTTGTTTTGTTAAATTTTACCTCCTTGTGCATAGTTGGGACCAGACAAAAGCAAGCCCGTGACTGCTGCCCATGAGGCTAAGCCTGCGAGGCAAGTACCACAGCGCTTTCGTCACCTTCGGGTTGGCATCATTTTAAATATTCTTTCAGGATTCCTTAACCTTATTTTGGGATGGGGAAGGGGGTCCCAGTTTCCTTTCACAAAATACACACCAGCCTAGCATTGCGTCATAGATTCAGGAGATTCAGGGACCCACGGATGTGAACAATGGGCCCAAAGTTAGAAGTTCCTAAGACACAGGAGGGGTCAATGGTGATGGGACAAGACAGGCTTGCGGTCAGGAGGCGGGGCCTGTGCTTCCAACCCACCCTGCTTGTCATCCGGGCACTTACAGAGCGCGCCCCGGGTTCTTTCCACCTCGCTCTGATTCCGGGCAAATCTCAAATAAGTATCATTTGTCTGATGTTCCTATTTGGATGCTTATTTTTGCCCAATATTGAATGAGATACTTTGAATAAGGTTTTCCAGTTAATTGATATTCCTATGTGAAAGCTGACCATTTCCTTAAGATGACCATCTACCCAAATTTCACAACGGAATTCCTAAAGCTGGTGATATCTGGTATGACTTCTAACTGGAACATAGTTCAGATGTTTTTAATCATCCATCTAAAAGGAAGTCACATGACTAACAGCTCCCCTTTCTGTTTTGCGGGACTGGGGCCACTCGTGAGGGATGGGGTGCCGGCCCTACCTGCTGCATGTGGCCCAGCACATTCTTCCTACAGTCGAACACCCCTTTGCCCTCCTCTGAGTAGAGCTGGTAGATGAAGTCGGTGGTGTAGTTCTCATTGCAGTTCTCGTTTCTGAAACGGGAAGCACGGGCTCAGAGCTTGGGGGGCGCCTGCCCCGCGGGCACTGAGAGGATGTTACAGCCGCCTCAGTCCTGATCCCATGCACAACTGCACACATTTTCTTCTTTATAAATATCAGCGGTGTAGTTTACGTAATTACAAAGCAAAAATGAATTTTTAAAGATTACCCTCCACTCACTTGAGTATATGCAAGTTTTTCGCACAAGCCCAGCATCTCTGCTGTGTCCTCCCAGCAGGACCTCCCCCCCTTTAGATCGCAAAGTGGGTGATTTCTGAGAAGCCAGGTCTTAGATGAGAACTGAGATCTGTTACCTGATCACAAGGCCCCTCTGAATGCAGGTCTTCATCTTCTCTGTCAGGTGCTCCACATTGGACTGGGAAAGCGTGCTACATTAGTCACACGGGAAACCTACTAAGCACCTACTGTGTGCCAGGCACCGTGCAACCCTAACTGCTGAATGTAGCAACGGCTCTGAGCTGACATTTTGGTGGCGAGCACAACAGAAAATACATCAGGTAGTCTACGGCCATACCACCCTGAACACGCCCGATCTCGTCTGATCTCGGAAAATACATCAGGTAATGACAAGCCCTGTGGTGAAGATTACAAACAAGGTCATGTTATTGGGCATATGTAGGGGGTGGAGCTCAGCTTCCATGGGAAACACTTTCCAAAATAGGTTTCCATCCTAAAACCTTAATCCGTATATTCTGTGTCCTTGCCTAAGCTTATACATTTATTTTATTGCTTCTTACCTATTTTCATGACAATATGTTTTATCTTGGGGGAAAATATCTGTCACCTCACTTTATATAGAATCTCATACATATGGTTGCCTAGCGAGCATTTCCAGGCCAAGAGAAATTTTTCTAGACTCAAACTTGTGCACAAATTCCCTAAGGAAAGGAATACTGTATCTTGAGAGAAAAAAATATGCAAAAAATGAGATATATACATACAAGCAAATCCCATTCATCACTACATTTGTTAGCACCTACTTCGTGCTGAGAGCGATGGCATAGGATGGTGAGGCACTAGCTTCAGGCAGGTGTGTGAAGTATAAATGTTTAATTCAATGTTGAAGAGAAATGCATAGGTCAAGATTTTTAAAAAAATCACAGATAAGTAAAAACATGAAGTATCTCTCTACTTGATTTATTCGGTACAAAAGTAACAAAATCATAGCTTTTACAAAGTCGTTTTATTTGTGCTTTTGTGTATTTCAGTTGTGTTTACTGATCAATGTCTGTCCTGAACAGGCTGACCTCCAACCCATGCCTGGGCTGAGTGACCAAACTAACTTGTGCTTGCCCCACTAGCCTCCACTGAAAGCTGGGAGCCCTAGGAGACCCATATCCATTTGGAAGAATAGCCATCGTGATGTGACCATTTAAAAGCAGCAGGGACACCCTAGTGAACCCTCATGACAACCCTACTGGGACTGTGGGGTGCTGATGGCATGTCAGTGTGGGTCTCTCGACTCCATCATCAGTCCTACTCTGGCAGGGGTGCTGGGTCAGCAGGCTGCCGTGTGTATATATGGGAAATCTCTAATGTGAACCAAAAACTGCTCTAAAATAAAATCAGTTAATGAAAAAAACAAGGAAGTGAGCTGCAGGGAAGGGCAGGAGGTAAGTCTGGTTCCCATTTTGTTTATAGTTGGCAGTGCCCACCAAGTGCATTAAATCCACTGCTGTGTCCCACACAGGGCAGGAGGTGCCACGCGTTCTCTCATTAAATCCCACGTTTCAGTGGACAGAGCTGCTTGTCCTGTGGCCGCTGGGCTCCAGGAAGGGGGTTAACCACTGCGACCTTCCCACCCTGGGACCACAGGCACCGGACGCCTCGGGAGCCCAGTGCTCATCCTGGGAAGCACTAGCTGCCCTTGTCAAATGGCTACAGAAACCACGGCTGCTCAGTGGAGGGAACTGCCCAATCATGGGTGAGTGGAAGCCGCCTGACCCATGAGCTCACGCTGTCACTGCCCATAGAGCTCTAGCACAGAGTCAGTGCATCTGCACACAACCTGGATTGGGGTGAGGGGAGGGGGGACGGGGTAGGGGTAGGTCGCTGTAAGTGCTTATGACCTGGTGTATCGCACCATCTAAACAACAGGGTTGGGGAGTGGCTCAGTGGTTGAGCATCAATCTGTGAACCAGAATTGATTCCTGGTCAAGGCACATGCCTAGGTTGTGGGCTTGATACCCAGTGTGGGGCATACAGGAGGCAGCCGATCAATGATTCCCTCTCATCATTGATGTTTCTATCTCTCTCTCCCTCTCCCTTCCTCTCTGAAATCAGTAAAAAAATAAATAAATAAATAAAACAACAACAACCAAGGCAGCACTGAAGGACTTGGAGACAAGCACACCACGTACCTGCAGGTCCCGGATGTCGAAGGGCTCCTCGAAGATGTAGGCGGCGTCCGCACCGGCCGCCAGGGCCCCCATGTTAGCCAGGTAGCCGCAGTAGCCGCCCATGGTCTCGATGATGAACACGCGGCGCTTAGTCCCGCTGGCGGACTGCTTGATGCGGTCGCACGTCTGGACACAGAGAAGGACGGGTCATTCCAGCACGTGGCCAGCCGGTGCGGGGACGGGAGCGGCCAAGAGCCCGGCAGGTCCTGAGTGTCTGCCACACAGGGGCAGAGACGGCCGGCCTCGGTCTTGACCTCAGTCACTAGGAAGTTCTATTTGGTTTTCTTCTAAAAGGCTCCCCAAGCCCGGCCAGTGTGGTTCAGTGGTTGAGGTCAACCCATGAACCAAAAGGTCGCTGGTTCAATTCCCAGTCAGGACACATGCCCAGATTGCGAGCTTGATCCCCGGTAAGGGACGTGCACAAGGCAGCCGATCGATGATGTTTCTCTCTCATCAATATTTCTCTCTCTGTCCCTCTCTCTCCCTCTCTCTTTAAAAATCAATAAAAAAAATTAAAATAAATAAATAGAAGGGCTCCTCGAAGGAGCCCTTACCTTTGGGTTTGATCAACCTCAACATACGCCAGGGCACCTCTACTGAGGTGGATGGTGGCTCTTAGGCAAAGGCCCCACGAATCTTCCAGACACACAGATGGCAGGTCTCCTAAGGAAATGTCAGCCATCACCCTCTTCAGGACACAGAGAAACCCACACGCTGCTGCCAGGCTGCTGTCCTCTCTTCTCAAGCCTACCAAGCCCCAACCAGTTCCATCTATGAAACGCTCTGATGCAACCCTTGCCTTCCCCAGCATTGAGTCACATCACCTTCTTCCTCGAGTGTTTCAAAGCCTTCCTACGGACCCCCCGGGGCAGCCCACTCCAGCGCTGTCCTGCTCCAGGACCCTCACACACGCTGCCCGTGGTGGACTGGATAATGGCCCCCAGGTACGCAGAGGGAGGGCTGACCAGGGACACACTGCAGGTCAGGTCACACTGCAGCAAGATGGAGGCCGCAGGCCTCGCAAATGAGAAGGGATCACAGGCCATGCTCGCAACAAGGGCAGCTCTAGGAGCCAGAAGAGCAGAACAGGTTCTCTCAGAGCCGACGGAGGGTGCACGTCTGCCAATACCTTGGCCTCAGCCCAATGAAATCCTCTCGGTTATCTGGGAGCGAAGGAGCCAGCGTTAGCCCCTTCCTGCCTTCTCAACGTGACCCAGACATGAGTGTCATCCCTCAGGGAAACCGCCTGACCGCCAGGACGAGACAGCTCCCAGGCAGGCTCCCCCGACTCATGCCTTTCTTCCCAAACCCCGCCTCAGCCCACCTCCTGCACCTTCTGTAGAATCATTTGACCTGGGCTGTCTCCCTCACTGGTCACAGGCTGGGCTCATATGCCTGGGACACAACTGGGGCTCCGTCCATATCTGGCAGTGACTGGAATCAAAGCATCCCACCCATCCATCAGCCAGAGAAGGCTGTGGCATGGACTCCTGGGACTAAACCATCCTGCATCTCCAGGGAAATCACCAGGGGCTAGGGAATGGTGGGCCTGAGACAGGTGTCACGAATCTTTGGGGGCGAGAAGAGGAGGTTTGTACACAAAAGTATATCGACTCGGACATTTTCACGTGAGTACTTTGGTCACCTGTGAGAGCATTCTGATTTCCACACACGGGGCCAGTTGCTGCCACTCCTAACTAGGCTGTCAGTTCCTTGGTTGGAACCTCACCTTCCCCTAATAATTAATTACAGTAACTAATTATTCCAGAGGCAGCACATGCTTTGTAATCTCTAGGAGCTGCGATGGGAGGAGGAGAGAGCACCAATGAGGGCAATTCTTGTCTGGCGCAGGCGGGGGATGGACCAGACAGGCTCCTGAAGGCCCGCCTGCTGCAGGGCCAGGGCCAGGGCCATGGCGGAACCCGAGGGTGCTTGCGCGGTGCTCGCCTGGGCTCTGAGGCAGCACCCAGCACTTACACTGCCCTGCACAGTCTGTCTCAGAAGAATCCTGGGGGCTGGGATGGAACAGGGCTGCCCACATGGGCGGATGCCCAGGTTCCCCCCCCCCGCG
>NW_006286673.1:1555819-1567914 GCF_000327345.1 Myotis davidii
GGGGGCCTCCTAAGGTGGAGATCCTTGTCCCCGATGCTGGGAGCAGGTTACAGCCACCGACTGGCAGAAGAACATGCCCACAAAGCGGCTCCCCTGTGAGGCCAGTAGGAACATGTGCATCTCTGCACCAACCCCGCAAAGGTCAGGCGCCCGAGTGGCCCCGGCCGTGAGCCAAGACCCCGCTCTCTGTGAGCCACAGGGTCAGCAGTGGCCGCTGGCCAGCACCCTCCGCCGCTGCTTGCAGCTTAGGCACGCCGTTCCTAACTCCTCCCTCCGCATCACCTTGGTTGTGTCTGAGGGTCCAAATTCCTTTCTTCTAAAAATAGTACGGTATTCCAGCCAGTCTCAGTTACTAAAAGCAGTCCTGACAAGTGAGGGGGTGGCACGTGGTGGGGAGGGGCTGGCTCTGGGTGAGAGGAAGGAATCAGGGAGGGCAGATGCCCCCGCCTGGCCCAGACGCCCCACCAGCTCCACCAGCCCCTCCGGCCTCTGGTGAACCTTGACCCCCTCCAGTGGCTGACAGATGATTCTCCGAGAGAAATCTTTGGGTCCTGTCCCACAGGAGGAAAAACCCCACGTGAAAGTTCCAATGCCACTAACGTTGCACCACACTGGGCTTATGAAAATGCAAGTCGAATGTGAAAGGATAAAGTGGCACTTGGAATGGTGCAAGATAGAAAGGACTCTGGATTTGTGGCTTTGTCAGTCCTGTCCCGTTAACGGGCAAGGAGGTAGCCTCCCATGACTTGGGCTCCCAGGAGGAGGAGCCTACGTAGGCTGGACTTGGGGTCCAGACCAGGCTGGCCAGGGCCAGGAGGGTTCCCCCCGCAAAGCGCACACCGGTGGCAAAGCTGGGTGACATGTAGGTGCAGCTGAGGGCAGAAGTGGGATGGGAGTGGGAGATGCTGACGGTGCCCGCAGAGGCATGAAGGGGGCACCCGCAGCCACCAGCACCCAGTGACTTCTCCAAGGGTGGCCAGTGGCTGCTCTAAGGGTCTGCCTATGAGAGAATTTTTCCTGAAAGCAGCAACTGCAAGGCCCGTTGGAGCCTCCGGCTTGGGATCGAGGCCATCCCCCTGCTGGAGGCTGCGGGCAAGCCCACCTCCCGCCACAGCTTTGTGAGAAAAGGAGCAAGAAGCTCAGACGTGCCCATCAGTTCGAGAGCAAGAAACTCCGGGGAGTGGGCCTAATGCCAGCCCTTCCTGTCCTCTCCCCGCATCCTCATTCGGCCTCACAGGGGCTGTGCCACTCAGCGGGGCCCTGAAACAGAGTCAGGGCTTTCACCAGACGTGATGGTCTGAAGGAGGTGCCGGTGCCACTGCCAGGCGGTCACCGTCATGGCCCCACAGGGAGAGGACCACGCCCACAGCAGAGGCCTGTGCCCACTCACCAGCCGCGTACATCTGACAATGACCAGGGCCTGACACTGAGTGGGCACCGGGCGGGTTGGAGCTCGGGAAGGGGCATCATCCCAGGGACAGAACTGGGGTGCCAGAGCATCTACAGAGATGAAGGTGGGAAAACCGCCCTGTCATGGAAAGTGTGACGTAACCTCCCACTAATGGAACAAAAGGGAGTGATCATAAATGTGGCTCCTTCATTCGGGAGGCTGGCCAGATCTCCCCTCTCAGTTTCCACTTGAGTTCATCCCGGTGGCAGTGCTCCCGGGGAGGAGGGCATCCGGGAAGCAGCCCCAGGAGAGTCCTTACCTCCACCAGCGAGTCCAGGGCAGTGTCACAGGCCAGGCTCAGGTCTGTGCCTGGGACACTGTTGCTGATGGTGGCAGGCAGGATGCAAATGGGGATGCAGAACTCCTGGTGGCTGCCCCGTGCCTGCGCGAACGTGATTGAGCTCTGGGAAGCCTGAAGCAGCAGTGAGGGGGCCGGCAGGCGGCGGGCACCTCACCTGCCATGCGCAGGCGGGCGAGCTCCTCATGCGTGTCAATGGGGACAGAACTACGGCCAGTGCTGTGCGGGCGCAGGGCAACCTGACCGGGCCGGGCACAGGCCTCGGCACAGGGACAACCAGTGCAGGGGGTGTGGGGTGCTGGCCTTGGCAGGGTGCTCACTGCCCAGCACGGACGCAAGCAGGAGGCAGCAAAGCAGGGCCGATGCGGCGTTGGGGTTAGTGGTGGGCGAACAGCTGGCCTTTCTAGGCATCTCCAAGGGGAGGCAAACCAATTAGGGCCTGGCCAGTCTGGGGACCTCCCACAGGGAGTGGGGCGAGGCCCTGCCCGTTAAGACTCTGCAAATGACCCCCATCAGTGAGGTGGCCACCACGTGGCCATGTCCTGTCCTCTGCCCTGTGCAGGGGGACTGCCCCCGCATGGCCCTTAGCAGTGCTTACACAAGCAGCATGGAGGAGCCCGAGCCCCAGGTCGCTCTGGGACCCCAAGGAGAAAGTGTATGGCTCTGATGTCGAAAAAGCAAGCTGTTCTTGGGGACATGCAGATTTGGATCACCTGCCTCCAGTGTTGACAAAGCAGTTCATTACTACATAGGTCCACTGTCCACCATCCCCGCGTCCACGGAGCTCCAACACAGCCAGCGTTTGGTGGACATGTGTGGGCCAACAGTCCCTTGATGGTTGCTATTTATCCCCCTCGTGCGGCCAGTGCGCACAGCAGGAACGCCACGTGGGAGGCACGCCGGGACCCTGCTGTCCCATGGTTCTCTGAAACGAGTCACCTGTGGCCTGGGAGTGAGTGGATGGTGGGCCTGCGGGGGTTTAGTCCAGGGAGCCAAGAGGAAGGTGAGGGGGTCACTCACCTGCCTGACAGCTGCTATGTCATCACCCACCCCCGCTGTGTTGCCTCAGGGTCCGAGGGGAGACACGTGACAATGGCATGAAGTGACCCCAACACTGGAGCTGTCTACTCCGAGAAAAGAGACGGGATGGATTTATAGGGAAACAAGCCTGGTTCCGATCTCTTCCCTCACAATTCCAGCTGTCAGCAGGGCTGTGGCTGAGGCTGCCTCCACGACCTACACGGCTGCACAGAGCTCAGCACACGGCACTGTGTTCTGGCTGAACAGTGTCTGGCTCTTGGGGTGGACAGCACCCATTGGAAAGCCCGAAGCCACAGCTCTGGCCCAGACACCTGGCCCCTTTCTGACGGGTAAGTGCACTGAGAGCAGGTTCCCGCGACGCACCTGTGAGCTAAGTGCTGGCAAGAGAGAATGGCTGTGAGGACGATGACTCAATATGCAGAGACACAACAGCTGATAACCTGAGACCCTCTGGGTTTCTCACCTTGAGCACCTTTGGCATTCTGGGCCTGAATCCAAACCTCCTGAGAAGGACTCAACCTCATTTTGGCTTTAACAAACAGAACGCTGGAAGAAACAGCAGTTTCTACACACTGTGTCCATCCCTTGGTCTGTACAGCCCCAGGTACCCTGAGCAGACCCACGAGGGGGGCATCCTGCCTTCCCATCGTCCCAGATCACCAACCAGAACCAGAACCGTGGCACCACCGAGACCACCTGGCTCACCTGGCAAAGGCGGCCTGGCCCGTCACCAAGGCCGGGAATCAAGCCTACAACCTAGATATGTGCCCGTGATTGGAATTGACACCGGGACCCTTCAGTCCACGGACTGACACTCCATTCTCTGAGCCAAACCGGCTACGGTTGGTTCCACATTTTCAACAACATACATGTAAGTATTACTCCCTCATAATCTGGGTGGGGGCGGGGGATTCTTTGTAGCAAAGGAGCCTGGAATTACAAAGCCGGAGAGTCCTGTGTGGGTGCCTAAAGTGGGTATCAGATACCACAAGGAAAAGAGGCCAGCCTTGGCAAGACCGGCAGAAACGCTGATCAAACCCAGCCCACCCCACAGGACAGACAGGACCTTGCGATTCACAGCTGGGAGATCCGCGAGGAGAGGACTAGTCGGAGCAGGGGAAGCAGCAGGGAGTCACAGGCAGCAGGAGCAGGGCCAGCAAGCAGTTAGGGGCACGCACACACAGCTCGGGCCTCCAGCGCGAGGACACGGCGACACAGGGCGGGCTTTTTAGTAAACAGATCGCAGAAAGTTTAGGAAGCTCTCAGACAAGCAGTAAGCATTACTTATCAGTGAATTTTATTTTAAAAGCATTTCTTTTTATTTACCAGCACTAGAAACAAAACGGATGCCATGGGTTTAAGGGGGAAAAAATCTTAGAAAATCATTCACAAGACCTAGGTCTCAGAAGGAAAACTAAACTTCAGAATTTACTGAAAACATGTAGGCACTGAATTTTTTTTTTTTAAAAAAAAGCTTTCTATGTTAGATGCTGATCTGCAAACTCACATGGGATTTCCCAAGTGTGACTTGCAAATACAATAATAAGGATACATTTCTATGTTATTGCCATTTAACAAAACAAAACAAAACAACAAAAACAAAAAACAAAACAAAACCTTAAATAGCACCAATATTCTATAGATGTAACTTAACATCCCCAATCTACGATGCGGAGAATGATGCTGACGGGCTCAGGTAAAAGAATAATGAGCGCCAAAGAGGGGTTCAGGTCAATGAATAAAATTACAAAATATTTCGCTCAGGTTCTGTCCTCAAACATCAAAGCAGGGCCATCGGACCCAGGTTCATCACAGCTAGGTGACAGCGGCTGGAAGTAAATGGGGCTCAGCCAAAAACCCCCACAAAACTAATTTGAATGATCGTCCAAATCACAAAGCACTGCAGCCAAGTGTCGGAGCTGCCATTCTGTCCCGCAGGGACACGGTGCCGGCGCAGCCCGGGGAAAGACGTGGGACAGATCTTTGGGAGCTGGATCGGAGAGGGTCAGATTTTTAAAAAATACTTTTCTGGAAACAAACCAACGCCCCCGACCCGGCTCGCATCTCTAGTGCACTGGTAGATAAAAACGGGCCAGGCGCCCTCGGTCAGTGCCCTCAGCGAGGGCCCGCGGCACCTGCTTTGCTGCCACACAGACTTACGTCAGTGATGGTGTTCAGAGCGGTGTCGGCACCGATGCTGAAATCAGACCCCGGCACGTTGTTGGACACGGTGGCGGGAACCATGACCATGGGGACACAGAACTCCTCGTGCTTCCCCCGGGCGGCTGACAGTTCCAGCAGCCCCAGGTAGCCCTGTGGGACAAGAGTGCACAGTTGGGGGGCGGGCAGAAGTGGGGCACCAAGAGGACCACTAGGAAGTCAAGGTGGAAACACATGAAGGTCACAACAGGGACAAGCAGTTCTTTAAGCACCAAGGGGCCCAGGGGATGTCGTCATGTAGACGTAAGACCAAGTCTCTCATTGGCAAGTGTCTCGGTAGTTGAGACTCTTGCATTTTCTTGAAAGGAAACCATCAACTGATCTTGGTTGAATAGAAGAAAAAAAATGCCGACTGGCATGGCTCAATGGTTGAGTGTCGACCTGTGAACCAGGAGGTCACCATTCTATTCCCGGTCAGGGCACATGCCCAGGTGGGGTGTGCAGGAGGCAGCCGATCAATGATTCTCTCTTATCATATCTCCCTTCCTCTCTAAAATAAATGAAAATCTATGTTTTAAAAAGGAAAAAAAATTAAGGCCTACAGTCCAATATGGGATAAAACAAATGAGCTGGCCACATAACCTCCTTCCTCTCTGGATGGCCATGGACTGCAGCCTCAGGGGAGACTCATTCCTGTTGACCTGGAAGGCACCAGAACTCACAGGACAGATGGGCCCGTCCCGGAGTCAGGGTCGCCTCCCGCTGGGTGAGTCCCACCACCTGCTACGCGCTGCCTCACAGTTGTCCAGTGGCAGTTGGGCCTGGGGCGCTATGACCCTGTTCGGTGGGGAGCTTGGTGGAGCCGGCACGGGCCACCACTCAAGCCTACGGGTGGAAGAGCCAACCGGGAACGGAGCCGGTGACGTACCTCAAACCCCCCAATGATGAGCAGCGCGTTGATGCTGTGGGTGCGCATCTGTGCAGCAATGTCTTCCAAGTACTTCGCAGGGAGGATCCTGAAAACAGATCAGGAGAGATGAGGCCAGACAGGCTCACAGGGTGGACCAGGCACCACCAGCACCCTCAGGGCCGCCTGCCCCGGCTCCAGGTGGCGCTGGGAGGCACCTGCAGTGGGAGCCAGCTCCCTCCTCCCTGTGGCTGGGGGGCAACTGCGTGGGGGAGCAACCCATGGCAGGGTGGCCAGGGAGCAAGTCCCTAAGGAGTGTATTTTCAAAAGAAAACAGGGAGAAGCTTCCCAGCTGTCCAGGAGCTTCACCTCAAAAGAATTCTGCAGCCTCATGAGAAAAAAAAAAACACACCCTAATAACTTGCAAATATTCACAACAAATATCATTTAAAGGGAAACTTCCAGTTTTATACTTTGTCCAACTTCATCTCCTTTAAAGTCACACCCACTCATATTTGCACTCCCATTTATCACCTGTTTCACACACAGCCAAGTCAGGCAAATGACAGACTCTTCCCAAGAGCCCCCCAACACCAGCCCAGCCGTTCCATTTTGCAGCCTGGAAGACACTGTGCCGGTGCTGTTGGTAGACTAAGAAGCAGCTGCATGGAAAACATATCCAGGCCTGGGCAGTCAGGGCACCCAGCAGGCGTGTGTCATGGCAAGGGTCCTCCCAGCGTCTAAGATAAAGCTCTCGAAGCATCGTCAGGAGGGGCTGCCAGCTCACCCAGAGCTTTGCCAGGACGGCACATAAAGCAAACGGTGCCTTGTTAAAATGCATATGCTACCAGCAGCTATGGTGAGAAACAGAGGCTTCCTGATTCAGAAACATGTTGGGACTGGCCTCCAGTGTGGGTGCCACTCAGCTCAGTACCCAGGCACTAAGCCACTGTCCACCTGCTCTGATCATGGTCTACACACACGGTCCCTGCAGCTCAGTGATGTCCCTCATCCTCATCACCTCCACTGAGGTAGATTCCCGCTGGCCTCCGGCTTCCTCTATCCGGGCCCAGGAGAGACTTGGGAGCACAGGGTCTCTTCTTGAGGGTGGGTCCCAGCCCCAGCCCTAACCACTGGGGCCTCCTGGGTGGGGCCAGGCTGCGGAGCCTTCCCAGCACAGGCCCCAGCTCCTCCTCTAGAATGGGGCCCTTTCTTCCTCCTAAAAGCAGGTCCAAATCAAGGAGGGAAATTACCGTTTTGTCCCAAGAATGGAGCCGCCTTGTCCGGTCCAGCCTCCAACATCCGACCAGCCGATTTCTTTGATCTAAGATGCAAACAGGGAATGAGATGGCTCAAGTGAGAAAGGAAGGGGATTACAAGTTTTACAGACACCTCAGAGGTCGGCACCCCCGGGCGAGCTGCCTGTCTGTAGGTGTCCATCGTGATGCCGAGGGAGTCACACAGAGCCGTCGGCGACGGCAGCCCTCCTGCCCCCGGGGCATCCCCGCAGCTTCGTTTCCATCAGTAGAATAGACTGACACTTTAGTTGGCCAAATTCTACCACTGGGAATTAAAGGAAAAATGAACAGTATCGTGTGTTTTTAATTGACATAAATTTTTAAAAAAACTTATTTAATGAAAATTTTTAAAAAACCAGAAGGATAGATGATGCCAGCTGGGTGTGTGCACCCTCCCTCCGCACGCCCATCTCCTGGGCTCGGTCTCTCCTCTCTCCTCTCAACAGCAAAACCCTTTCCTTTCACACCCTCTCCATGCCATTACTTTAAGCACCACCTGTATTCCGGTGTCCCCAACACGCATCTTTAGCCCGAGCCTCTTGAAGGCCTGGACCATGACCTGTCTGCTCACTGGCCACTTCCCAGAGATGCCCACCAGACACACATTGAACACCTCAGCGCCTCTTACATTTCCTCGCGTCCATCAGCTGCAACTCAGGCGACAAACAGGCTCATTCTCACCTCTGTTTTTCACCCCTGTGCATATTTAGGGACCAAATTCTACTGGCTCTGCCTTCGAAATGCACCCAAGACCCTAGAAGACGTCTCATGGACGCCACTGTGGCCGGATTGGACCACGCCCCCCACACCTCCTGCCTGGGTTACAGTGGAAGCCTCGCAACCAGTCTCCCGCTTCCCACTCCTGCCCCACAGTCTGTACGTGCCAGGCCCCTGCTCAAAACCCGTCTTCTCAGAATAAAAGCCAAACTCCTTACAGTTCCTATGAAGGACCTGGCCCGTCTCCTCCCCACCTCACCCCAACCTGCTCTCCTGCTGCATCCCATTAGCCCCTCCCACCTCTGAGCCCCTCAGGCCTTTGCACTGTCCTGCCTGCCTGGGACAGCACCTGCTCAGCCCTTCATCTGAGACCCCTCCCAGCTGCAGATATGCCCACCCCTGCCCCAGGGCTCATCCAGCCCCTCTGTGTGGCCCCTGTAGCACTTCCTCACCTGCTCTACACTTGCACGGTCTATTTTCACTTACCTTCACCTCTCTCCCTAAGATGAAAGCTCCACGGAAGCAGTGGTTTTGTCTGCTTTCTTCACAAACTTAATTCCACAGCATGAGAACTCAGTAAATAGTCGCCAAGTGACCAGGTGAACTAACCCTGTGGACAGGACGCACCGAGTTGAGAGTGCAACCGCGGTCAAGTTACTGTCTCTGTCCAGTTTTCTCTCAAGGAAAATGGGGACGATATCTCAGATTTACTGTGAGACCTACACGAGCAAGCACATGTCAGTCTCACAGGAGTAGAAAGACCCTTCCTTAGGATGGGACCCTAGAGCAGAAGTTCTCCTTTAAAAGCAGGTACTGTGTCCTGGCTGCTGTGGCTCAGTTGGTTGAGTGCCATCCTGTGCACCGAAAGGTTGTGGGTTTGACCCCCGGTCAGGACAGGTGTGAGAGGCAGCTGACTGATGTTTCTCTCTCTCTCTCCCTCTCTCTCTCTAAAATCAATAAAATCACATTTAAAAAGATACACAGTTGCTGTGTTCCTGGTGGGGCCTGAGGTCCCCCACTTGCCCATGACTTTCCCATTGAAGACATCACTCCACTGGGCACCTCCGGAGGGACCCACCTGGCCTTTGGCAAAGCCCTCGAAGCCATCATAGATGGCAAACATCTTGTGTCCTTCTGAGATGCCAACCCGCACAGCCGAGCGCACGGCCGCGTTCATCCCGGCAGCCGGCGCGCCCACGTTGATGACGGCCACGTTGAAGCCACTCTGTAAGACAGGGGGCACACCGCACCTGTCACAGCTGTGTCACTGCTCCATGCACCCCTGGGAGGGGGCCCTGCCAAGCACCAGGTGCCAGGAGTGACTGGCCAAGTGCAGGGAGGTGGCAGGGGACCCGGGTCAGCGGGAACCGTCAGGAACACCCCTGGGAGCCGGCAGGCAGCCATCACCCACCTTGGTGATCTGGGAGTCTGGCTTCTTGATGGCGAGCTGCTTGTAGATGTTGAGGTTGCCCTCAAAGCTCCTAGAAGAGAATGACTCTGTTGAAACAAATTTAGAAGGTGCAGGGAAGCAGGGCGCAGAGAACAGTGGTGCAGGGAGCAAGCAGTCTGCAAATGCTGTCCTGTCCCTTGGGGGTACCTGGGTCCTGCTGCCCTCGGGGGGGACACGGTATGTGGGGCATATACATCATGTAACTGGGCTAAGGGACAAAGGCGCCCAGTGCTTCTCAGGTTTCTTTGCCAACACTCTACCCACTTGCTACTTCCTATCTTAATCTTATTACATTCGATGACCCCCTGCCCAAAATAAACAAAGAAATAAACCTTCCCCTGCTAACTATTCGTCCAGGCCCTCAACCTGGGTGAAGAGCAATGGCGCCTGCTTGCCATCTTCATTCTGCCTTCTCACAGTGGGACCGGACAAGCACACCTCGTGGGGCCTTCTGAATGAATAACCCCACGGGCCTTCTGAGCGGATAACTTCCCAGGCCTAAGGAAGGGCCAGGCCAACAGCACACGTTCCAGGACAGAGTCCCCCTCAGAGTCACCTTCCTCGGAGCTGCACGGCGTTGCTGAATCTCCTCTCATCCATCGCCTTCTGGACGCCCTGGGTCTTGAAAGAGATGAAAGAGGAAGACAGCAGGGTCAGGACTCAGTGCAGCCTGTTGCCCAGCTCGGTGCCTCCACCTCGTCCCCGTCACGTCCCACCTCTGCGGGCCAGCAACCTGGGGCGGATCCACAGTGGGCCGCAGCTGGCCTGGCACTGCCCGGCTGTGAGGGAGACACTGGGGCCACTAGCTCAGGCCACATCATTGAGGAGGATGAGGGGGCACCGCCGGCCACCCCAGGCAGAGGTCCTGAGATCTTCGGGATTTTGCTCTATGAGAGCAGAGGCAGAAGGAAATACATCTCTCGCATAAGGTCCTGACAAATTCGCAGGTGGATTCTGGGAAGGAAAAAGTCAACAGGACCTGGGAGCTGGGGACCCGGATGGGGTCTCCGCAGGCAAAGGGAAAGGCGTGCAGACGACACACCCAAGTAGGACCTTCAACCCGAGGATATCGGGTAAGTTATTTATTTGGTTTCCCCATCTGTACAATAAGGAGAACACCCCCTATCTCTAGTGTCATCTGTGGCTATAAAACATGCCAAGTTTGCCCTGGCCACTGTGGCTCAGTTGGAGCCTCCTCCCATACACCAAAAGGTGTGGGTTCGATCCCCAGGCAGGTCATGTGCGGAGGCAACGGATTGGATCCATATTTCTCTCTCACATTGATGTTTCTCTCTCTCTCTGAAAATCAATTTAAAAAATCATTTTATAAAACACACCAGGCTCTTAAGAAAACACCTGGCACACAGCAGGTGCCAATGAAGGGCTCACTGTGGCTTTTGTGAGCCATCTGGCTAGTTTACCGTAATGTAGGGTCATTTGGAGGACAAGCCAGATTGTACCTACATGTTTATCTCTGAAGGGACAGACGCATTATCTCACTCTCTCACAGACATGCACGCAAATACATGTACACACACACGAACATCCTCACATACAAACACACATGCACATGCACTCATGTACACATATGAACACACTCACATGCAAACATGTCCAGGCATACATGCCTAAGATAAAAATACATATGTATGCACACACAGAGACACACATGCAAACACATATAGACATACATATGCTTAAACAAAAAATACCTTTGGACACATACATACATAACAAACATAGACACACAGCTTAATTCCCTCCCACAGGCTTTGAAGTGACGTGTCTAAGGTAACTTCCAACAAGCCCCATGACTGCGTTACATAATCACCCCTCTGTATGTTATCAAACGCATGTACTTCAGAGCTGCTGGGAAAGACCAGGTAGGACGACAGTCATGAACAGACTTTGAGAAATGAAAGATAAGAACAGTTTCTAATGCACCTCACTGCCACCTCCCCTTGTGGACTCAGGTGGGGAATTACAGCCTGGCCCTGGAGGAATGGCCCCTGAATTAGCCAGGCCAGGGTCACCCGACAAAGTCAACGTCCTTGGGAACAGGATGGAAGGAGCAGCTGAAATCTGAGGAGCTAAGGAGGCCCTGGGCAGCCCCGCGCCCCCACGCCCCCCGATTCCTCCCAGCCACTCCCAAGGACCCTCCCAGCACAATCTTCCTTACAGCTTAACCTCCCGTAAAAATGAGCTCAGAATTGAGACAAGCAACCAGTCTGGGTGATACGGAGCCAGCTGCCATGCCCACAGGGCAGCGCCACACGTCCTGGTGAAGGTCATCTAACTCCCCTGCGCTTGGCAGCCACAGACCAGGAACAAGGTGCCTGCTGTGCCTGCACGCCCCTTCCCCAGCTCACCATCTGCACGCATTCCATCAGGGGCAGGCGCACAGCCTGGTTCCCGTTCAGCGACACCACGCAGGCCGGGGTCTCTGGCGTGGCCTGCAGGAGGGCGACCACGGCCTCCACCCCCATGCGGCTGGCCTGCAAGTGACATTCATGAGAGTCAGAGAAGGCCCACCACCCGCCGAGGAAGCGTTTTCACTGGAGACCCCTCGATGCTCCAGGCAGGGGCATCCATGCGCCCCTGTCCCCTGTGGTTCAGACAGCCCCACTGTGTCCTAAACACATCCGCCTCAGCTGCCTTTCTGTTCTCTGGGACTGAGTACAGTTAGGTACCCAAGTCCTTCCTGCTTAACCCACTTCCAACAGAGAGATTTAGTCTCCACTCAGAACTGGTGGGGAGTGGAGGGGAGAGGAGGG
>NW_006286673.1:1568016-1578068 GCF_000327345.1 Myotis davidii
AACAGTGAAGATTAACAACCCAGGATCTGGACTCTGGGTTCTGCTGTCCCTGGTTGTTTCTAGAAACCTGCATGTGAATGCCACTTCCCACAGCCTGGGTTTGGTCCTAGAGTCCCTGTCACCCTCCACTGTCCATGTGGGTGGGGTCTCCTAGCTTCTGGGTGACTGGGGCCTGGGAACTGTTCTGGTCTGAGTCTCCCAATGACAACAAGGCCTGGAGGGTCTCGGAGACAGTCCGCCCCGTGCTGCGGGCAGACGCTTTTGCCAGATGGCGCTAGGGAGCAGCTATCCATCTCTGGTGCTCCCAGAAATGCCCCTTTCCTTGGGAACTGGCCGGACAGCTTCCACCCTCACTTACCAAAATCCTGTCAAAGGCCGAGGGCGTCCCGCCTCTCTGCACGTGTCCGAGGATGGTCACGCGGGTGTCGTATCCCAGCTGCTTCACCACCAGCTGCGGGAAATATCTCCATCAGGGGCACAGAACAGGTGCGGGCAGATGGGCTCCCACTAGAAGATGGGCCGGAGCTGGGAAGTAATTTTCTGTTCTTTCTTCAGATCTACTGGAGAAATGTTCTAATTCCTAAAGTTTGGTTCTTGAAGGAATGCTTAGGCTAATGGCTAGCTGAAAATGCTTTTAAATAATGCTTTAATTTTTTATATAGGATCTTTATTTCTACCTTGCAAATAAACATAAATAACATGATTTTTTTTAAATGAAGTTTCTACAGCTTGTATTGAAAGCATGATTAATACTTTGTAGAAATGTCAACATTTCCTGAATCGCCCAACATTTGCAGTGTCTTTGAAAAGCACGACCCAGTAAGTGGAGGTGATCCCTCAGGCCGGACCCCTGTGCACACAGCTGAGAGGCAGGGATAGGCCACTACCCGCCGGGCGGGCCTCACGCACTCCTCTGTAAACATAACGGGGTTGGGCTCACTCCGTGAGTTTCATGGTTCAGTCTCCACTTCAATTAAGTGGGAAAGCAAAGGCTTTGCTCTCACTTTCCAGATGACTTCCTGTGATAGCAGGCAGTTAGACAGGCATGAGCAGGGCAGGAATGACAAGCCAGGTAAGGAAGGTCTCCCAGGGCTGCCTAACAGCAGGCAGTTGTCAGATGGGCCTCGCCCCCAGGGCAACCTTTCCTCCCCTAGCACAGGGTCGCTGGGCTGGTCCTAGAGCCCCTTAGAGGAGGAACAAGGGGGCGGGAGAAGAGACTCATGGGACATCCTGATAAGTCCTTGCACAACCACCCCTAAAGCACTAAGCCTCAGGACAACGACCCGCATCAACTAATCTGAGGAACAAAGCCTCGGGTCTGCTGACCACAGAGACAGAGTTTGGGTCAAACCAGAGATGACATCTGGGCCTCAGTTGCGTTTCAGCTCCAGGCTGGGAAAGCAGCACAGCCTGAGCACCTTTTTCCCACTCCCTTCTTCCTCAGCTTGTGCGACTTCTTTGCCTGTTTTCTCCTAAGCTCCAAGGCCTTCCTTCTGTCTCTGTAACTTGTTTCCTGAGCCCACACAGCCCAGCAGACTCACCTCTTCTACTGCTGTGACTTTCTAAATAAACTTTTGCTTATATTTGAGTCTTGGCTCTAAATTCTTTCTTTCTTTCAAGTTTATCTTTAATTTTTAAAATTATTATAGATGTCTTTTTTTTCCCATTGACCCCCTCCGGCTTCCCTGCACACCACCCCCAAGCCTTCACCATACAACTGTCTGTGTCCATGGATTATGAATATATGCATTTAAATTCCCTGGTTAATCTCTCCCACCCCCACCCCAGCCTTCCCTCTGAGATTTGACAGGCTATTCTATGCTTCCATGTCTCTGGATCTATTTTGTCCATTAGATTCCACGTATGAGTGAGAACATGTCATACTTGTCTTTCTCTGTCTGAATTCTTTCTTAGCCAAAACTCAAATACCAAAGTCTAACATTGGGGGCCATTCACCATAAACACTAGGAAATGTTGGCTGATATCTTTCACAGCCAACTCTCAGTATTTTAAGATTTAGGTGCATAGCTGGCACAGGAATAGAGAAGGCAAAACTGAGAAACCAAGTTGACGATATCCTTTGCCCTGATGGGCAGCTTCAACCAGAGCCTGTCTGTTCCCCTGGGATGTCCAGAACGTGCCCTGTTATCCCCATAACCAGGGAGCCCGGCCGATCCCGTCACAGGTCACAGGCCTGACGAGCCAGCACCCAAGGCGGGGCCCTGTGGCAGCAGCACTGCAGTGTCGGCCCCTCTGCAGGCAGGGAGGGCCGGTGACTCCTGTCCACCATCCGGCTTTCTCTAAGAACACGCTCAGCGGATGCTCCCAAGGAGAGAAGGGGACAGACAAGGTGCACTGCTGGCTCTCCGAGCGGCTGGGCCCAGAGTGGGACCCTCCATGCCCACCTTCTCCACTGCCCTCTCTTCTGGGCGAGCTCTGGCCCCTGGGGTGTAGTCCCAACAGTATCCAGCAGCTCCGGCTCTGCAGAAGCCGGAGCTGTGTGAGCCTCATGCCACTAAAGTTCTGAGTCATTACAAAAATAGTTTTTACTATCAGAAAAAAACAAAAAAACGTTTCAGAATAATAATGCATCATGCCAGACCTCCTGCCAGCATGCCAGCATCTCCCGTTTGCAGGTAGGCGGGCGGAGGAGGAGCGGTGGGGAGACGGACACACTCACCTCCCTGATTTGCTCCGAGGTAATCGGTTTGTTTTGGGTGTCGATTGCTCCTTCGGACACAATAATGATATTCAGCCTTTTCTTCCGGGCCCGGTTCTAAGGAAACAGACATGAAAACCCTCTAATGACTAAATGCTCTTAACAAAACCAGGGCCAATTTGCCCTGATTGAACTGGACAAGAGGTAGAAATGGTCAGCTAATGTCACACGCTCCATTCACTAAGGACACGGGGAGGGGAGAAGAGGTGCTCTGGGTGAGCAGGTGCAGGAGCGGGCAGGGGGTTGAGATTTAGTGATGCCACCAGAGCTTCTGGCACCCAGGCGCCCCAGGCTGGAGGCTTTGCTGGTTGACCTTTGACTGCGCTCCCCAGACAGGATGCCCACAATGTCCCGTGTGGTGGTGATGACACAGGTATCCTCTGCGGCACACAGACATACCCGTCCAGGCGGGCCACCCTCCTCTCCTGCAGCCACCCGCGTAGCCCCTAGCAACAGCTGGTTGGCGGAGAGTACCACCACGTGCACAGGCCAGACCCAGAAATGATGAGCTCATTTGTCACTTCCTGGCTAGTGATGGAATGTTGAACACTCCCTGCAGTTGCGGCTAAGAGCTCCAACCTCATACAGGGGCCCGGCTCTTCCAAGCCAAGGTGCAGCGTGGCTGACAGTTCCTCCCAGGGCTTTAGGTCAGCAAAGTTAACTTGGTATTTTCTGTGAATTCCTGTCTTTGAATCTGCCACCCTGAAGGTGACAGCGACGTTGCTGCACGTGTCCTCAGTGCGGGTAGTGCTGATGTGCCTGCTGTGCACAACTGAACTGAGCCTGTGCCATCGGCTCACATTCGTTACCTGGAGACCAGCAATAAGGGTTGTAAAACAGAGCGTGGGAAACTCCCCACACTGGGGTTTCTGTCCTGAAAGCTGGTGTTTTATGTGAGACCTCACATGCCTCATAGAGGGAGATGTGCCTTACAGGAGTGGTCTATAGTGTTGGCTTCAGAGCGGTGTGCCAACCTCACCCCAAGTCCCGCACAGAAGGGACACGAGCTGAAACACGCGTCGTAGCCCAGGCCAGTGTGGAGGGACATTCAGATCAGAGTGAGAACACAGGTCTTCCTACCGATCGGTGGAGATCCAACAGGAAACAGGTTCCCCCCCAAAGCTGGTACCTTTCAGTAGCTGCAACCTCACAGCCCCCTCCTCCATGAGAGCTAACCAGTGCTTTGCATGGAAAACGGAACGGTTGTCGCTTTTCTCTACCGCCTCACTCTGCAGCCCTGGGATGCAGACCCCTGCGGACAGCCACTGCCTGCCGCTGCCCTGCACCCAGCTTCGCTTCACCCTAGAATCCGACCGTTCCCACCTGTCCAAACCCTCCCAAACGGAAAACCCTAAAGACGCTCACAGGGCACGGCCAGCGCCCGGAAGCAGAGAGCGAGTTACCTCTGACAGCTTGAAGCACATCGTCTCCTGCCAACCCTCTTCTGGCGGGGATTCCGGGAGGAACACCCAGTCCGCCCCACAGGCCAAGGCGCTCACCAAGGCGAGGTACCTGCGTGGAAATAACCAGGATGCAGTCAGGCTGCCACTGGGCGCCCAGAGCTTGGGGGCCGCAGGGCAGACAGAGCGCCGAGCCTGCATGGGAGGCGCTGGCCCTGGGGAACCCCTCCCGGGGCACTGGCACAGGGTGCAGGGCTCTCCAGGGGTGTGAGGTCCTTCCACCCGGATCATGTCTGGGAATTGACACGTACCCGCAGTGTCTCCCCATAACCTCGAGAACGAAGGTCCTCTGGTGGCTGGAAAAGAGAAAGGACACGTGCACTCATCACGGCTGGGAAGAGCTGGGACACAGGGAGACAAGCGCGGTCAGCCACACACACAGCAAGGCTGCTCTGTAGCTATAGCAGGCGCCCCAGCTTCCAAAACAGGACCCGTTTTCTACAGAAGCAAAAGCTACTGCAAGAGTCTTTCAAACTTTTGTGAGTAAAGGGGCTCGGGCAGCCCCTTTCCAGTTCCACATTTTACAGCTTCCTCCACACCTGGCTGCGTGAGGCTAGAAAAGGAACATGGGGCACGGATGCCTCCCCACGTCTCTAGCAAGGGCTGTGGCGACATGTACCCACACTTTTGCTTCCCGCGATTCCTGCCTGAGAACATGGCAGGACTTAAGACAATGATGATTTTTGTCTTCTAAATTCTCTCCAATGAACATACTTTTCTTCTATAATCGGGGAGGGAGGGAAGTAACGACATAGAACTGAAAATAAAAAGTGAACCTGAGAACAATTTTCTCGCACCATTTCTAACACTCAAGTGACAAGAGCTGCACCAGAACGCCCTCTGTGCACCCTCCCAGAGCCAGTACGAGGGCCCGGTGCCACCTGCCCACCCACCGGCACCTCTGTCTACCTCTGGGCTGTCGTCATGATGGCATCAACGACCTCAATGATGCGGTGCAAAGCCGAGTCAGTGCCGATGGTCATGTCTGTCCCGCAAAAGTCATTGTCAATGGAGCCCACCATGCCCACGATGTTGAGGTGCCCGTACTTCTGCACATCCTCCTTGCTGATCTTGCCTGCAAGGACACAGCCACACGCTCCGTCACAGGGAGACAGGTCAGCCAGGGGGACAGAAACCCACGACTCAAAATGCATTGTCCATCTATTGGTTTGTTGGTTTTTTTTAAAACTCTCCATGACCTAGTCCTATACCCTCACAGAAATCCATGCCAGACAACAGGGAGGCGCGGACAAGCTGGGAGCTGTTTCAGATGAGAGCATGGGGCTGCTAAACTAGAAGGGAGGGGTCGCACGCTGCAGTCAGTGGGTAAACTGACTTCTGCCTGGTAACGCCAGGGAGAACAGCATGGCTCTTTATAAGGAAATATCACAATCACAGAATTAAGTGGTTAAGGATATTATATAACCACTAGAGGCCCAGTGCACAAAAATTTGTGCACGGGGGGGGGGGGAGGGGGGTCCCTCAACCCGGCCTGTGCCCACTCGCAGTCTGGGACCCCTTGTGGGATGTCCACCTGCTGGCTTAGACCCACTCCCCAGGAGATTGGGCCTAAGCTGGCAATCAGACATCCCTCTGGCAGCCCGGGAGCCCTCAGGGGATGTCCATTTGCCAGTGGGGAGCACGCCTAAGCAGCAGTCTGACATCCTTAGCGCTGCTGAGGAGGTGGAGGAGGCTCCCACCACCATTGCTGTACTGGCAGCTATCAGCCTGGCTTGTGGCTGAGCAGAGCTCCTCCCATGTGAGAGCACCCTGACCAGCAGAGGGCAGCTTCTGCATTGAGAGTCTGCCCCCTGGTGGTCAGTGTGTCTCATAGTGACCAGTCCTATTGATTTCTTAGAGGCCCCTGGGGAGCTAGCCCACCAGTTGGCCGCATCTACTTCGCCCTCCGACACAGTGAACAGAT
This sequence comes from Myotis davidii, assembly GCF_000327345.1. Lineage (NCBI taxonomy): Eukaryota > Metazoa > Chordata > Mammalia > Chiroptera > Vespertilionidae > Myotis > Myotis davidii. Next base: position 1,574,120 of record NW_006286673.1, read on the forward strand.
GTGCCGACACCCAGTCAGAGTGGTCGAAACTGGGGAAGCTCAGGCAGGGACCTGGGCAGCTATTCCTCTTCCATATCACCCCCAGTCTGCGTCAGCCCAGGTGTGGTGGACAGGAGGTGAGGGGAAGCCCCTGCTACTGGCAACTGGTGTGGCTACCAGCTCCAGCAATAGGACTCCCTTCTGCCGAAACCATTTTGGCTCAGTGGATAGAGTGTCAGCCTGTGGACTGAAAGGTCCTGGGTTCGATTCCGGTCAAGGGCATGTACCTGGGTTGTGGGCACATCCCCAGTAGGAGATGTGCAGGAGGCAGCTGATCGATGTTTCTAACTCTCTATCTCTCTCCCTTCCTCTCTGTAAAAAATCAATAAAATATATTTTTAAAAAAATTAAAAAAAAAGACTCCCTGCTCATATTCTGTATTAAGTTGCAATTATGTAACAACACTGTTACCACAGTATAGGGAAATACGTTATGGTTATTATTTGAGGTCCAATTTGAATTCTGAGGCAGTGACTAAGGTCTGACACCACCAATACCTCTGGGACAGTCAGACAGGCAGCAGGTATGAGGCAAAGCTCTCTGCAGGCCAGGGAGGATGGAACAGGCAGCAAACCCCGGAGAGCAGCGCGGTGACTCACCGTCTCGGGCCAGCTCCTCCAGCAGGGTGCTCCACTCCCCCCGGAAGATGTTGGCCCCCGTGAGGCTGCCGTCCCCGCCGATTACACACAGGTTGGTGATGCCCAGCTGCACCAGGTTGTGGGCAGCTTTCAGGCGGCCTTCCCGGGTACGGAAGGCTTTGCACCGGGCGCTGCCAATAATGGTCCCGCCCTGAAAAAGAAATGAAATCCCAGTTAATTTAATCTGTCTCCTAACAACTGCGCAGGAGTTGGTACATGGGCAGATCGGCACATGGGAGTGCTGATGCAGACACAGGGCTTCCCACAGGCGGTCTGCTGTGAGGGTTTGTCGTTCCTCCATTTTTAGCTCCTTCTGGAATTCAATGGATAGAGACATTGGCTCCATGCCCAGGGGGAGCCAAGTAGGGTCTGGAAACAGGAGCAATGTCAGCTAAACATGCAGACAAGCGTTTGCAAGGTGATGACAGCCATCGGAGGCTGTGCAGTCGGGCAGCCAGACCCTGAGCTCCCCCAACACCCGGAGCCTAAGGCAGCCCAGTGCCACCATCAGCCTCGGCCAAAGAGTGCTGAGTCGGAGGCCCAGGCCCCAGGCTCCCCTCCATTACTCAGAGCTCACCATACACACAGGCAACAGAGCAACCTGTGCACCAAAGAGAGTAATTTCCAACTACATCTCCAGCCTCAACCCTTCTTAAAGGCTAAATATTAAACAGACACACACACACACACACACACACCCACACACACACAACAACAACAACAACAACAGCAACACTGAAGCTGGGCCATCCCATTTCCAGAGAGATCAGTTGTGAGCTTTCCCACTTGGGGCTTCATAAATGAAGAATTCCTAGCTGCAGTTAGAAAAATGCAGGGCTCCCTGACATGTATCCGGGAAGCACATATAAAACTGAGATTTGCATGCAAACCTTCAAGTGCACCCTCACTTCACAGAGCTCCCTCATCAGCAGTGGTCCTGCGTAACTGTCAGTGTGACAGGCCAGCGTTATGACTTGGCACAGCACAGGGCGCCTGGGTGGCAGGTGCAGGGCACAGAGCAAAGGTAAGCTGCTTTTCTAATTTTGATCTGACCAAGAGCAATTAGAGGGTCATGTGATTTCTAACAACTGGAAGTTAAGTCAGCAGCTGATAGACGGTATGGGGATAATACAGCCAGGGCCACAGGGATGAAACCAGGATTGGCTGAGATGCAGAGAAGTAGCCAGCGTGCACACACACCCCACAGCCACCCCGTATCTCTTGTCTTCTGCACAATCACAACAGGAGAAAGGAAATGCTCCCAGCACACACAGCTCACTCTCTGGAATTCAAACAACACTGTCCTGATTTTTTGCAAATATCACTCTACCTAAGTGTTGATGGGTTCCAAACTTTCCTTCTGTCTCTTTCCAGGAGAAATAGGTAAAGGTGTACGTGCAGACTTATGGCTCTGTGATGGGTACTAAAATGTACACCCTGCTATCATATCCCAAACATGATATCAGCTGACGGTGCACAATGTGCTGAGTTGATCTGTGCATGTACTGTGAAATGATTACCACAACAAGGTTGGTGTATACATCTATCAGTCTGCATAACTGCCTTTCTTTTTTATGGTGAGAACTTGTAAGATTCACTCTCTTAGCAACTTTCAAGTGTATAACACAGCATTGTGAACTTGTTTAAAGTATGTGACATGATGATTTAATATATGTACACACTGTGAAATAACTACCACAATCAAATAAATTAACACACCCCTCACCTCATATAGTAACCTTTTGTGTGTATGCTGTAAGAACACTTAAGATCTATTGTCTTAACAAATTTCAAGTATACAATACAGAATTATTAACTACTAGAGGCCCGGTGCACGAAATTTGTGCACTCGGGGGGTGGGGGACCCTCAGCCTGGCCTGCACCCTCTCACAGTCCATGAGCCCTTGGGGGATGTCTGACTGATGGCTTAGACCTGCTCCCCAGTTGAACATCCTTAGCACTACTGTGGAGGTGAGAGAGGTTTCCACCACCACTGCTGCACTCACCAGCCGTGACCACCAGGGGGCAGCTCCTGCATTGAGCATCTGCCCCCTGGTGATCAGTGTGTGTCATAGCAACTGGTCAATTTGCCGCTTGGTCTATTTGCATATTAGCCTTTTATTATATAGGATAGTCACCATGCTGTACTGATATGCCAGCACATATTCATCTTATAACGTATTCATCTACCCTTTGGCCATCATTTACCATATTCCCGTGCCCCAGCCCCTGACAAACACCAATTTATTCTTTGCTTCTATGAGTTTAGATTCTATATATCAATGAGATGATAGAGTATTTGTCCTTCTCTGTCTCACTGATTTAACATAATGCCCTCAAGATCCATCCACTGTGTCCCATATTGCAGGAGTTCCTTCTGTTATATGACTAAATAATATTCATATATTTTCCCATAATTTTTTATCCATTCACCCATTTTATCCATGCACTAGCAACTTCACAGGCAGTATATGCATTTTATTCCTTCTATTATAAAAGTACTCAACAGGCCCAGCTGATGTGGCTCAGTGGTTGAGCACTGACCTATGAACCAAGAGGTCACAGTTTAATTCCCAGTCAGGGCACATGCCTGGGTTGTGGGCTCAATTCCCAGTGGGGGGCAGGCAGGAGGCAGCCAATCAATGATTCCTTCTCATCATTGGTGTCTCTATCTCTCTCTCTCCCTCTTCCTTCCTCTCTGAAATTAATAAAAATATATTTTTTAAAAAGCACTCAACAGGAGTTACAGATGAATACATATGCTACAAAGGTAAACCCACAGTAGTGCTTCATGAGTTTATTTTCGCCACATGGGCTCTCCATTTCTCAGCTGTGTGGGGCCTTTGCTAAGCTACACAGTGTTCTGGAAATGTACTAGGTATAATTAAGTATAAGCATAAAATAGCTGGGCAGGCGCCTTTTACATTAAAAGTAAGCAGCTGTTTCTTTGCCTGAAGTGGTGATGACCTCATGTTTGGGCACACCAAAGAAATCTACTCCATCTGGAGCAGGCCAGGGCAGGGTGCCGCCTGCCCTCTAAACTCATGGCCCACCCGGCCCAGGTGGCTCAGAGGCTGAGCACTGACCTATGAGCCAGGAGGTCGTGGTTCGATTCATGGTCAGGGCACATGCCTGGGTTGCGAGCTTGATCCTCAGTGTGGGGCATGTAGGAGGAAGCTGATCAATGATTCTCTCTCATCATTGATGTTTCTATCTCTCTCTATCCCTTCCTCTCTGAAATCAATAAAAATATATTTAAAACAAGAATAAAA
>NW_006286673.1:1578093-1578929 GCF_000327345.1 Myotis davidii
TAAACAAACCCAGGGCTCTCAGAGCGGCTGGCCGGGGTCTCTCCCAGGCTGTGATACCCTGATGTTGGGTTTTATCGAAAAAACCCAACAGGCACAGGTATTCACCCCTAAACACACAGCACCAACAAATCAAAGCTGCCTCAACACGAATCTGGTGTACAAACCCCAAATCTGCTCCCAGTACCATGAGGAATGCTAGCTACCATGCATACATTTTTTATTGCAGGGATATTTCCTCCATTTGCATGATGGGAAGTGTTTTTACAAAATTTAAGTGACACATTAAGAGTGTCTTCTTTCCTGCCTCCAGGCAGCACGCTGATCTGTTTTCAGTCTGAGAGGAGTATAAGGACCAAAGGCTCCAAACTCAGGGAGGGACTCACTTACAGAGAGAAGCAGTCTATGGGACTCTGCACCTACCACTTGTAGGATGCTGGAGACGCTCTCCCAGTTTGCTTCCACGATGTTGTTGCCGCCATCCACCATGCCTTGGTAGCCCTGGGGGAGAGAATGAAACCTTTTAAAAATGGGGTAAATATTGTTGCAGTATTAATTGATCCTAAACTACCTGAAATGTGAATACCAGTGAAAATGAAGGTAAGTGCCTAGGAGCCCAGCATTTGCAGACTGTCCACACAAGTGTCACTCACAGTGATCAGTAGTGGGAAAGCCCCTTGAATTTAATCTCTAAGAGTAGGAATGTCGGTCCAGCCTCATCCAGGGCACCGTGGGGAATACGAGGTTTGCCTATTGCCTAATGGTGCCCGAGAGATTGAAAAGGGACTTACCCCAAAACTGTTTGTCATTTAACACAAACGTGGTGTCAATCACATGGC
>NW_006286673.1:1578943-1584999 GCF_000327345.1 Myotis davidii
CACTCTTGTCACGGCAGCCGTCTCCCCAGGCACACCCATGCTGCTTTTGCTATATATAAAGTACAACTGATAAGCACAGCTTAATCCAGTCTTCTTCCTTCCCATTAGTGACATCTTACTACACCAGAGGGACTGTGAGTCAATCAGCATACAAGTGCTCACTTTTGCCTGGAACCCCCAAATAATCACCTTTCAATTCTAAACGCATCTCTCTTTTACCCAGAGAATAGAAAAGATCAAGAAATGTAGAAATGCTCATTTGCATCTTTATCTAGGTGACTCACTTTCCAGGGCGTTTACCCTCAAAAGGAATGGTTCTTAACCTTTTAGTAAGGCTTATTATAATAGATTATTATTGTGAATTCAGGTCCCCTACCTAGTGAAGGCCAAGAGGAAATGAAAAAGGAATAAAGATTTTTAATAATGAAATGCCCATTGAGTATAGAGCCTTGTGCATAAATTAATCAACAGTGAGGCATCTTGCTGATTAATTAATTTATATACTTATAAGTGTAAAATATCTGTAAATAATATAATGAATATATTATGTAACATTTCATATTAGCATATTATATTTATATGAAATACTATATGTTATAACACTAGATTATGCACATGCATGTATATGTATTTATATTTATGTTATATAGTATAAAATATATAATTATGTTTATTAATTATGCATGTGTAATGTAACTATAATGTACTAGAGGCCTGGTGCACGAAAGTCGTGAATGATGGGGTCCCTAGGCCTGGCGGGCGATCAGGGCCAATCAGGGCCAGGCCAATTGAGGCCCGAAGGCCCCGGTGGGGTCGGGAGAGGAGATGATGGTCACTGGGCAGGGTGCAGAAGGAATAGACACCAGATACTGATGCTGCCCTCAGCACCCCGCCATCCCACAGTTCCCCAGGCCCCCCCTCCTCCTTCCCTCGGTGCCACACCGCCACCAGGGCCTGCTGGACAGGGAGGGATGAGGGGAGGGGCCAGGGAAGGTTTCGATCCCCAGTTTGGAACGTGCAGGAGGCAGCCAAGCAATGATTCTCCATCATCACTGATGTTTCTATCTCTATTTCCCTCTCCGAAATCAATCAAATATATATTTTTAAAGTGCAAGGTTTTTAGAGGAAGAAAGGTAGGCAAGGGAGCTATCGACAGGGGTGCATATGAGATCTTGCTCACATTTCAGATAGGATAACATAAGGTGGTCCTCAGGGAGTGACAGGTGAGGACTGGCAGTGGGTAGAGCAAGGCACTGTGGGCTGAGGAATGGGTTGTAATGACTGGGAATGTCTGTGACAATGACAGTGACACCGATCATGTGTTGGGGCCATCTCTGGGATCATTCATCCCCAAGAGGTTTTGATTCCGGATGGAAGGAGAAGCACAGAGATCAGCGGGCCTTTCTTAGCCTAGAAGGTGAGGCAGGCGGCAGGAGTGGGCTGGCCTGCTTCCCTACAAATGTAAACACACAGTGTAACTAACTGCACATGGATGCCAGTCAGCGGCCAAATCAATGCCCAGCCAGCCCTGGTGTCTGTGCTGCGGCACTATTGGCCAGGGAGGCCAAAGCCACGCCCCCAAGTGCACGTAGTATATGCAGGGACAGGCAAGAAGTCGGAGCTGAGGCTGCCCAGAAGCACTGCATCTGCCATGGAGCTGGACAAGGAGCAACTGTTGGTGTGACCAGCTTTGGAGTGGGAGGGACTGCGCTTCCTGCACGTCACCAGTGAGCCCCTGCAAGCCCGCAGTGTGCCAGCCAGGCTGGGCGGGGCCTGGGGAGGTCTCTCCCTCCTGGAGCTGTTCTTCCCAGGATGGTGATGTCGGTGGCTTTTTTTTTTTTTTTTTACAATTTATTTTTTTATTGGAAAGCAAGTTATGGGTTTGCAGTTCCTGGGATCCCTGGGCCATAGTGTGCGCCTCCAGGCCTCTCTGTGCCCCCACTCCCCCTCCTCCTGCATTGAGCGTCTGGTCCCTGGTGATCAGTGCGCATCATAGCGACTGGTCAGCCAGTCATTCTGGTCATTCCACCGTTATGGTCACTGGGCTTTTATTATATAGGATAATTATTAATGTATACTATAACTATGCATTATGACATATTATTAGATAACTATTGGCCTGGTGCATGAAATTCATGCACTGTGGGGAGGTGGGGAGCCTGGCCTGTGCCCTCTTACAGTGCGGAAGCCCCACAATCTATCGCCGCAAAGAGGTAGGCCCCACACACCCATCCAGGGCTCCTTGATGGATTGCCCCAAAGCGTAGGCCAGAGCCGGAGGTCTCGCGTATCCCACGGCCCGCTTGCACTGCGTCTCTTATCGCCCGACCGACCGACACCCCCCACTTCTTCTAACACCACGTCTTCAAAACAGACTCGCCCAGGCTGAAAACCAACTTCTGCGCATGGGCCACGAAGTTTCAATCGCACTGTACGTGCGTGCCTGCACATGGTATTTTGTGGAACAGCCACACTCAAGGGGCCAAAAAGCCGCATGTGGCTCGTGAGCCGCAGTTTGCCAACCACTGACCTAGGCTATTATTAGTATAGATGATATATTATATCCTATATAACATAAATATATTTTAATATGTAAATACACACATGCACAGTCTAGTGTTTGAGTCACATATGCGACAAACAAGAGAGGGAAACCCAGCATGAGATGACACAGAACTAAGAAAAATGGAGAGCAGGTTGCAGTCACTGAGGCCCTGGCCCCTGGCCCCTGCTTGCCCTGCTGTCCTCAGCCCCCAGGACAGCTGGTTCAGGTGGCCACAATCTCCCACTGTCTGCATGGAAAAGCCATGCAATTTATTCCAAGCACACCTCAGTCACTTTAAGGACCCCTTCCATCTCTCTGTTCCCATCTCCCTGCTGTGCAAGCCTCACAACGTGCAGTTTTAGCCTATTCCATTTAAAGTATGGAGCCAGTGTGGCTGTCGCCGAGGACAGCAGGGTGATAAGCAAGAGAGTGACTGGATCAAGGCTCCCTCCGGGAGGGGAGCACTTATGAGAGCCACTATTTAAGCTGCTCCCTGGTGTGTGAGCGACCTCAGGGACAGAGGCTGCACCAGGCCCACAGCACCCCCGGCTCCAGGACCATAGGCAAAACCAAGCTCCCTCCTCCTCCTGAGTTATCCCCAAGGATCTTATTTCACAGGATATTAACAATAGATAGGCAGATGAATAGATAGATACACAGATGGATAGATAGGTAGACAGATAGGTAGATAATAGATGGTTGATAGATGAATGATGAATAGATAATGGACAGATAGCCAGGTGACAGATAGATGACGGATGAATAGATAATAAACAGATGACAGATGATGATCTATATACATATACTATAAAAGCCTAAGCAACAGTCCAACTGCTCAACCGTCCAACCGGTAGAGATGACACGCAATAACCACCAGGGGGCAGATGCTCCATCTGCTAACTATGATGCGCACTGATCACCAGGGGCAGATGCTCAACACAGGAGCTGCTGAGCTGCAGTGACTAGGCAGCTCCAGTTCTCGGGTGATGCACTTGGAACCAGAGAGGAGGGGGCCCTATTCTGGGGTGCATCACCCAAGCACCACCCTCTCACAATCCAGGACACTTGGGGGGATGTCGGAGAGCCAGTTTTGGCCCGATCCCCGCAGGCCAGCCCAAGGGAACCCACCGGTGCACAAATCCGTGCACCAGGCCTCTAGTAGGTAGATAATAGGTGAGATAGATGAGAAAGAGAGAAAGGGAGATTAGTCTTAGGGTTGTCATTTGACTTGTTTCTGGCACCCCTGCACTCCCAAACACAGTGCCTGTCACTGAGACACTGCACAGCATGCCACTCTGAGGCTGGAGATCATTAGGGAGAGTCTGCCTTGGGGGGCAGAGCTGAGATCTGGTCTCAGTGCTATGAAGCTTCAAAGGCAGGGAGGTGCATGTGAGCAGGCCTGTGGCCCGGGGCCAAGTTTCAGATGCTCAGCCCTGTGCTGAAACAAGCCCTACAGAGAGAGATGATGTTTTATCGTCCAAACCTGCATACTTCTGAGGAGAAAAAGCACTACCATTAGTTAGGCCAGAACAGCAGGCCTCAACCAGACCGTCCTGGGCAGAGCAGGAGGGAAAACCGACTGACTGCACTGACCACAGGCTCTGACAGGGAAGAGGGTGGAGACCTCCCAGCCCACACCAATGGCCGCAGCGGCAGTTTCTGTGTGTTCATGCATTAGGTAACTAAACAGGTAAGGCAAGGGAGCCGTCCGGCTGCAGCATCGCCTACAGGGAAGACGGTTTCATCTTCCGTCAATCGCTGATGGATTCATCTTCCAGATTATTCCTACAATACCCTGTCAGACACCACATAGGATCTGACCCTTTAGTAGGTGCCCTAATGCCTCAGAATGGAAATCCTGACTCAGTCAAAACATGTAGAGATCCTTTGTTTCCAGAGTTGGAACATGGAAAGCAGTTTCACAAACCATAACACATATTTTGGAAAGTAAAATGTTCTCCAGACATAAGTGATTATTTCGTGTGGCAGAGACACATACGGTAAAGCAAGCGATGCCGAAGAGATAGGAGGATTTCGTGATGATTGCATTCCCAGCTCCCGCCTTCCTGCAAACATGGGCCAAGTTATAGGGAATGACTCATTCCTCAAGTGGCAGAGAATTAAACTCACATAACATTTGAAAAATAGCCACCAACCTTGGTTTGGGGCAGCCTTTTAGGAGGGAGCTGTTACTAAGTGAGGAAGACTGATTTTACACAAATGTGCCACCCTTTACACACCCAGGTTAAGTCTCTCTTAGTGACCTCCTCAGGAGGCTGACTACTGGCTCCAATACTGCCAGCGCCTAAGGCATTTTCTAAAATTCTCCTGTGGAAGAACTGCCTTCAGAGCCAGTTCTATGACTCACATAAGAAAAACAAAACCATAAAAATGTTAAAGCCATGCTTAGATATTGAGCTAAAGTAACACTACCTTTCTTGTTGGTCCTCATTCACAGGATGAACCCAAGAGCCCCTTAGCCAGATGTAACACAGAATGGTTTACATGGACTCATTTGACCACACTGTGTTCAATTTGACTTGTTTGTAGACATCTGTCAAATACATTCTAAAACCAGTAAGAGCTAGTCCATCTGTGGGTGGCATCTACATAATAAAAACCCAATGGTCGTGATGCCATAATGACCAAAGACCGGCTGCGTGCACATCAAGGCACGTGCAGGTGGGCGGGGCCGAGTGGGGCTTCTAGTTCTCTTATAAGAGATCTGTATGTGTTTTTTAAATTGAAGACCCAAGGGAAACTGCAGCCTTGTGCTACGCATAGCAGGCTTTTTCTTTCAGGATGCGTCTGTTCTAGGTGTCCCCGTCTCGTCACCTCTGTGGTGCTTTCTCCAGATTGGATTCCCTGCATCCTTCAGGCAACAACTCACTGTTTAAATGGCAAACACTCCAACCACCACAAGTATTTTCTAGATATTGTCCTCACCGGCATTCAGAGACTTCTCCAGGGGTTTTGCTGCTTCCGAGGAAACACATGTTTTTGTTTCCTCTAAGGGTAAGGTTTCCCTGGTTTATTCCTTAGTAAATGGCAGCCTTTCACTTACAGAACTTGAGGACAAGCAATTGGAGGGGTGGGCTCTGCACCACTCTCAAGCGGCAGATGCAGTAAATGCCACTGCGCGCAACGAGGTGTGCCTGAAAACGAGGTGGCCAAGGTTATCCAGGTCAGTGATTTCCAAGTTTAGGGATTATGAGTTCACTTTGCCCACAGGAAACTCATGTGCAGAACCTCCAATCATGCATTTCCTCTCCCCCCCATCCAGAGCCTGTGCATCCCACCAGGTTTTAAGGCACGAACACTCTGGTCCAGGGAACTACGCTCATTGATTTCATGACTTCAGGGAAAATGCCTGTGTAGCCTTTGGATTTGTCCTTGGCAAGATTAATCAACTCAAAAATCTTCAAACATGTCAGAACACCACGGATCATTGTACAGCCCGATCCCTGGGCTTGTGAAATCCCGGGAATAAATCAACACGACTTATTGATCCC
>NW_006286673.1:1585127-1599227 GCF_000327345.1 Myotis davidii
CACTCTGAGATTTGAACACTAAATGCTGGCAGTCACTCGATATAGTCTGAAGTCAAGAGCACCGTGCTGATGGCATGAGGACCACGTCACAGGCCCCACAGGAAGCATGCAGCTGGGGGCTAGCACTGTCCTCGTTATTGCTCACCAGCCAAGGTTCCCGTGGAAAGGGAGGTAGTGCATGGACCGAGGTCACCTGCCTTTCATGCAGTAGCTTAAGAAACTCAACCAACCTTGGAATGCACCTGCATGGCAGGGGAGGAGCCGGGCAGGAGGAGTTTAGCATGAACATCCGCCCATCAGCTACCAGAGAGACAGTGAACTGGACATTGGAGCATCTCTGTGACTATTTTTAGACAGACATTTCGTGGGTGAGTAGCTTTCCCTTTAAGGAAGTTAAAATGCAGAAACAGTTATGTGTAAGCCCTCCAGGCGAGGAGACATGCGATTCTGGTCACCTTGCTTGGTTGGCCTTCAGGGAACTGTTGGGAGAGGTGGAGGTGGTGACAGGAGGGGTGAGAAAGGGATGCACAACCAGATTGAGTCCCCAGACGTCAACCCTGACATTCTAACTGGTTCTTGGTCCCTTCGGGGAACATAAGCACCCATCCTTGCCCACAGGGTCCAAGGCACAGGTGGAACCAGATCTCCAACCCCCTTGGGGAGGGGTGGCTGACAGGTCTCCCTGCACTGCCCTCCTTGGAAAAGGCGGAGGATTTTTGTGTTGCTGTTGTTTTGTTTGGACACAACATAACATTTCTCACTTTAAAAACTGCGACCAAAGTCCTGGCCAGCGTGGCTAGGTTGGTTGGAGCATCATCCTGTATACTGAAAGGTCGTGGGTTTGGTTCTCGGGCAGCGCACATATCCAGATTGTGAGTGCATATGGGAGGCAGCCAATAGATATTTCTCTCTCACATGGATCTTTCTCTCTCTCCCTCTCACTTCCTCTCTCTCTAAAATCAATAAAACATATTCTCGGGCGAGGGTTAAAAATAAAAATAAAAACTGACAGCAGGTGGCACATCATATCTGCGAAGAGAAATAATGAGCCCCATGGCAGAGAGAGGGTTTCTGTTAGGAAGGAGGAAATGATGCCAATCTAGTAACTGACAATTAAAACTTATTTATTAGTGTGTAAGTCAGGCCATCATGATCAGTGTCCCAGCCCAGTGCAGCTTGGATTACATGTGGTTATTCAAGCTTGCAAGGAAGGGAGGGAGGAAGGGAGGGGGAGAGGGAGAGGGAAGGAGATAGGGAGGAGGGAGGGGAGAGGGAGGGGGAGGAAAAGAAAAACAGTCTGCAGAGAGCCCCAGTAAGAAAGCCACTCACTGAGCGGGACCCTGAGCCAGCCTGGGAAAGCCAGATGGCTGGCTCCTGAGGCTGTCCCAATGCCCTTCTTCAACAATGGGGAATTCTGACTCTCTCACAGGTAGAACGCCTCCTTTTTAACACCAAGAAGAGCGGCTGCGGACAGTGATGGGCACTGTTCCCAGCCTCTCCTCAATGCTGGGAGGACAGGGGCAGGCGAGGCCTCTGACACTCACCAGCGCCCTCCCTGAGTGCCCAGCTGTCCAGGTATTTCAGAGGGAAGGCTTTTCCGGGAGTCACATCTGAAGAGCAGCAATGATAATGATTTCCGGAGTCTGCAGAAGCCCCTTTAGCCAATGGGATTCTGAGCCCATGTATTACACTAAATCACAAGACAGCGCCTGCAGGTCACTTAGGGCTCCCCCGCCTTGTCTGTCTGATCCGCCCAAGCCCAGGGCAGGCCTCCCCAGTGCAGTCTTCTGCAAAGACATGTAATGTGCTTGCCCTCGCCGTCGCCAATTAGGTAAAGGCACTTACTTGTACTTTTCTAAAGGGAAAATGTCTTAGCCTCAAAGGTAAACAAAAAATCAACAACTGGCTCAGTAAGTGGAAAGATCGGCTTAACTGCACCCCACCCCGCCGGTCCCCGAAGGGCGCCCAAGGGCTCGGCAGGCAGCACACATAGTGCTGCCCCAGATTCACCGCTCGCCCAGCCAGATAGAACAAATCGGTGCCAGTCCTTCAGCAGAAACACCCGTGTTTTTGGATTGATACACTTTCCATACATTTTCGGCTCAAGAAGAAAACCCCAACCCCTTCATTTCAATAATTAATGCTGATTGTTTTGGTGTGTGGGTCACTTTAAAAACTCTAGCTAGACTTAAAAACTAGACCATAAATGGCCCTGCCCGGGTGGCTCAGTTGTTTGGAGCATTGTCCTGTACACAAAAAGGTTGCAGGTTCGATCCCTGGTTGGGGCATATATGGGAGGCAATAGATCGATGTTTCTCTTTCACATCGATGTTTTTCTCTCTCTCTCTCTCCTTCTATCTAAAATCAATAAACATATCCTTGGGTGAGGGAGGATTACAAAACAACAACACAAAACAAACAAAAAACTGGACTATAAAAGGATAAAGATGTTGGATAATTACTGAATGATGTTTTAAAAAATAAAACCAAACATCTCCTAAATTTGAACCCAAATAGATCTGGGGCAGTGGACCCCCAGCAGGAAGAGTTGGCTCAGGAGGGACACCTGAGTGTCTATAGACATTCCTGACTGTGGGGTGTGTGTGTGGCGAGAGGGGGGAGTAGTCCTGGCTCCTCAGGGCAGAGGCAGGGATGTTCTAAGCCAGCGGTCGCCAACCAGTGGTCACAGACCACCAGTGAGGTGGTCCTTGAGGTCCAAAAGGTTGGCGACTGCTGTGTAAGCAACCTGCCCTTCATGACACCCCACCACCACCACCCCCATCATCCCCTACAAATGCCAATAGCACGCTGGTGAGTGGTGTAGAAGGCAACCCTGTCCGTTAGCGCAGGACCCCGACAGCAGAACCCGTGGACACAGCTGCAGCTCTGAGAGGGATTTTAGAGAAGTGAATGCAGATGAGAGCCCCCATCCTCCAGATTCTGTGCCTGGAGGAAACCAATGGAGTCAAAGGCACACACATCACACCCCACCCCGCAGCCCCACACCCCCTTTGCCCAGCTTGTGCTCAACACTTTCCAAGTGCAGGAAGGTAAATAAGATTTCCACTGGACAGATGAGGAAACAGGGCCAGAAGGTTAGTTTATTTATCCCCTGACATGACACTGGGATGTGTATGTGGGTTCATAATCACATCCCAAAACTCGTGCGGTGGCAGATGTGCCAGAACTGGAACTCTAAGCACCACAGACAGTGTAGCATGTGTGGGCTGGCGCTGTCTCGAGGGGAGTCGCCTCCTCCCATTTGAGGGACAGTCATAGGGTGGGCAAGAAAGGATTGCACGCAGCGTCACTCAGGTTTGCTGCCCAAATGACTTGGGAAAAACTGGCAGATTTAGACATGTTTTAGAATAGCAGATACAGGTTCATTACATCTCTCAAGGAGAGATGATGACACCCAAATGATTTCAATTCAATGAGATAATACTGACCACCAGTGCGAAGTCCTGTGGGTCTGAGGGGGGACTGGGTGAGCCCCTAGGGAGGGCGGACACTGAAACCCCTTCCGCTCACTAGAAGTTCTCTCTCTTTAAGAGTGGGGGGAGGGGTGTCACGAGAAGCATTGCATCACCTCTAGACAGGCGATTCCAGTGCAAGTGCTTCTATCTGCAAGCTGTGCCCTTTCCCCTCCATATCCAAGGACGTCAAAGACCTGATCACTCCTAGGGCCAAGTCACACTCGCTGCAATCAGTGGGACGCCCTGGGACACCCTCCATCAAAGGTGCCAATTACCAATAAAACAGTTAGTATGAAAATTAGAACCATGGCATCTTCCCTATGGAGTAACTGTAGAATGTCCTGGATTTCCCTAGCGGAGATGGGGCTGCTCAGACTCAGGCCTCCTCACTGCCCCCTGCTGGAAGGGACAGGAAGCAGAGGGGACCTCCTGCAGAAAGGACTTGAAGAATTCAGCCCCCACAAGTCATAGGAGGAAGACCCCTTTACCTATGAGGGAAGTGGACCCTGCAGCCCTCCTGTCCTAGTTGAGAATGGAGAGAACAAACTGCTTTTCTATATCACGACTCCTCCAAAGGAGCTCAAATGTTTGCAGACATGGGCACCCCAGATGATGTGTTCCATCTCAATGAGACTGTTTTGAAATGTGGGAGTCTGGTAGATACTGGTCGGGATAAATCTAAATATCTCCAGAACACAGACAGACAGCCACAAGTCAGAGTGCCAATAAAAAACAAACAGATTTCCAGTCAAGGTGGCAGTGTAGGTAAATGCTGTGCTCACCTCCTCCCACAACCATAACAAAATACAACCAAATTATAGAAAAACCATCATTGATAAACTCCTAAAGTCTAGCTACCAGAAGGCCTCTAACTAAGGATTTAAAAAAGAAGCCATGTGGAGACTGGTAGGAGGGGTAGAGATTCGGAACAGGCTGGTCCCACACCCGTGTATGATTAAAAATCGGAGGGATATCTCAGCTGCAGAGGTGGCCCCTGAGGAGTGAGAGCACCCAGCCCCAGGGTTCCAGTGCTGGGAAAGAGGTCCCATTACTTCTGGCTGTGAAAACGATTTGAGATTGTGATTGAGTGGGACAGAGAGCTGCTGGAGTCCCAAGCATTCCTCTTAAAGGGCCAAAGCACAGACTCACTGGCTCACATATTCACTCGCTCTGAGCTCCAGCACGGTAGCGGCTCCAAGAACACCAGATACATACAGGAAGAACTGAATTCACTAGCTTTGGGACGAGGGCTGGAGGAGCAGGGGTTGAGGCAGCTCTCTCCGGTGTTGTTGAGTCCTCCTGCCATTCAGCTGCAGGTGGGCACAAAATCTGAGCTCTTCAGTAACCTAGCTAACACCATTAGCCCCACCTTGGTGACACCCTGAGGCCGCACCCCACCCACCTTGCACACTCACCAGAACCTCTTTCAGTGGCCTTTCCACAAAAGCAACCTTCCTGGACTCAGACCATGGACTTTCCTAAAATCTCTTAAAGGTCCACAAACCCCAACCAAGCAGTGGCTGGTTTAGGGGAGCCCTGTACCTCTTGCTAAGCAGCTTGAACCCACCACTAGAGGCAACCAGTCTAAACAAGCCTGGCATAAGTTGTGGCCAGTGTTGGCCTGTAATAAAGCTTCAGCTAAGAGGCCACAAGCACAATTGGTGGCTGGCCTCAACTCACATCACGAGGTCCACCAAAGGGTCTCAATTGGAGCACTACTGTCAGTCGGCCTTGGTTGACCGCATAGCAACTCCCAAATACCTCCAAGCCCAGCACAAGTGCCAAACAAATGAAAATGACTTTGTAGTTCCAACCGAGAGCCCCAAGCCAGGCACAAGTGGTGGCTGACCTTAACCTGCACTGGAGCCTCTCTTAAGAAGCTCCAGAACTAACACACCTGGTAGCCAGCTTTTGACCACATCAGAGCACCACCCAACCAGCTCCACAAATGACACACACAAGGGGTGGACTTGGCTAGCACAGAGAGCTCTGATAAAGTGACTCCCACTCTGTGGGGTCGGGCCCTGCACAACAACTCATCCACTGTAGTCATGGGCAGCCCTAATAGCCAGTCTGCCTGAAGGTCAATGCAACACAGACATGCCCATAGCAATCAAGGCTAAACTATACATGAAACCCACACAAAGGCAACCCTGGAGCACATGGCTCAGGTGATCAGACAGACTCACCATTGAGCCCCACAGAATGCCTACTAAATAAGGGCATTCTGCTAAGACAGGGAGATGTAGCAGTTCTGCCTAATACAAAGAAATAAACACAGGGACTCAGCCAAAACAAGGAGCCAAAGAAGCATCCCCCAAATGAAAGAACAGGACACAACTCCAGACTCCAGAAAAAAACTAAATGAAATTGAGGCAAGTAATCTATCAGTTATAGTTTAACATAGTTACAGGGATACTCAATGAACTTAGCAGTAAATAATCTCAGTGAGAATTTACATAAAGAAACCAGAAATAAGAATACAATAACTGAAATGAATCTACTGCACATTAGATGAAACAGAGGACTAAATCAGAGGTTTGGAAGACAAGGTAGCAGAAAACACCCAATCAGAACAAAGAGAAGAAAAAATGTTTTAAATAATGAAAGTTTATGGGACCTCTGGGACAACATCAGGCATCTATAATAATAAAAGCCTAATATGCTTATTAGACTGGACAGCTGAATGACCTTCTGGACATCATTCTGGACATCCTTCTGGACAAAGCTGCGGTGGCAGGGGCCAAGGCAGAGGCAGTTAAGGGCAATCAAGCATGCATGCAGAGTGGTTAGGGGCAATCAGGCAGGCAAGCAGTTAGGGGCATCAGGCAAGCAGGTGAGTGGTTAGGGGTGATCAGGCAGGCAGGCGAGTGATTAGGGGTGGTCAGGCAGGCAGGCAAGCAGTTAGGGGCATCAGACAGGCAGGCAGGAAGAGTGGCTAGGGGTGGTGAGGCATGCAGGCAGAGGGGTTGGGGTGATGAAGCAGGCAGGCAGAGCAGTTAGGCGATCAGGCAGGCAGGCAGGTGAGCAGTTAGGATCCAGGGGTCCTGGATTGTGAGAGGGATGTTCTGGATTGCGAGAGGGTGCAGGCCGGGCTGCACGAATTTCATGCACTGGGCCTCTAATTAAACTATAATACACTGAAGAACAAAACTGAAGATACAAATAAATGGACTGTACTCATTGATAAGAAGAATTAAGATTGTTAAAATGTCCATATTACCCAAAGTAATCCACAGATTCAAAACTCCAATGGCATTATTCACAGAACTGGAAGAAATAATCTTAAAATTTATATGGAACCACAAAATATCCTGAATGGCCAGAGCAATCTTGAGAAAGAAAAACACAGTTGGACATGTCATGCTACCTGATAGCAAACTATACAAGGTCATAATCACTGAAACAGCATGGTACTCACCAACAAAATGAAGAGAGAGCTCACTGTATGGGAGAACATATTTGACAATGATACATCTGATAAAGGGTTAATATCCAAAATATATAAGGAACTCATACAACTTAACAAAAGGAAGACAATCAATCTATAAAAAATAGGCAAAGGACCTAAATAGACACTTCTCCAAAGAGGACATACAGATGGCCAAGAGACATATGAAAAAAAAAACACAAAACTCAAAGTCACTTATGATTAAATTAGGACGACAATGTGGTATCACCTCACACCTGTCAGAGTGGCTATCATCAACAAATCAAGGAATAACAAGTGCTGGCGAGGATGTGGAGAAAAGGGAACTCTACTACACTGCTGGTGGGAATGCAGACTGGTGCCGCTACTGTGGAAAACAGTATGGTGTTTCCTCAAAAAATTAAATATGAAACTGTCATTTGACCCAGTAATCCCACTTCTAGCAATATATCCTAAGAAACCCAAATCACCAAACAGAAAGAATGTATGGCCCTGGCCAGTTTGGCTCGGTGGATAGAGCATCGGCCTGTGAACTGAAGGGTCCCGGGTTCAATTCCGGTCAAGGGCACATACCCCAGTTGCAGGCTCTATCCTCACCCCAGTGGGGGCACATGCAGGAGGCAACCAATGGATGTCTCTCTCTCACATCCATGCTTCTCTTTCTCTGTTTCTTCCCCTCCCTTCCACTCTAAAGAAATCAATAGAAAAATATCCTTAGGTGAGGATTAACGACCAACAACAACAAAGTGATTTGGGGAAAATTAGACAGATACATGCAAAAATAGACTTCTTTCTTACACCATTATAGTCATGTTTATTGTTATAAACTCAAAGTGTATTAACTTAAATGTAAGACCCAAAACCATAAATCTCCTAGACAAAAATGTCCTAGATGAAAACAAAGGCAGTAAACTCTTTGACATTGCTCTTAGCAATATTTTTTGCATATGTCTCCCCAGACAAAGAAAACAAAAGAAAAAAATAAATGGAATTACAAAATTTTTGCAGAGCAAAGGAAATCATCAACAACATGAAAAGATAACTTACTAAATGGAAGAAGATATTCACCAGTGATACATCTGATAAGGGGCCAATATTAAAAATATATAAGGAATTCATACAATGTTACACCCAAAACACAAACAATCCAATTAGGAAATGGGCAGAAGACTTGAATAGATACTTCTTCAAAGAGGACATACAGATGACCAATAGCCATGAAAAGATGCTCAACATCACTAATCATCAGAAAAATGCAAATGAAAACTACAATGACATACTACCTAATACCTTCAGAATGGCTATCTATAATAATAAAAGCGTAATATGCTAATTAGGCCAGATGTCTTTCAGGATGAAACTGGGGCTGCAAGGGAAGCCTGGGTCCCAGGTGCCTGCCAGCGGCCAGGGTGAAGCCGTGTTCCAGGTGCCTGCCAGCAGCCAGAGGGAAACCAAGGTCCTGGGTGCCAGAGGGAAGCCGGTGCCGGCAGCTGGGGAAGGAAGGCCTACTCTAGCATGAACTTTGTGAATTGGGCCTCGAGTCACTAATAAACCAGTAAGTGCTGATGAGGATGGGAAGAGAAGGGAACCCTTGTGCACTATTGGGAATGTAAATTGGTGCAATCACTATGGAAAACAGTATGGAGGTTCCTCAAAAGGTTAAATATAGAACTACCGTATGACCCAACAATTCCACTTCTGGGTATTTATCTGAAGAAACTCAAAACACTAACCCAAAAAGACATATGCACCCCTATGTTCAGTTGTAGCATTATTTACAATAGCCAAGATATAGAAGGAACCTAAGTACCTATTGATAGAGAAATGGATAAGAAAGATGTGGTACAGCAGGGATAAATGGTGGTGGAAGGAAACTTGAGTTGGAATGGTGAACACAAAATACAGTACACAGATGATGTATTATAGAATTGCCCATCTGGAACCTATATAATTTTATTAACCAGTCACCCCAAAATTCAATAAATAATAAACATAAGTAAAATTAAAAAGATGTGGTATCTATGCATATAAAAGCCTAAGCGATCGTTATGACTGAATGGCCAGAACAACCAGAATGACCAGTCGGCCAGTTACTATGATGTGCACTGACCAGCAAGGGGCAGACGCTCAATAGAGGAGCTGCCCCCTGGTGGTCAGTGAGCTCCCACAGCAGGAGCGCCACTCAGCCAGAAGCCAGGCTCACTGTTGGTGAGTGCAGCTGCGGCAGCAGGAGCCTCTCGCACCTCTGCAGCAGCAGTGGCAGGAGCAGTGGGGCCAGGATGAGTGGCAGCAGCACAGTGCCTGGCCCCAGCTAGGGCTCCTCCCCAGCTGCCTGCTGCTTCAGCATTGCTACATCCCCCAGGGGATGTCGGATTGCAGGTTTCGCCCAATCCGCGCAGGCTTGGCAGGGATCACCCGAAACTGGCAGTCTGACATCCCCCAAGGGGTCCCAGATTGTAATAGGGCACAGGCCAGGCTGAGGAATCCCGTGCACAAATCTGTGCACTGGGCCTCTAGTATATATACAATGAATATTACTCAACCATAAAAAAGACTGTAATCTTGTCATTTGTGACAACACGGATGAAGCTAGAGCAGCGGTTCTCAACCTGTGGGTCGCGACCCCTTTGGCAGTCAAACGACCCTTTCACAGGGGTCGCCTAAGACCATTCTGCGTATCAGATATTTACATTACGATTCATAACAGTAGCAACATTACAGTTATGAAGTAGCAATGAAATTAATTTTATGGTTGGGACACAACATGAGGAACTGTATTTAAAGGGCCAGAAGGTTGAGAACCACTGGCCTAGAGGGTATTATGCTGAGTGAAATAAGTCAGACAGAGAAAGACAAATACCATATTATTTGACTTATATGTGGAATCTAAAAATAAAAATAAATGAACAAGCTATAAAAAACAAACTCATAGATACAGAGAACATTTTGATTGTTTTGTGGTATAGGAGGAGGGCTGGGAGATGGGTAAAAAAGATGAAGGAATTAAGAAGTACAAATTGCCAGTTATAAAAATGGTCACAGAGATGTCGTGTACAGCACAGGGAATAATATTGTAATAACTATGTATCATGTCAGTTTGTAATAGGTTTATCAAGGTGATCATTTTCAAGTTATATAAATGTCTAACCACTGTGTTGTACACCTGAAACTAATATAATATTTTCTGTCAATAATGATTGAAAAAAATATTAAAAATAAATCACACGCAACAAAACTCTTAAAATCTGACGATCAGGTCCAGTACTCAAATATTGGACAGGCACAGCCATCAGCTCTAGCCCCATCAAATTACCGGCATTCAAACCAACCAATACAGATTTGGCCTTTGGTTTAATGCAGGTTTCTGGACCTCAGCATTACTGACATTTAGGCAAGATAATTCCTTGTTGGGGGTTGTCCTGTGCATTGTGCAATGTTGCGCAGCATCCCTGGCCTCCACCCTTCATAACAGGACAATCAAAATGTCTCCAGCCAGGCTGGTGTTGCTCAGTGGTTGATTCCTGGTCAGGGCACAATCTGGAGTTGCAGGCTCAGTCCCTAGTAGGGGGCATGCAGGAGGCAGCCAATCAATGTCTCTCATCATTAATGTTTCTATCCCTGTCTCCCTCTCCCTTCCTCTTGAAATGAATAAAAACATAAAAAAAAAGTCTCCAGAAATTTTTTGGGCGGGGGGGTGCTTGATGTGGGATTTGAGCTCTGTTCACAGAAAACTGTCCAGGAGGATGAGTCAGTTTTTTTAAGCACAAAATAACTGAAATGACTTCCTTCCCTTCCCTGCACACACTGCAAAGTCATCATGAAGACCAAGTGCGTCCTGTGGGGAGCATCTCTGGCTCAGCACGGCCGCAGCATCACCGGGGAAGGCCACAAACACTGAAGGAGCAGCAGCCAGTGCTATCAAAGGTTTTGGGGGGAGCATGCTGTACACCACAAGTCTAAGTAAATTCGTCTTCAGCAAAGCTGAAAAAATTTTGTTAATTAGAACAAGAAGCTGACCTGAGGGTACTCCAACCCCTCAGAGGTTTTTAAAGCCACGTTCACATGTTAGGAATTGCCATCAGGGAGGTATGGAGTCTTCTCTACAGTTCAAAGGCAGAATGCAATGCCCTCTCCTCCCCAAAATAAAATAAAAGGGCAGAGGAAGCTGGGCACATGCATGCACGCTCTTCAGCAGAAGCGGAACAGTCATCTGAGTGCAAACTCAAACATCAAAGGGAGGGGAGCCGGCAAAGTGGTGCCCGTGGCCCTGTGTCTCATGTGCTCATTCCACATCAGTGAACAGGAGACAGCGGCCGCCGGGCCAGGGCCTGAACAAACATCCACAAGGGCAATTTGACCCTCAACACATTCAAATGGAAAATGACAGAACAATAATAGTCTGGAACTGCTTTGATGGGACCCACCGTTTGAACACAACCCCGAACCCACAGAACCACAATGTAGAAAAGCAAACCAAAGTGTGGGAGGAAACATCTTTGCAGCAAACGATAAATGGTTATCCAGACCAATGAGCAGAGACCATGGGAGTCACGTCACAAAAGGAGAAAATGACTTTAGTAAAGGGTCACTCCAGTGAGTCAGAGGAGGGCCACACACACAGAACCAGTGGGTTTGGTACCACTTTTGGAGGTCGCATGGGGGTGCAGAGTGGACTGGGACAAGCTTCAGAAACTACTGGTGAGACACACTGGGACCCAGTATGAGGGCCGGGTCTTCCAATTCAGTCAGTGCCTTGGGATCACAATAATAATACACAGCATAGAAGAGCCTCACATATTAATATGGAACTTGTTATGCTATGATAGTTGAGAAATGGGCAGGGACCCAAATAGTCCAGTGGTTGGCAAAGGAACGACCGAGTAAACAAAGGGCCAGATAAATGTTGAGACATCAACGTGATAGAATATTATATAGACATTTAAAGCAATAGTTGTGGGATGTACATGGCATATAGAGTGCAATGGTAGGTAGAAAATGTACTATACAAAATTCCTTTGCTGTAATTTTAGTAATGCACATATTTCCTCCCAGTCTCTCCCATATATAACATTGGGAAGAATCAGCATAAAACACTAGCAGTGATACTGAAGGAATTAAGTTATTTAAAAATATATTCTCTTCTTTCCTTTTTATAAGCTTTATTATGTTTTATAAATTTAAAATCTAAACATAACTTGCAGTTTTTCTCGTAATTTCTAAATAAATCATGTGCTCCAAACTATATTGACACCTTCTACCCAAACACCACCCATCCCTAGATCGCCAGGACTGCTGCTGGATTTCGGAGGCCTCAGTGTGAAAAAACGGATAAACAGTAGGAATTGGGCTTTACATTAAGGATGAAAAGCTCAAAGCGGTCATGAAGGAGGAGGTGAAAAATAGATAATTTCATCAGCAACGTCAATAAAATTTCATCAGTGGCCTTAAATACAAAACAAGTCATGCCATTTTATGAAAATTTATCCCAATTATCTTAATGTTTATTCGAATTCAATCCCATTTTAAGTGATTCTACATATATCAATTCTATAAGGAATTAGAGCTACAAATACAACCAGTTTGAGATCATTAATCTTGCAAGACCAGTTGACATCAAAATGGAATTTCGTGCCTTCCACCCCTTGCTCCCCAAAACAAATCTCACAGAGGCACATCTGGACCAAGAAGCACATCCTCCCAGGTAAGCTCTGGTGGGACTGGGCTCCCCTGCGGGCCCTTAGCATGCAGTCACTGCTGGCCCTGGGTTTCAGTCAGCAGGGCCTGACCCCAGGAGGTGTGAGAGCTCTGGGCGAGTGCAAGGCACAGATACCTGGGAGCCAGAGAAGGTAGGACTGCCGTGGGACACTGACCTCATAGATGAAGTACACCTTGGCCCCCGTGTAGATCCCCATGCGCACGACAGCACGGACAGCAGCATTCATACCTGGCAAGGACAGGACAGCAGTTAGAGAAGAGACAGGCATGCACTGGCCGCGACCACAGGGAATTGTGACCTCTCAGAAGGCTCCTGGATGAAAGATGGGCCTGACACACTGCATCCGGGATAGCATCAGGATCTTGGGGAAACGCAGAGCAGAGGGCTGGGCATTTGCAAGCTCATCCACAGGTAAACATCCTTGGAGAAACGCCTGGTGCACGTTTAATTAGAGTATCTCTGCTCAGCCACCAGCTGCCTTGATTCCCTACAAACCTGCAGGCAACTCCTTCCAGTTCAAAACAACACAAGGGACAGGTGTTTATTTATAGTTTGCCAAATTCAAAGAAAATAGTACTAAAAAGGACCAGCAGTCTGGGAGTTGAGGAGGAGGTGAAAAATAGACAATTTCATCACCAGCGTAAAAAATATTTCATCAGTGGCCTTAAATACAAAACAAGTCATGCCATTTTATGAAAAAAATAAATAAATAAACCAATATTCTGTAAATAACACCTGACCAAGATAGACCTGGGACAGGAAAGAGATGTCCCGCCCCTGGCTCACACCTGTGAAGGTTTATTCATTTACTAGAGGCCAGTGCATGAAATTCATGCACTGGGGGGTGGGGGAGTGAGGGAGGGGAGTGTCCCTCAGCCCAGCCTGCACCCTGCACCCTCTCTAATCTGGGACCCCACAGGAATTGGACCTAAACTGCCAGTCAAACATGCCTCTCACAATCCGGGACTGCTGGCTCCCAACTGCTCGCCTGCCTGCCTGGCTGATTGCCCCTAACCACTGCCTGCCAGCCAAGTCACCCACTAACCACTCCCCTGCCAGCCTGATCAATGCCTAACTGCTCCCCTGCCGGCCTGATTGCCCTCAACTGCCCTCCCTTGCAGGCCTGGTCATTCCTAACTGTCCTCTCCTACTGGCCTGATCACCCACAACTGCCCTCCCCTGCTGGCCATCTTGTGGTGGCCATCTTGTGATGACATGGGCATGGCCATCTTGTGACACATGGGGGCGGCCATCTTGTGAGGGATGATGGTCACTTTGCATATTACCGCTTTATTATATAGGATTTTTTTTTATGATCTTTGTTTTTTTAAAATTTTATTTTATTTTATTGATTAAGGTATTACATATGTGTCCTTATCTCCCCATTGCCACTTAACCCCCCACTCATGCCCTCACCCCCCTGTTGTCTGTGTCCATTGGTTAGGCTTATATGCATGCATACAAGTCCTTTGGTTGAT
>NW_006286673.1:1600355-1622333 GCF_000327345.1 Myotis davidii
TACATATTTGCCAATGTTATCACCGATAAGGGTTTAATCTCCAACATTTACAGGGAACTCATACAACCTAACTAAAGGAAGATAAACAACCTAATCAAAAAAATGGGCAACAGACCTAAATAGACACTTTTTGAAAGAAGACATAAGGAAGGCCAAGAGACATATGAAAGCCTGCTCAAAGTCACTAATCATCCGAGAGAGGCAAATCGAAACGACAGTGCGGTACCATCTCACACCTCTCAGATGGGCTATCATCAACAAATCAACAAACGACAAGTGCTGGGGAGGATGCGGAGAAAAAGGAACCCTGTGTAGGTTTATGGCACCTATGGCTGAGGCCCACATCTCCCTGCTCACAGGGTCAGGTGTGCATGCAGCCTCCTCAACCCTCAGACCTGACCTGATAAACAAGCCCTCGGGGTCCCTCCCAACAGGCTCCCTGAGTCTAAGCCTGTATTCTGCTGTGGCCACTGTCACTGCTAAATTAACCGCCCAAAGCTACACCACACCAGTGCTTTGTCTCGGGGAGATTTGCAAGGTTGACACCCCACTACCCCCTTCCTGAAGCCCCTGTCCCCAAGGGGGTGGGATGGGGGAAGGGAAAACTTCATAAAAGCGGGATAAAAGACGACAGACAAGTTGGGGGTTTTAGAATTGCATAAGAAACGGCAAGAGTGAAACTGTGACAAGGGGGACATGATCCAGAGGTGAGCCCAGGAGATCCCTGTGCAATAAAAGCCTGCCCAATGCTGACCTCTGTCCCACACCATCTGAACAATCCTCACGTCAGCTCCTTGGCTTCAGTCTCCCCCTGCCTCTTGGGCTGCAGCTGTACTCACAGCGAAATGGCCTGTCACCCCTCCTCCTGCAGCGGCCCCAGGCCGGGGCTCCCGGGCCCCAGGAGTTTCCCAGGCAGGGAAGGACCCTGAGCACCTCCCTCTCACCAAGCTCCCAGGAGGTGAACTGCCTCTGAGCAGTAGCACCCAGCCTCACAGGCTTTATTCACTTCCTAGGTCCTGTGATTTTAGTAAAACCAGCTGGCCTTTTCCCCAGCTAGGAGCTAGCTGCCTCCTGATTGGGCCTGAGGGGTATCCTCTGCTCAGAGCAGGAAAAACTGAGCTTAGTGCCCCAGCACCTGGGCTGGCTGATGCACAAGGCAGCCTCAGGGGCCTGGGTGCTCCTGGGGAGACCGGGAGGTTGGGCTCTGAGCAGGTGAACTGGTAGCCACATGAGCAAAAGTAATAAACGGTCCTGGCCTGTTTGGCTCAGTGGATAGAGCGTCGGCCTGTGGACTGAAGGGCCCCAGGTTCGATTTCGGTCAAGGGCATGTACCTTGGTTGCGGGCACATCCCAGTTGGGGGTGTGCAGGAGGCAGCTGATCGATGTTTCTCTCTCATTGATGTTTCTAACTGTCTATCCCTCTCCCTTCCTCTCTGTAAAAATATATATTTAAAATAAAATAAAATAAATAAACGGCGAAGCGAAGCTGGTGTGTAAACCTTGGTCTTCATTTTATTTTACCTTAAGGTATGACCTAATTCCCTAGGGCAGTGGTTCTCAACCTTCTGGCCCTTTAAATACAGTTCCTCATGTTGTGACCCAACCATAAAATTTTATTGCTACTTCATAACTGTAATGTTGCTACTGTTATGAATCATAATGTAAATATCTGATATGCAGGATGGTCTTAGGCAACCCCTGTAAAAGGGTCGTTCGACCGCCAAAAGGGTCGCGACCCACAGGTTGAGAACCGCTGCCCTAACTGCTGCCCTAGGGCGATGGCTGTGCTGTGCGTGAGAATCACCAAAGGGAACTTTAAGAAAAAACTGCCTTTCCAGTTTTGTTGTGTGGTGCGGGGCCCACTCGGTTACCAGCTCTCCTTTTCAACTGGGTGCATAGCTGGGACCCAAACTGCTGCAGGGGCTGGGCCCTCCAGGTGGCTGCCTTCCGAGGAGCACCCTGGAGGACAAACACCGAGGAACACAGAAAAAGCCCGTTTTCACCCGTGGCCTCTCACACACATGGCCGGGATCGACACCGGCCCCTGCGCTGGGTCCTGACAGTCTGCTGCGTGAGCAGGGCCAGGTTCTGGTTTCACTGTTTTGCAGAGCACTGTCCTGGAGCTCGGCGTCATCCACTCAGAACACACAGTCCGTGGCCTTTCACTCTGCACTCAGACTGCTTTTTCAGTGACAGCTCCACACAGTCGGGTCCATTCACTCTGGTTTTGTTTTGGTTTTGGTAGCCAGACCTGGGAATTAAAACAGCTTTCACAATCATTTCCATGGGGCAGTGCAATCCTGCCACCGAGTAAGAATCTTCATATTTGGAAAGTAATGTCCTCCTCGTTTGCAAAAATTTAAACCCCAGTCCTCCGGGGATGTACAATACTGTGATGGGAACCAAAACTAAAGTTTGAAAAAAATTAGGAAGGAGTTAAGTGGGAAAGTGTGTGGTAATTACTTTAGATAAAATAGAAAGAGTAGATTGTTAGGCTCTTTTCTTTCTTTTTTAAAAATTTAAATTATTGTTGAAAGTATTACATATGTCTCCTTTTCCCCCCATTGAATTCTCCTCACCCCCTCACGCCCCCAGCACATGCCCCCTACTGTCTGTGTCCATTGGTTATTCTTGACGTTACCTATTAACATCTTCTTGCTAAACCATCATGTAGGTAAGCTAGTCACTACGTGATTTCTTCCTTGAACCAGGGAGTGGGGTGGACTCCAGGTTTCCAAATGCTTCCTAAGATTCTGTTCTGGTGAGATTTAAACTTTGAGTAATTTGTAAGAAACAAGGAATATGTTGATTCTGATAAAATAACTGGGATTCATTCTGTCATTTCCTATGTGATCTGAAGAGTATGAGAAACCTCCTTTCGGATCCCATTTAGCCATGTTCCCTGCACATTTCTCAGTACTTAAAATCCTTTCCCAATTCATTTTGATCTTTAATCTCCTTTTTGAAAAATAAAGTCAGGTCGCTCAGCCCTGTTACTGGTTTCTTCCTGAATTCACATGGCTTTCATCTCTATACCAAAGCAAAGGTGTGGGATCTGTTAGAAAACAAACTTAAAGCACACCTTAACTTGCACTTGCTACTCGAGTTCTCCATCAAGTTTTCCCCTTTAATAGTTTAGGAATTGACAGGGGAAAAAATCCTAAGGAGAGCTGTATAACGATGTCAGCTCCCCCTCGAATCAAAGTTACAAAGTTGGGAGAGTCTCTGATTCATGGACGATCCAAATTGCTGGGTCTTGTGTTCAAAGTTTACAGAAAACTTAGATAAATCCCGAAGGGGGTTTTCATCCATCCATCCATCCATCCATCCATCCACCGAAGATGCAAGGCGTGTCTTCTCTGGACCAGACACTGCTCTCTGTCACTGAGAAATTCAGGGGAAGCTCCTGGCCCTGGTGGGGCTGGCCCTGGCTGCTAACAGTAACAGGATAAACACATGACACCTGTGGTGGAAGGGGGTCAGGGAAGAATAAAATGCAGAGCAGGGCTGGGGGGGGCTGGAGTGTGGGGTGCAGAGAGGGGCTGCAACTGTCCGCCAGGAGCTAATGCTGGCCTCAGGCCTCCAGGAGAAGCGCTATTTCAGGAATCAGAGAAGTGAGGGAGGCAGCCAAGCAGACATCTGGAAAAGCGGCTCCAGGCCTGGCCAGCGGCTGGGGAAGCGTGCCTGCCACGCTGTGTCCCAGCCTCCGCTGCAGATGTGAGACCACGGCCAGCAGCCCTTCCATGTTATTCCAACGTAAACAGTCAATAGGGACCCTCTAAACAGGAGCACATTGGGCCAGAACCTCTCTGTGGAGTGAGCCTGAATGTCACTGGGAAAAAATAAGGTGAGCTAACTAAATGCTCTTTATATGGGCTCTGGATTGAACTATTGGGTTGACTAAAATACACATTTAAAATTAACGTCACCTGCTTCTTCTGCTTCTTGTTTAATGTGGTGAGTCACACATAGAACAGCCCCCGTCCGAGGCCCATTTCCACTGCTCAGCAGCTCTGACCTGCCCTTTCGAGGCAAGTTCTGAGTCAGTTCTGCCGCATGCATTAGCACAGAGCTCCTCCTGAAAGGCGGCAACTACTCCACTGCCCGTATCCAGTGTGGCCTGTCTCCTCGCTGGTGTTTGCTGGTTCCCCCTTGGTAAGCAGATAAGCACTGCTGTAAAGAATGTCCTTTGACCAACCCTATCTGCCTCCACCTCCGCTCACCCGCTACTCTGCATTGCTTCCTGCTGCAAAGGGAGCCCGATCAGAGGCCGGACCCTCCATTTACAAACCCATCCCATGCCCCTTGGTCCCCTCCTCCAAGCAGAGGGGGCCCTGCCAGGTGCCCAGCCCCACCCCCAAAACCCTCCACCCAAGGCCCAATCCTGCTCCTCCTGAGATCCTAAACTTGGCCTCTTCTCCCCCTGCCTCCCACCCTCCTCCATAAAACCACCCCTATGAGAGGCAGCCAATGCCTCCAGGTGGCTTCTGGGTCACACAGGCTAAATCCAAAGTCCTCCCCTCCTGCCGCTCCCCAGGAACCTTGCCCATCTGGCTCTGACCTCTTCCTTCAAAGCCCCTGCAGGCTTCCCCTGCCGCCTCCCCAGGCTGCCTCCTCCCGCCACTGCCCCAGGTCAGATGGAGGGTCCCTGACACAGGCTGTCCTGGGCACTCCAAGGACCAAGGCTTCCCCCAGGTCTGCCTCCTTCCCATGTTCATCTGCCCCCAGGTCACACAGCCACTGCCCGAGAGGAGGGCTGGAAGGCCGAGGTCTGCACTCACCTTACAAGGCCATTGCTAATTTGTGGAACAGTTAAATGAAAACAGACCTGGGATGTTAAAGCAGATCTTAAAGATGGGGAGGATTGGTGGCATGGGTGACCCCAGGGCACCCTTCCGCCCATCATCTAAGCCAGGGGTGGGGAATGTCCAGCCCACGGGCCCTATAAGGCCCGAGAAATCATTTGGTCTGGCCCCGCCAAGGCATTAGGGGTGAGTTAAGTAAATGTTTGACCAAATAGAGCAGGCTAATTTTTAAGTAGATGATTTGTATGGCCCACGAATGATGTTATAAATATCCAAATGGCCCTTGACAGAAAAAAGATTCCCCACCCCTGATCTAAGCAAAAGAAACTTCTGACCCCACTGATGACTCGTTTCCACCTTTCTATAGACAGGGTCCTATATTACAATCCAGTGAAGCTCCTGGTCAGAGAACCTTCGCAGAAAACTGCTGGAGGGGTCTGAGCTGCCTGGGTTCCTAAACGCCCCGTGGACCCAGAACTGAAGCGTGTCCTCAGCTGACCAGTGGGACCAGCAGCTGGAGTGGACTCTCAGGCCTCCCCTAGACCTTCTTTTTCTTTTTTTTCATTCCATTTATTGAGGTAACATTACTTTTTTAAAATTTTATTGTCTAAGGTATTACAAATAGTAGTACATATGTCCCCTAAACCTTCTAAATGGGCAAGGACAGAGAGGAAGGTGTGGACCCCGGGGCAGCAGGGCCAGAGGCAGAGCAGTGACATGCCGTTCTCTTTTGCACATTCTCCTTGTCCGTCCTGTCTTCCTGTGGCCTTCAGCCTTTCACTGAGAAGGGGAACAGGAAGGGGGAGGGGAGGAAGGAGATAAGAGCTGAGTGACTCCACTTTCATTTTCCAAATGAAAAAATGGAAGACCCCGTCTCACTGCTGGCAGAGAGAAGCTCCGGGCACTGCTCCCCAGCAGCTTGGCCGCCTCTTCCCACCAGACAAGCACAAGGACTGTGATCCCCAACATGCTAAGTGTCAGGGGGAAGACACATGGGATAAAGGGGCCTGCTGGCAGACACTTGGTACCACATAAAAACACAGCAGCCTAGGAAGCTGGGTGAAAAGAGTAACTGGAAAAGTGACTCAACTACTTCCTTAACACATGGCCATCTGTTCTTTAGCCAGACACCTTCTCAGCACAATTACAGTCGTAGTGGATGGACAGTGTTGTGTTCTGATGTCTGCCTTTAGAATGGCATTGCCCTACCTTCATGGCTCTAATTAGAATTGCTTCTGACAGCCCAGTGGATGGATGCATCATATTCAAATGGCCCCAATTCTCCCTGATCAAAGGTTTGAACCAAGGGGGAAAACATGCTTTTTGAAGATGACAAAATGTCACACAACTGTGTTTGCATCTGTAGACAACTTTGCAATTGCACAGACTCCCCACGTGTACATGAGGTTAACATTAGCATTTTAACACTCTGCCTCCCAGACCCATTCACTTTTGTTAAGTTATTACACTATAACCAGAAAAGGTCCCCTGTGGCCAGGCCGGCATGGCTCAGTGTTTGAGCATTGTTTGATTAGGAGCCAGGAGGTCATGGGTTTGGTTCCCTGTCAGACCATATGCCTGGGTTGTGGGCTCTATCCCCAGGGTGGGTCATGCAATAGTCAGCCCATCAATGATTCTCTGTCATCATTGATGTTTCTATGTCTCTCATCCTCTCATTTCCTCTCTGATATCAATAAAAATATATATTAACCAAAGAAAAAAAGAAAAGATCCCCGGACAGAATGTACAGAATTCCAGGATTGTAAGGGGCTGGAGCTGTGAGGCGAGATGCCGACTGTTCTCAGTTGCCCTTTGCATCTTACTGGGCTCTAATGCCCGCACAGTTCAGGGCCGGCACAGAAGGAACCCACCGCAAACGCCCCAAGCAGGGCCCCAAAGCAACGTTCAAGAAATCCACGTCAGTGAAGGCCAATGAGGTTGCCTGGGCCCCATCCACAGTACCTCACATTTCTGACTGCAAATCTCCAGGTGTTCACTGTCCCCAGACATTGCTCAGGAGATGAAAGAGTGCGTTGGATTAGCAGAGGTTTAGTTAATTGACATGACTTCATGAGAAAAGAAAACAGCTGGAATGCCTAGAGGAAGGAATTGGTCCACACTTCTTAGTGAGCTGCCAACCTTTGCGCTGGGCACCAGAAAGGCACTGGGGAATTGCCCTGGGGAATGTCACCTGTGTCTGGCCCCCCATTTCCACTGCAGCCCTACTGCTTAGCAGATGACACCTCAAACTTCTGAGATGTACAAAGTACACTCCGTGCATCTCACAGCTCCCTTGCTCATGTGTCAAATGAGGATGAGTTAGAATGTGAAGCATTAGCACCTGCCACATTGCAATGGTCACCAAATGTTAGCTATTCTCACCATGAATGGGAAGACTTACATCAACTAGATTTATGTGAGTGCTATTCACTCTGCCATGGGCAAAAAGGGACTCAGCCCGGTGTTCACTCTGCCCTTAGGGTCCACTCCATTGCTCAGAACTCTCAGCCCTACCAGCCCCTCCGGAAGCCCACAGTTGGTATCTAAGATGATGAGTCACCTTTGGTGTGTGGCACAATCTTGCTTGAGGGTGGGTACTGAGTCATGATTATGTCTGTCCATTTGGCAATGGGAACTTATTTTAGGTTAAAATAAAAATCAGTTTAAGTCTGCAGATTCCTTGTGACAACAGAAGAAACCCAAGTAATGAAAAAAAAAAAAAATAGTTAGCTTTAGAAATACTCTTCCCTAATGAGTGGGGCTAGGGAGTCAGGAATATAGATGGAGGATTTATGGTGTTATTGTTCTTTAATAGATTATATAATGCAAATTCCATTGGGAATCAAAAGCATTTCATCACTTTGGAATCAAGTGTTACTTCACTTCAGCCACTCTCACTGTATTTTAATGTGGTTGCTGTCACTGTAAAAAGGCGTTTTCTGAGAAAGGTCCCCTCAGAGCACCATGGCCTGGAAAGCATTTAGATTGAGATATCATAAAACTTATCTTAAATCCTGCCACTGCCATTTAAAAGCCGCATAACCTTAACTAAGTCAGTTATCTCACTGTGGGTCTTTGTCCCCACCTCCAAAATGAAGACACATATGTCTTGGAGCCGTGTAATTACGCCTGGAGATAAGACGTGTAAAAATTCTTCTGTTGGATCTCAGAGGAAATCCAACACTGATCTAACTTAGAATCAAGAGAAAGTGGGGAAATGGTGGGCAGTCCAAAACATCTCTGGGAACAACCTACTCTAAGGGTCTGTAAATCTGCCGCTGCCAAGATCAGACCCTCTGAGCATGTCTCCAGTGAGCTCCCTCGGAAAGAAATGCTCCCAAAAGCTCAGGCAGATCCAACATGGACTCAAAATAGAACATCTGGCGTTTTGCATGAAGTCCAAGAAAAAACAGTCAACCGCCACAGCTCTGCCTGGAAGGGGGAGGGAGGGCATACAAGAGGCCACCGTGGGTTGCCAGGAATGTAGGGCAGCCCTGATGTGCCAGGTGGGAGCATCAGGATATCAAAGAGGATGCTACCCGCTGAGGTGAGAACTGCCATCTCCTAGTAACCTGGCAGGACACCAATCAAACAACCTTCTCTTAGAGTTTTTGTTTTCATTGAGAAGAGGTGTGGACTAACGGAATGAATGAACTCTTTTATAGCTGCTCACAAGTGGCAGGGCCAGGATGAGTAACAGAGAAAATGCTGATTCTGTCTATTGCACCATTATCCTGAGTGCCTGTATGCCAACTACCAGGTGGTTAAGCAAATTTTTAGACAAGGATTCAAAGGAATGACCCATATATATATATATATTTTTTTTTTTTCAACAGACATAGCACCTTAATTGTAAAATAACCTTGAAACACTGACCTTGAAGCCTGGAGGCTTAAGGCCAGTTCCCCTTCCTGTGCCAACGTTTTATGCTCCTTGGAGGGGGCAGGATGCCATTCATTTAAGATGCTTCCTCATTTGTGCTAGCATCTGCAGGCACACGTGCTTTTGAAGCCTTTGACAGGGAAGCTACTCTCAGCCCCACCAGGACCCCACACGACCCGGCCTGGCACATTTTCTGGTGTTTATTCATTTAAGCAAGGTGGGCAATGTCATTGATTTCGCTCTGCATTTCCTCAGTCCCGGCCTCTGCTATATCACAACATTTTCTTTCTCTGGAATGTTGAAAACCTGAGTCATTTTACTAGGATATCAAATCAGAACAGCCCTGCTTCCCTGGGAGGCAAAGGCGTGGGCCTGTGGGGCGGGGGCGATGACTGACGCTGCGACAGACACGTTCAAGAGGAGTGGGAGGGTCTCGCCTGGCACCGACGTCCTGGGGATGCTGCGTGCCAGGTGCCTAGCGCCCAGGGCGCAGGGCACACGACAGCGACAGGCCAAGCATCACGTACGCGCCAAGGGCGCCAACCGGCAGCACCCGAGCCAGCCACGCCCCGCTCAAGGGCAAAGGGAAGGTCGCGGGGAGGGTGGGCACCAGCTAGGACGCCAGAACCTTAACCCAAGCCTCCCTCCACCTTGTGTGTGGCCTCCAAACAGATGGAAATGAGGCCGCAGAGTCTTTAAATTAATCTGGGGCTGGGGAGGAGGGGAGAAACCACACACCAGCTACCGGACGCGTCCCCGCCTGCACGGTTCTTAAGGCTCCAGGTCCGCATCCGCCTGAAAACGCCCATCCACTTTCTAGCGGTAGGCTCGCTCCACCCAGGGATTTGCCTGGATCTGGAAAACCCACTCGCTGGGAACCCTGGCGCCCCCACGTGCACCCAGCGCCACAGCCTGGGCGTGGCCGTGTCACTCCTTCCCCCATTATATGGAAATATTTTCTTCGTGCGTCCGCGGGCCTCGGACTCCTGTCCTTATCTCCCCCAAATCCGCTTCCACGCAGGCGGTGGGGCCCCTGGAGTCCGCGCTGGGTGCTGGTGACGTCCCGGAGTCCCCGCTTCCTAATCCTTCCCCCAAAGAGAGGCTGGCGGGGAGGCCGAGTGACCCAATTTAGTTTTCGGTTTGGTCACAGCCGGAAGGGGAAAGGCGATTAGAGCGGCGGAAACCCCTTCTTTAAATCTCCCGGTGTAAACGTGCAGTGTGCCGGACGCCTGGCCACCCCGCCCGGGGACCCCCGCGCCCCCGGACGCGTCCAGAAATCCGCAGCGGGGACCCCGCCCACGCCGCGTAGGGGCATGAGTCCAGACGCGCTGCGGGTACCGCCGTTTCCTCCGCAGCACAGGGCGGGAGAGAGCCCCGGCATTGGAGGTGGCCGCGCTGTCACCCACCTTCAGGGGCCTCCGGACCCACCCTACGAGCCGGATTTAGATGACCTACAAGGGCGGCCCAGACGACCCCGTCGCTACCCTCAATTTTTAAAATAACGTGGAAGTGGAAAATTAATTCATCTTCCGGATGACGGCTTGGGCTGCCATACCCCTCCCTTCGCGCCCCCGCAGGGACTTGGAGGCTGCCCGGCCCGCTCCAACCCCTGCATGGTACCCCTGCAGGTCCCGGGCACCGGGCTGCTCTCCCACATCTCTCTTCTCCCCGTACCCCTGTCGCTTGACCGGGTCTCCACATTTTCCCCCTGGTACCTCCATCCCTTCTCCCCGACGCCCCGCTCCGCCCCGGCCCGGGGAGATGGTAGCGCACCTTGGGCATCCCCGCCGCTGGTCAGCACGCCGATGGCTTTGCCGGCCCCGGAGAGTTGCTCCAGGAACTTTCGGAAGGAAGCTCTGGGGACCGAGGGGTCACCGTTGTGGTCCATGGCGAACAGGCCGGACACCGCGCTGGGCCGGGTGCTAGGCAGCCAGTGCACCCCGCCCGCGGCGCCACCGCTCAGAACCGCTCGCCCCGCCCACTCCGTGCGCGCCAATCGAAAGCTAGGGGCGGGTACACGGGGCGGGGTCTGCGGAGGAGGTGCCGCAGGCAGGGGCGTACGGCTTGGCAGGGCGCTATGCAGATGAAGGGGCGGGGCGGGGCGGGGATGGGCGGGTCGTGCCATTGGTGGGCGGGCTTCGAAGGTGCGGGAGCCTCGCAGGCGGAAGAGCCCAGGTGTGTCAGTGAGGACCTTTGGAGAAGGGGCGTATCGGCTATGGGAGGAGCCTCATAGATAGGCGGGACCATTGCAACTGTGGGAGCCTTGCTGGTGGGTAGAGCTGCACATTACAGTTTCGCAGCCGGTGGGCGGGACATCACGAGATGGGTGGGGCATCGCAGGTTGCGGGGGGCGGGGGTTGGTAACACCGCAGGTGGGAGGCGGTGGGCGGGGGTGGACCGCTGCAGGTTGGGGGAGCACCTCATTTGAGGGGAGCCCCGCTGGTGGGTGGGAGCATCGTACAGAAGGGAAAGAACTCCAGCCGAGGCTCGAGCCCTGATTCCTGCAGAATTCCTCGCCAGATGGCGCTAGGACCCGCGGGAACCCTCCGGTTCCTGGGCTGCCCCAGTTTTCCCCTCCAGCCTCAGGTCGAGAGGAAGGAATCGGAACGGATGCTCTAGTCTAGTTGGTGAGCAAACGTAGGCGTCGCGACCGGCGATGACAAAGTCCTGACCTCTGTCCCCCCAAGGGCTCTGGCGCGCCCTAACCCCGTCGGCCTGCACGGGGGACAAGAAGGAACATGACTGGAGAGGGGACCTTAGCGCCCGGCTTGGGTGGGAGGAAGTGAGGAAAGGCTGGCGGTGGAGATAGACCTAAGTTCCTACCTAAGGAAACCGAGTTCCTGAGGTGTCAGCCAGATGAGCTCAGCCCTGCTGGGAGTTCCAAACCTAAGATACTTGCATCCAGTGTGTGTGTGTGAAGGGGGATTGATGAACAAGCTGACACTTTGCGGAGATTAACCTCCTGCCAGTTACCTGCGGCTGACACTCAGACGAACCCCTCAGGGGCGGCCTCAGGAGGCACCGGTACTGGGGTGCAGTGACCCCAAGAGTTTCATATGAGGTCCCATTCATTTGCAGGTCACAGTGAGGATGGCACAACAAACAGAGACTGCTAGATGCGCTATAAATGTTTGTTGAATGGATACAAGAGAAGAATTTCCAGAGGATGAGGCCCAGAAATCAGGATTTTAAAAAGATTCCCAGGTGATTCTAATGTGCAGCCAAGGTTGAGAACCACTGTCCTAGAGAATCCTGTGATAGCAACACAATCAAGCTATTTGCTATAGAGCCACTCCAGACAGAAGGGGAGTGGGGTGCACAGACTTAGGTTGGGTGCTTGTGTAAATACGCTCGCCTCATCTTCCCACTCATGTCTCTGAGCATCAAAATTTTATTGTAAAAGAGAAAAAAAAATGCCTGCCATGGACAAGCCTGGAAGTCTGATCTCTGCTATAGGCCAGGATAAATGGAGAATCCTGAACCCCTATGATTATGGAAATCACCTGGCCTATTTTTTTTTTTTTCTAGCTCCACCAGAACCACTGAAGTCCAGTTTCCTGGAGTGCTGCCAGGGAATGTATAGTTTTAACAAGCTCCCAGCTGTTCTGATGATTGCAGAGTCTGAGAGCAACCAGCTGATGGATGGAGCCCAGCAGGGCCAGTGATGCTGAAAGGGACACGGGGTGTTTTGACGATGGCATACAGGTGGCCTTTACTCTCCAAGGACAGGAGGCTCTGAGCACCTCCACTCAGAGGGCTCCAGTGCCCCCAGCTCAGAATTTGTGCTCTAGAATCATCCCTCCCTTTCTAGAGCATACTACACTTGGAAAAGTTGGTGTACACTGAATTTTATCTTCTTAAAATATAATGTTTTTATAATTTAGAGACTGGTCATTTGCCATCGGATTATCTGTAATTTAGAAAATGATAGAACTCAAGTAGTGTTCAAACATGACAGTAAATGATGCAAATTATGCTAAAAATACACACACTTTTCAATTGCTGTTTCGGTCATAAAGGTAAATATCTGTTGAAACATTAACAAAAGGCAAGGTTAGAAATAATGGAGGCCTGTGTGTGTGCATATGTGTGTGTATATATGTATAAA
The DNA here is from genome assembly GCF_000327345.1 of Myotis davidii. Classification (NCBI taxonomy): domain Eukaryota; kingdom Metazoa; phylum Chordata; class Mammalia; order Chiroptera; family Vespertilionidae; genus Myotis; species Myotis davidii. Next base: position 1,613,151 of record NW_006286673.1, read on the forward strand.
TAAATCTAGACATTTTTATTTCCTTTCTTTTGCTTATTACAAGAATTGTTTTTTCCTCCAATGAACTAGTATTGTTTTGGTATAAAAATATTACAGTTAAATAAAAATAACAAAGTTTAGAATTGTCAGACCTCCAAAGTTATGACCGTTTTTACAAAAGATTTTTTTTAAAGCGAATTACACAGAGTTGTGGTTCAGATAGGAAATGTGTCATTCTGCCCTGACTAAGCTCAGGGAATAATATACAGAGATCTCAGTTAACATGGAAAGAAAGAGCCATCTCTCTTTCCTTCTTCTTTTGCAATACATGTGTTTTAATAGTTCAACTGGAGGTACCTCAACTCTGGCCTTAGAAGAGAGCTCTCTGATACCCGAGAGCAGAATTGCATGCCCGGTTAACTGTGCAGCTCACCTCAGTAGGACATGATGCACCTTAATTCTCTATTGCGGCCTCACAAGTTCCTGCAAAATTGTGTGGCTCATGCCAGCCCACACATATCACAGGAACAATCACTCCAGGGATCAGGAATTCAGGTGGGCTTCACTGGACCCTCTGCTCAGGGTCTCACAAGTGTCTGCCCACAGCCTGAAACTCATCAGGGGGAAGGGAAGGACTGTATGCACTCGTGCTGTGGGCAGGATTCATCCCCAGGGCTGCTGGACAGAGGGCCTCGGTCCTTCACCGGCTGCAGGCTTAAACTCTGTCTCTCTTCTTGGCATTTTCCCTTGGTTCCAATCAGGAGCTAGCTTTGAACTAATCTGCAGCCCCAGCTACATTTCCATCCCCCTTTTCCTCCCACTCCCTCTCCTTCTCCCCTAGATTTAGGGAAATCCAAGAGTAAATGTGCTAAACTAGGAAATGCTGCCTTCAACCCATGCCTCCTGTGCAGTGAGCAGAGACAGGACGGCGGCACCAGCGCCCAGTGGGAGCACCAGAGTTCTCACAGGTGTTCTCTCTCCGTACTGGTGACGCCTGCCTGCTTTTCCTTTCTTCTTGGATAGCTGTTCTCATTTATCTTTGATTTGGCAAAGTGTCTGTCGGTAGTAAAAAATGAAATATATTTTTGTTAACAACCCCCCCTTCCCCGCCACCAAAATTAATGGTGGGTAAGGGAAAAAACTTAAGATTTTGGTGTCGAGACCTGAGTTTGAACCTAGTTCTGCTGGTCAAAGATGGAAAACCCCGGCCAATACTTCAGCTAGAATATCACTCCAAGTGTCTCCTGCTTTCTAGTGTCTTAGTATTGTGGTCCCCCACTTTCTTTATTCTGTGATGATGGTACAGCAATAACTTCTTACCTGTTCTGCTTCTACCATCAAGTCTCACATTTGATATAAAAATACGTGAGTTTAGACTTGGTAAGGAGGCGGGCAACAGACTGAAGTATTATTACTGTTAGCAAGGAAGCTAAATTGTTCTGGAAACAATGTAATCGGTCACTAGAAACATGAAGATAATCCGTCCAGCTCTGAGAATGATTGCGGATTCAGTTAAATGCCAACATTCAATACTGTCAACAACATTAAATAAGCCAGCCTCACAAGGGCTGCAGTCCTTGCAGACATGGGGAGGAGGGTTGGCCCTGCAGGTACCCAGTTGAATTCTCCCATGAAGAGAATCTGGAAGATTCCAGCTCCAACTCCCCAACCCAGGGCTCTCACAGCCAGCCCAGAGGCCTGGGAGGAAGAAGTCCCTTCTATGTCATTGCCTCACTTCACCTCGGCCTCTTTGGCTAAAACACGCTGCTCTCCAAGGCTCCAGACTGTGGAGCGGCACATAGAAACCTTTGTCCCTGGCGCCTGGTTCTGGAGCAGGAGGCGCCCCTCTCTTCTCAGGTTGCCTGGCTACTGGTCTTCCGCCTCCAAGCCAACGTTTTGACCTCAGTGGAGGGTTCAGAAACTTTCTTTATAGACTTACTCTCAGATTTGTTTTAAAGTCAAACAAAAAGTTAAAGGACACATCCAAGGTCAGGTGAGTATAATGTGAGTAGAAAGTTTAAATGCCAAGACAGCATATACACCTATGCTAACAGTCAGCATGGCTTCTACACTCAGCTCAGGTTCCGCTTTGAGCTTCCGTGCACTCAACCCACCCACCCACCCACACACACACAAAGGACATGTTAAGATTCTCCCACTTTTTGGTGAATGGGTTTTGCAGAGGTTTTTTTCTTCTTCTTCTAGTGATTTGGCATCATAGAAATAACACAACAGGATCTGTTAGGGGGAGTGTGGGCTTTTCCTGGTGGCAGAATAGTAGGAAACCGATGCATAGATAAGAGGTCAGTTTGATATACGTAGAGGGAGCACAGAGGATGTTGTTGGATTATCTTAAGGGAATTTTCTACCAAAGTGATAAATGGAGAGGGAGAGCGAGAAGGAGAAGATAAGGGAGAGTAGGAGAGAGAGATGGAAAGGGAGAGGGAGAGAGAAAGCGAGGAATGACTCACCACTTCTGCCCAGACATCCTGGCCAACCACCCAGAGTCTCCCTGATCATTTTGGGGAGACTCTGCTACAGGGAAGGCAGCAGCTCTTTTTCTAGAATGTGACTGTCTCTGGCTGTTCTGCTTCTATTCTTTACATCCATTTTATAAACGAGGCTCTTATGACTCAAGTTTATTCTCCCAACTTGTTATCTGTGTCCTGATGAAATAGCTTCACTTTATTAGCAAATGGGTCCCCATTTCTTTCTGTGAGCCCTGCTTCTGTTGCTTCTGTTATCCTTTCTAGAGATGGCTACTTTCAGATCATGCTTATGAATTCTGAACCCCGTTTGGGTGAGCTCTCTTCTCTGACCACTCTTGTCCTCTTCGTTACTATATACATGTAGACGCATGTGCACACACACTGTAGGTAGGACATTAACTGAGCTTCGTTTGTATTCCCAGCTTTCGTGAGGCCAAGCAGTGGGAGCTCAGCCTGCATCTTCTTCAGGGAACACGAGGCTCCCAGCCACAGACCAGCCTGTGTCCCAGGATCTGACACATTCTTCAGGGACTCCCACCATTCTGGGCCTGGGCCTCCTCGTCTCACATACTCCCCTGTCGTACATTTGAGACACCATCTCTCTGCTGGTGGTCCCGGGCCAGCACTGGGATTGCAAGGCTCTCTCCTCTTGGGGGCGATGAACACAAAGTGTGGCAGAAGGTTGGAGGGGTCCACCTCAGTCCCCTGGGGTTTAACGCCCAATTCCAGGAATGGCTGTGACCTGTCAACAGAGGGACAGGTAAGGGCTGAAACGTTCTGAGCAAAGGCCTTGAGAGAGAAGGATGTGTGCCCGATGAAAGGAAGGTTTGTGTGGGCACTGTGCTGGGGAGTAGCCAGGAAGGGGGTCAGGGGAGCTTGGGGAGAAGAGGCAGGATGGTGGACAGAGAGCTGGGAGAGAGAGCAGGGGGAGGGAGCTGGCAGGCTCTGGGTAAGGAGGGACCCTGAGAATTTGAAGTTTAGACTCAGTATGAGTCTACAGGAGCTGGAGGGTTAAGTTAGAGATGAGAGGCTGTCTTGGCACTGTAGAGGCAGGGCAGTCCCTGGGGGGAGGGGGGGGGCTGGACAGAGCTGGACTCAACCCCTCAGTGCCAAGGGGTAGGTGCTGAAATTAGTTCACAGCTCACTCCTTCTCCTAGACCTTGGGTCCCACTTTACTGGTTCCAGGAGGAGGAATAACAGTGGTCACCAAAGGACATGCCAGAGCAAACGTGGTGGTGCTGACAGCGAGGCAGTGCTCCCTTTCCCCTCCTCCATGGGCGGGTCAGGGCTTAGTCATCCTGGCTGGAGAAGACTTCCTTGTATGGCCAAGCCCTGGAGCAGGAGGTGTGAGCTGAGGTGGCTGTGAGCGGGGCCCTGCACTTCTCAGACTGTCTGGGACTGCCGGGCTGATCCCAAGGGCCAGGGTGGGCAGGGAGGGCGGAGGGTATTCCCACAGGCTCAGGCTGCAGGCCCCCTGGTCACAAAGCAGCACACTCTGGGTGCTCTTACTAATCGAGCTGACACATTTGGTGTGATTTGTAAGTCCCCAGTGTCCTGGAGGTGACATCAGCTTTTGTGGGAGATGACCAGCATGTTTCCTTTCAAACAGTGAAAATAGGAACTACCCAGATGCCTCACATTTAGTAAGAGCGGCTGTGGCGTCATGAGCCGGTTCCAGAGTAATGGGGGTCACATAAGGTGTTTTGTTGGAATAGTTTGAGTGAATTATATTTCAGCAAAGCTGTTAAAAAGTCATTTGTTTCCCCCCCACAGCTAACTAACATTGGAATTTAAAAACACATACATATCTAAAGAGTAATTTTAAATAAGTTTTATGTAGCTGTTACCATGACTGCAATATTGACAAAGCAAAATCCTGCCCAATACAACTTGAGGTTTTATTAGTTTCTGGACAGTTTGACAAGTCACAGACAGGAGACTGCACAACCCTCTCAATAGTCATATTTATTCCCAGATTGAAAATTATGAGAACCCTTAACATCCACTCTGGGCCACCCTGAAGCACGCATTACAGCATTTTAAGTCGAGTCACCACTGGACTTCGGATCCTCAGAACTTATTCATCTTAGAACTGAAGCTTCGTGCCCTTTGACCAGCATCTTTATTAATTATACCTCAATAAAAACAATTAGAAGACAATGAATAATTTCCCTAAGGAACAGAGTTGGACATCTTCCCAGGAATGTTCTTGGCCACGGGTCAAATGATTTACAGGTCCTCATAGGGTGGCATGGCTTTTCTTCCTTTCAACACAGTGCACTTTCTCCAGGTAGCATGGATTCAGTATAAATAGTAACCAATGCTGAGAATTTGTTCCCTTTTTAGGACCCTGAGATTTGCTGACCATTCTCCCTGGCTCTGGAGTGGGCTGCTTCCCAGCACGGATGGTGTTGTCCTATTAGGACCAGTCCTTTGCATCCTTGTGGGGGTGGATGTGGAAACAATAATGTCACACAAGCCCTCTATTGACTAGTTCTCATTATACATCTGGTCAGTCAATATATCAATATAATCACGGAGTCTGAGATGTTTTGTAATCATGTTTAACCTGCGTGACACTGAGCTTGAAATAATGAAACAGTGATGTTCTTGAGTAGGTACTGGTGTGTGTGTGAGAGAGAGGCAGAGATAGAGAGACACAGAGAGAGAGAGAGGCCATGTCATCGTGCTACTCAAACAATTGGTTTCTTTTCAATCCTCTTCTAGGTAGGAAGTGGTTTCCTGGAAAAAATGACCCTAAAACCCCACCCTCATTGCCATCACAGAAAGAGGAAAACAGATTTCCCAAGGGGAACAGAGGGAGGACACCCAGATGAGAGATGTCTCATTCCTGTAAGCTGTGTCCCACATCTAGAACACAGAGAAGAGAAGCACAGTTTAGCATAAATCAACTGGATGTACAGACTAGTCTTGGAACAAGCTTATAAGCAAAGACTACACTTTGGAATAAAAGCCCTGGCAGGAGAAGTTGACATGTCTGTGTGCATAAGATCTGATAGTGAAGCAGGACCCAGAGAAAGCACCGCCCTGACCAGAGAGAATGCTCTTAAAGAAACAGTAGAAAACATTGATCTATTCCTTACTGAGAAGGAGTGAGTGGCCAGAATCAAAGTCTATTGAATGTCTCTATGGCTCAGGTTCTACTGAGTACTCTGAATAACTTGTTAATTTTCATCTTCATGAATTGCTTTAGATGTGCTGAGCTCACATTTCCTGACAGTGAAGAATCCGGTGCCAAAGAATATAAAACACCAGGTTAAAATCCTCTAATTCGAAAAGATACTGTGACCCCCATGTTCATTGAAGTATTATTTACAATAGCCAAGATATGAAAGCAACCTAGGTGTCTATCAATACACAAATGGATAAAGATAACATGGTACATATATAAAATGGAATATTTCACAGCCATATGAAAGCCATATTTGTGACAACATGGATGCAGAGGGTGTCATGTTAAGTGACATAGTGAGACAGAAAAAGACAAATACCATATGATTTCATTTATACGTAAAATCTAAACAAAACAAAACAAAAACGGACTCATAGAAGCAGAGATCATAAGGACAAGGTTGGTTGCTAAAGGGGAGGAGGTAGAGAATGGGTGAAAACCATGAAGGGGAATATAGTCAATATTGTGAAAGATTTGCACAGCGACAGATGATTACCAGAAATAATGTGGTGATCGCATTGTAAGGTACAAAAATGTCAAACCTCTCTGCCAGTGTGGCTCAGTGGTTCAGAGTCTACCCATGCACCGAAGTGGAAACTAAGATACAGAAGGTCATGGTTCAATTCCTGGTCAGGGCACATGCCTGGGTTTTGGGCTTGATCCCCAGCAGGGGGTGTGCAGGAGGCAGCTGGTCAATGATTCTCTCTCTCATCCATGTTTCTATCTCTCTCTCCCTCTCCCTTCCTTTCTCTCTAAAATTAATGAAAAAATATATTTAAAAAAATGTCAAATCATTATATTGTACACCTGAGACTGATATCACTAATATAATATTGCATATCAACTCTATATTGAAATTTAAAAAATAAAACATGGTTTAAAAAAAAATGTGGACTTGAAAACGGTGCCTTCTGATGGAGGGTGCTGTGTTATATAAGTTACTGCATCACTTTTCCAACCGTCATGCACCAGTCCTAAGTGTTTCTCTGGGCTTAACAAAGGCCGCGCTTGCTTTTGAGAGGGATGAATAAATTATTACTTTGAGCCCCTTCTGTAGGCTCTTGGAGTGGTGCTGAGTCAGGAGGAATGCTTCTGATGCTGAGTGTTCCTTCTGGGCATGAGTTCCCATGTTCATAGAAAAATTGGGCCTATTAAGTAGTAAGATGGGAGAAGCAACAAAGATTCCTAAAGGTTTCTAAAAGAATGACCCGATTTAAAACCACACACACAGAACATGTCCAGAGTCTTGGGAACAACAGTGTAACGGTTAAAGGGGTCACTGGGCTCTGGTGTCACCACTCGGGCCATTGGGGATTTTATTCACTTTAGGTTATTTTATGTTTTTAGAAAGGGAAGTCTTGGCTTTAGCTATTTTAGTCGCTATGAGAAATGGGATTCAGTGTTAAACAAAAGGACTGGGGAGTGATAACTTTCCTCTTGTTCTGAATCATCAGAATAACGGTGTCACTTTGACTCACTCAATTCCTTCAGGTTCCTCAAAGTTTCTTAGTCTATTTTTAAAATTAGATGGTAACTGAGAGGAACTTCCAAATATAACTCGACTATATCTTAGATTGCACTTTGTTGAACAATGATGCCTCATCCATCGACCTTGAGACAATTGACATTTTTTCCTAAATATCTGTCATACTTACTTGATCCAGAAAACAAATTATATCCTTAAAATATCTTTCACCAGGAATCACATGTGTGCTCAGAACCATGGGGCTTTATCTATTATAGGCCAGAAAAAAAAAATTCATGAGTTCACTCTCTTTTGTAAACTTTTCTTTTTCTCCCACGATGGTTATGTTTATAAGTCACTTTCCTCAATTACTATGCAGATGTAATTCTAACTAACAGTGGTAAGTTGGGGGACTTCTTATTAAAGAAGCTCACACTGACCAGAGCTGGGCCTCAGTAACATAGCTAGGTTTGAGCGAGTTTTTTTTTGTTTTTTTTTTTTTAATAATTACAATCATTTTTGAAACTGAAGTCAAAAGTCATGGATGTCATCTTGTGATCATGAGGTAATAACTTTAGGATAAAAGGAACTGTTCTGAGGTTGGTAGAAAGAATAGGAAGTTTATGTCACTCTTACTGAACAGCTCATCCAGTGTCAGGAATTATCTCTCTCTCTGGCATTTTGTTATAAGGGGGGAAAAAAATAACCCTACTTGTTTAACCTATGCAAGTGTGTTGGGCTCTGTTACTTGCTGCTGAAAGCATTCCACATTGGGGAGTGAGCCCAAAAGCTGGGCATATGCCCTGACAGGGAATTGAACCATGACCTACTGGTTTATAGGTTGACACTCAACCATAGAGCTACACTGACCAGGCTGAGCGAGGTCTTTTGATTGAAATCCATCCATCCCCGTGACTAGACTTCGAGTGAGTGTTGTGCTGTGTGCTGGGTACTATTCTAAGCCCTTCAAGCATTTCTAACCCACAGAATCTAACAACCTTTGAGGAAAGGCCTATTAGTGTTTCCAGTAACTAGACAAGGACACCGAGTGACAGTCACACACCAGAGGGTTGGTCCAGGCAGTCTGGCCTGTGCGCTGGGCCCCACGCTCTGCTGTGGTTCTCTGAAACTTCCTGGTAAGCAGCCAGCTTTGTGTTTTAAAACATAATGAAAAGTGACTTCTTGATAAGGAGCTTGGACTTTGCACTCAGACTGTGGTTTGGATCTAGCTCAGCCCGCTGATGGTGACCTTCACAAGTAAATTTAACTGCCTCCTGTCAGTGTCTCCTTATCTAGGAAGTAAAAGTAAGCCAACCCCTGGGGCCTTGGCAATGACTATAATACTTAGATTTTCGTAGGAACCTATACCTCAAGGGCACTGTTTTTTCGGGTGCATGCCTGCAGCCTGTCCCAGGCCAACATGGAAGTCCCTCCTCTGGGCTTAAGAAAAGAACCATAATGCGAAGAAAACTGTCAGTTACATTTCAAGCTAAGAAGCACTTCTTGAACATCTGTAAAGAATTAATAAAATTACCACTTCTGTAATCATCTAGGTTCCAACGTATTCGAAATGCTGGTATAATGGGTACTGGTCTACTAGTATTACTCGACAGCATGACATACAGAAAACCTAATATATCTTACCTGTCTGGTTTAATGGGAAACATGTGACTGGCAATTTTTTAGGGTCGATTATAGTCATATTTTTACAGTTTAAATGTAATACAATGGCCATTGAGAGCCACAAAGATCTGGCAGCAAAAACAAAATCTCTCTACGTGCTCCTTTATTCCCATTATTTTTGGTATTTTAAAATTAGCTTCAAAGATAGATTTCCAAACAATGTAGATTCTGGGATTGAAATACAGAATAAACATGACTTCCTAAGGAAAGCAGTTACTCTTGAATGAGCACCACCAAACCTATTTTGGAGGGAGCGTCCCTCCCAGTGTAACAACAGTGAATGTCACCCCTCCTCCCAGGAGGAAGATGCCCAGAGGGCTTGGGCTTAAAGACCAATCTCCCACAGGCCAGAGGGACAGGGCCACCTTCTCCGC
>NW_006286673.1:1623101-1623679 GCF_000327345.1 Myotis davidii
ATATATATAAAACTAGAAGCAACTGGGTTCCTCAACTTGTGGCCCTTCACATCATCAAAGCCGGAGGGTAGCTGCTCTCCTCTCTGACCTCCCAACCATAGGGGACCTTCTGATCACATTGGGTCCATCTGGTCCCCAGATACTAGTAATCTCACCGTCATAATCTTTAGTAAAACCACATCTAAAAGTCCTTTTAGGTCACATATTCACAGACTCCTGGGTTTGGGACATGAGTATGGTGGGGGTGGGGGTGCATCTGTTTGGCTTTAGGTTTGTAGATACAGTGGGGCCTTGACTTACGAGTTTAATTCGCTCAGAGACCAAGCTCATTAAGGAGCTCGTTACTCTATCAACTCAATGCAAAAAATCGGCCGAGAGACAGCTGGTATCTCAAAAAACTCATTAGTCGGGACACTGGTAAGTCAAGGCTCCACTGTAATTGAGTTCCACACCAAATCTGCAAGACCACAGAAGATCTGTACATACCAAATTTCCCTCTTTCCTTTTGCTTTAAACTGTGGACGTCCTCATTTCCTCTCCTTTCAGAGCAGCTGATGGGAAAATGAAAGAAGCAGGAT
>NW_006286673.1:1641924-1650423 GCF_000327345.1 Myotis davidii
TGTTACCACAAAAAAATCTTTCAAAAAAAACCCTAATAGACTGATATTAGTTATAGTATTTGAAAATAGAGTTCTCTCTTCCAGATGTCAAATATGCTGAGCACCCCACTGAAAAGGGGGGTAGGAGGTCTTGGGTTTCAGTTAGTACTGAGCAGTACTAATCATGGAGAGCTTCCTTGAGGAGGTGAGGTGGTTGGGCTTATGCTAGGCAAAAGGAACAGAAAAAGGATTCCAGCGGTGAATGATTCTACCTCCGGGTCCACATGGGACCTGCCCCTTAGCTCACCTCTACAGTTTCCAGGGAGACGGTTTCCAGATAACTTGGAATACTCACATTGCTGTTACTTGGCAACCAGGAACTGGTGGCTGCAGCCACCGGCCAATAGTCTCCATCATCCTGTTTAAATGTAATACAATGGCCATTGAGAGCCACAAAGATCTGGCAGCAAAAACAAAATCTCTCTACGTGCTCCTTTATTCCCATTATTTTTGGTATTTTAAAATTAGCTTCAAAGATAGATTTCCAAACAATGTAGATTCTGGGATTGAAATACAGAATAAACATGACTTCCTAAGGAAAGCAGTTACTCTTGAATGAGCACCACCAAACCTATTTTGGAGGGAGCGTCCCTCCCAGTGTAACAACAGTGAATGTCACCCCTCCTCCCAGGAGGAAGATGCCCAGAGGGCTTGGGCTTAAAGACCAATCTCCCACAGGCCAGAGGGACAGGGCCACCTTCTCAGCCCTTATATGAAAGAGTTGAAGACACATACCTGTTACTTTGTTCTCTACCCCTTAAAGCAGTTGTTTATCGGGAACAGATATGAGATCATTTAAATGTGTAGCTTTCTTCAGCTGGAGGTTAGAGCCAGGCTCGCTCGGGGGTCTTCGCAGCCCTTGTTCTGGTCTAATTTGTGACCAGGTGACTGTGGGAAGCAGTTTAATGCTTCCTGGCCTCAGGTGTGGCTGTTTAACACATGACCACAAATGAACTGGCATCACACAACACATTCTATCTTAAAGTTCTAGGAGTCAGAAGTCCAAAGTGGGTCTCACTGGGCTTCAGTCAAGGTTTCAGCATGGCTGGCTGCTCCCCAGGCTTTAGGAGAGAATCTGTTTGCTTTGCTTTCCCAGCTTTTAGAAGCACCCAGTGCCCAGCTGGTGTGGATCAGTGGTTGAGCGTTCAAGCTCATTAAGGAGCTCGTTACTCTATCAACTCAATGCAAAAAATCGGCCGAGAGACAGCTGGTATCTCAAAAAACTCATTAGTCGGGACACTGGTAAGTCAAGGCTCCACTGTAATTGAGTTCCACACCAAATCTGCAAGACCACAGAAGATCTGTACATACCAAATTTCCCTCTTTCCTTTTGCTTTAAACTGTGGACGTCCTCATTTCCTCTCCTTTCAGAGCAGCTGATGGGAAAATGAAAGAAGCAGGCTTACTTGGTTAAGAAGATAAACATTGAAGTGAGAGGTGAAAGCTGAGAGTGTGCGTCTTTGTGCCGCAGACACGTGTGTCTGACAGCTGAAGGGGAGACTCACAGGCTGCTAAGCCCATGCTGCCTACGGGACGGCCTGGATGGCTCTGTTCAGGGGGCTGCAAGCTACTTTCCAAATGTTACAAAAGGCCAAGTCCAGGTTTACTTTGTGTGTTTCTTGGCGGACGTGGGCCTGGAGGTGTAGGGTGCCCAGCCCTCTGTTCTGGCTGTTCCCGTCCCTTCTTCCCCTCCCTCCCCACCTACACAGGTAGAAGTGCTTTCCCAAAGAGTCCAACGGTGCCCTCCTGTGGCGTTGCCGGAAGTTCCTCCCATTCTTGGAATTGGGATTACACAATTCCCACTGATCTTACTAAACCTTGGTCAGCAGCCTGCTGGAATAGGACCAGCACCAAACATATTCCCTTGTTAATTCCACCTCCCTGATTCTAAGGAAAATTGCACCAGAAAAGGGGAGTGTAGCCTTGTGGGCTGGAAAAACCATCTCAGGGTGCACTTTGAAGGGTGTGGGGTTTTGGTGGTTTTCAGTTCTCCTTTTCTCCCTCTCCTTTCAAATGTACTTCTGCTTGTCTCCTTGTGACAGCTCAGTCCACCCCACAAAAGCAGACATCATGGAAATAAGCAAATAAATGAAAGACAGCACAATGTGTTCATGTTTGTGTGTGGATTCCTCTCATCTTCCTTTCCCCCCTCCTGTATGTGATTTCTCTGAGGGGACTACTCTCCTAGCTGCCTCTGATGGTTAATTTCATGCATCAACTAGGCTGGGCTATGGTGCCTAGATGATTGGGCAGATGTTATCCTGGATGTTCCTGTGAAGGAGTTTTTGCATAAGATTAATATTTAATCAGTGGGCTTTGAGTAAAGCACATTGTCCTCCCCAGTGTGGTTGGCCTCATCCAATCAGTTGAAGGCCTGACTAGCACAAAGATTGACCATTCCTGGGCAAGGGGGAACTCTGCAGCAGATGGATTCCAGCTGCAGCTCTTTCCTGGTCTCCAGCCTGCTGCCTCCCCCTCCCCGTGTGAGATTTACCAAACCTCCACAATCACACGAGCTAATTCCTTAAAATAAATCTTCCTGTGTATATATAGCAATATATACATAGAAAAAATATATATACATACACATCCTGTTGGTTCTGTTTCTCCTGGGAACACTGAGTAATAAACTAGCCTTTTCTCAAACATTTAACATATTTAGGAAAACAAGATAGCAGTGGTATTTAGTGGGTGGGAAGGGGACAGGAATGACACAGAAAGAATCAGCATTGAGCACATGCTATGGTGCAGGGGACCAGGCAGAGGACCTACAGTCACGCTGACCAGGGCTCGAGTGTCCACTCTGCTCTTTCCTGGCTGGGAGAGTGTGTGTGGCTCACATAACCCATCTCAAAACAAACTGTGAAATGGTTGGAGCCTGCTTTCTAGCTGTTCAGGTATAACAGAATAGAGGCCCCCACTATTAGGATAATTAGGAAAAAATCTGCCAGGTTTTGTTTTAGAAAATGTGCTTTTTGAGGAATCAGGAGAGAGAACCATAGACAATGGCATCATTGGTGTGTCATGACTATTACAAGCCAGAGCATTCCTGGCCCCTGGAAACTTGTTTAATAAGTTTGACCTTGTACACAGGGAATTGAGATTTTAATGGATTCAGTGCTAAATTGCCTCGTTTGAACTTACTTGATGTTACACAGTTCTCACTGGATAAGGGTAAGCTTTCATAACTCACATCTAAACTTTTTGGGAGATTTTTTAAAATAAAAATCTTTCATGAGTGACTATTTGGAATGTTATAACAGGTTCTTGAAATGTGCTAAGGGGTTAACATTATTAACTCAGTACAGAAAACAAGCCCAAGTAAAAATGGAAGGAACTTCATAGACGTTTCTCAAAGAACACACACAGACGGCCATTGAGCACACAAAAAGATGCTCAGTGTCACTACTTATTAGGTAACTGCAAGTCAAAACCACAGTGACGTACCACTTAATACACATCAGGACCAAAGGACCCAGAAAACAACGTGTTGTCAAGGATGTGGAGAAACTGGAACCCTAGTCATTGCTGGTGGGAATATGAAATGGTGCAGCCACTGTGGAAAACCATAGGGTGGTGCCTCAAAAATTTAAAAATAGAAATATCATTGATCTAGTAATTCCACCACTGGGTAGTCATCCAAAATGATTCAAAGCAGAGACTCAAACAGGTGTTTGTACATCCATGTTTATAGCAGCACTAGAGGCCCAGTGCATGAAAATTTGTGCACTCAGGGGGGGTTCCTCAGCCTGGCCTGCGTCCTCTCGCAGTCCAGGACCCCTCGGGGGATGTAGCTGAGGCCCGCTCCCTAAGGAGTTACCTTAGCGCTGCCGAGGCCCTGTGCTCGCAGCCATCAGCGTGGCTTGTGGCTGAGTGGAGCTCCTCCTGCATTGAGCATCTGCCCCCTGGTGGTCAGTGCACATCATAGCAACTGGTCGTTCCTGGTCATTCCGCCTTTAGGGTCAATTTGCATATTACCCTTTTATTATATAGGATTATTCACAAGAGCTAAAACACAGAAGCAACCCAAGTGTCCATCGGTAGGTGAATGGATAACAACCCGTGGTCTATGCACACAGTGGAATATTATTCAGCAAGAAAAAGGAGGGGAATCCTGACTGAATGGACCTGAGGACATTGTGTGGAGTGAAATAAGCCAGACAGAAAACAACAACAACAACAAATACTATATGATTCCACAGTAAGAGACACTTAAAGTTGTCAAATTACTAGGGACGGGAAGTGGGATGGTGGTTACCAGGGCCTGGGGCGGGGTGGTGGGGGGGAGGAGGTAATGTGAGTTAGTGTTCAATGGGGATAGAGTTTCAGTTTGAGGAAGATGAGAACATTCAGGAGATGGATGATGCTGATGGTTGCAACAATGTGAATGTACTTAATTCCATTGAGTTCTACACTTAAAAATACTTAAAATAGTAAAATTTATGTTCTGTATATTTTACCACACAATAGAAAAAAATTAGGGTTATTTCTTTCAATCTTAGCCTTCTTGTCTTTTTGTAAGTATTTATTTTAGATCACGCCAATATCATTCTTAAAGTTCTTGAAAGTAGCATTTCTACATAAATTGACCACACAAGACAATTTCCCAGTTTGTTAATCATCTCTGCTAATATCACAAACATTTATCCGGAACACTTCCCAGGAAGTCTATAAATTGTAAGTTAAGTTGAGTTTGCGGTCACTGAAGAATAATTGTCATGTTTGGGCAAAGTTCCAGGGAGGAGCAGAGTATCATGTCCACACAACAGGATCTTAGAGTTTCAGCCACGAGCTTCAGACCACATTGCCCCAAATGTGCCCCTTTAGGAAGATGTGTGATGGCTCTCTTGTTCATCTCTTACAAGTGGGATTCTGGGAGCGCAGCCATAGCGTGAGTGCGAAGGAGATGACAAGCACAATCCCACTTTCTTCTCATGTGCTCTGCACCCACAGTGAGTGTCCCCCTTGTAAGGCGAAGGCCGGCATGGCCTCTGGGAAGTCCCTGGAGCCTCTCTGTCCCTCAATTTCTCCACGTGCCTCAGCCTCCTGGATGCCTTGCAGGCTGGGCACCTTCTACTTTTCTGAGCATTGTTAGCAGGTACTTACACCCCCCGAACCGATGATGGTGGTCTTTGTGCAATAAACACAGAGTCTGCAGTGTAACAAACTTGGCAATGAGCTAGTCTAACGTCGTTGCCGCCCGTAATTATGCCGGGCCCAGTAGTCAGCTGTGAATGGTTTTGGGCACTTCTCTAGCATGACTTGAACGTGAGCTACATGCCAGTTTCTCACTTTGAAGATTTCTAGTTTCCTGCAAGTTTTCATTTATGAGCCATGGGATTATTATCCAACATTGTTCAATATAATTTAAGATCATTTTGCTAAAAAGATAAATGTTCCATATCTTTCTCCTATCAGCTGCAGTATCGAATCTGTAATCCTCATGCCTTCGTGCACCGAGGCCCAGCTGTGAGGCTGAACTTCAGGATGTGGGGATGTTGGAAGGAGATTTTTACTCATTTACTCTCCTTTGGGCAAACAGTATGCACAACAGCCTCAGAATAACAGGCGAGGGTTCGTGTCTGTCTGCTCACATCACAGTCCTGTGATGTCATAGTGCCTTGCTCACAGCTGAAACATGCATCGGACACATTGACATTTGGCTGAAAATAACAAGAAATCCCAGTAGTTAGCCCAGAGCGGGCATGGCCCAGCCTCCTTCTGTCCACCTGCTTTACCAGCTTCAGTCTCCATTCCCACGCTTACCTCATAGCCCCCCAATGAGTGCTGCAGATCTAGCCATCACATCTGCATTCCAGCCAGCGAGAGAAAAGGCTGAAGAAAATGGTACTCACAATTTTAAAAGGCTTTTAAAAATGGCTCTGGGAAGCCGCCACTGCTGCTTCTATCCCACTGGCCTAAATTCAGTCTCGTTCCACACCAACCAGCAAAGGAGGCTGGGAATGTATTCTGGCCAGGCGCCCAGCTACACATCATGGGTTCTTTTTATAAGAAGAAAGGAAAAATGGAATAAGCAGCAGCCACTGCCACAAAGCTTAGAAATACGGATTGAATGGAAGTGGAAATGCCAGCAGGAAAACAGGTGGATGCACCTTCAGTGAGTGAGGGCTGGAGAAGGAGGCGGTTATCTTTCTCACTTAGATGCTGGTGGCAGCTTGGAGATCCATGTGGTCTCCATTATCAACTGAGAGAAAGTGAAAGCGATCGATCAGTAGAGAAGGCGGGGGGGCGTAACCTGGGCTCCTGGAGCTTCAGAGAGAATGGCTGGAGGCCTGGTTGCTACAGTGAGGACTCGGTTGGTGTCCCCGACCTCTGCCATTAAAATGTCCCGATGGACCTTTCCTCTGTCTGAACTCAGCGTCCACACTCTCAGAATCCACCCTCAGCTCTTGTCAGCATCCCCCCACTTATCCCTGGGGCCGCCTCTGATCTGACACGATGGAGAGGCCTCGCTGGGCCCTGCATCCTCACGCTCCCACCTTCAGGGTGGCAGTCCTTGAGCTCTTCTGCACCGGCATCCCTTGGGGGCTGTTGGAACGCCCCACCCTAGACATGGCCATTGTGTGAGTCTGGGGCAGGCAGGAACTTGTGTCTCTAACCACTATACCCTGGTCCTTGGGTGCCACTATGGGGACCATTGCAGTATTTTGGTTTCTGCTCTCTAATTTTTTTAAACACATGGTTACGTTGTCTACAATCCTACGCTCAAATCTTGGTCCCCAGCCAGCCAAGGTACACAAGCCCCCAGCCCTCCAGGGTCCTGAGGAATGAGCAGATGCGGTGACCTCCAGAAACCATCCAGCTGGATGCTTGTCCCCGTCAGCCTGGTGTGGAATAGGCTCCGGCGAGTGAGGTCTCATCCATCAGCCACGTGCACTAAAGACAGAGGTGCCATTGAATAAATGTGGAGACAATTTGTGCTTTGAAAATAGTCAAAGTAGATCATAGAGCACTTAGCCCTCTGAATTGTGCCAGCATTTCTAGTTAATCAGAAATTCATGAAGCATGTTCCGCGCGCATTAACCTGCTGTCTCAGTCCATTTGGGCTGACATTACAGAGGGCCACAGCCTGGGGCTTATAAACAGCAGCCATTTGTTTCTCACAGTCTGGAGCAGTGGTTCTCAACCTTCCTAATGCCGCGACCCTTTAATACAGTTCCTCATGTTGTGGTGACCCCCAACCATAAAATTATTTTCATTGCTACTTCATAACTGTAATTTTGCTACTGTTATGAATCATAATGTAAATATCTGATATGCAGGATGTATTTAGGTGACCCCTGTGAAGGGGTCGTTCGACCCCCAAAGGGGTCGTGACCCACAGGTTGAGACCTGCTGGTCTGGAGGCTGGAAGTGCAAGACCAGGCACTGGCAGGTCCAGGTTCTGATGAGATCCTGCCTCCTGGTTCATAGATGGTGTTTTCTCGCTGTGTCCTCACATGGAGGAAGGGGTGGGGGTGGAGGGGGCTCTGGGGCTCTTTTATAAGGAGACAAATCCCACCACGGGGTCTCACCCTCATGACCTCATCTCCTCCTAAAGGTCCCACCTCCTAACTATGCCATTAGAGGTTAGGTGTCAACATATGAATTTGGGGGACATAGATATTCGATCCATCACACTGGGTTCTGAATATCCTTGTGTGTGCCTAAGTATAAAGCTACTTTTCTTTTCCTTAAAAAATATATTTTCAATGATTTCAGAGGGGAAGGGGGAGGGAGAGAGAGGGGGAAACATCGATAATGAGAGAGAATCATTGATGGGCTACCTCCTGCAGACCCCACACAGGGGACTAGTCCACAACCTGGGCATATGTCCTGATGGGGAATCTAACCATGACCTCCTGGTATATAAGTCACCACGCCGGCCGGGCTAAAGCTACTTTTCATCTAGACTAGAGGCTATGTTAACGCCTTCACGGTGTCTCCTTAGATCTGATGAACTCAAATGAGACCAGCACTCCTCTAGTGACTGTGTTCCCCGGGTGGTCCTGTCTTACTCTCCTTCTGTGTGCCCTTGTCCCATCGCCAGCAGAGCGCATTCGGGTGGCTGGACAGAGGCCCTGCCGAGGCGGCCTGGGCTTGATTTGGCGCTGCTGCCACTGGCCTGCTCTGTGGAGCAGGTCATGTTGGGAATCCAAGGAGGAGGAGGAGGAGGAGGAGAAGGAGGAGGAGGAGGAGGAGGAGGACCACATCACAGAGAGCTCTGTGAGCTCTGGCGCGATGACATCACGGTTTCCAGCTGCGCGTGCCACCTCTCCATTCGCAGCTCCGTGAGTGCAAGGGCGCAACATGAATGAAACACGTGTGCAGCATCCTTGGTCATGACGAACTGATAGGATCCTCTCAACTTTTTAAGTCTTGCACCGATGCATACACTGCCCTTTAATCCTCACTGTTAGGCAACTTTCAGAATAAGAGTGTCCCCTCCAGACATTTTCA
>NW_006286673.1:1650500-1657035 GCF_000327345.1 Myotis davidii
GTGCCATCACGGAGTCCTTCGTGCGGAGTGTTTCCTGATCAGCGTTTTAGCCGCGGTATCCCTCCGCCGGCCCTCAGGCGGGCAGGCTTGCATGGAGCCGAGAGGCCACCAGGGGGAGACACGACACTGTAACTGCAGCAGAAGCGGCCTCGGAGGAGCCCCTCTCTGGCGTCCTTAGCAGGATGCTGGCCCAGGTCTCAGCCTCTGGCCCCGCCAGCTGCGCTCAGCGTGAGGACTAATTAGGAAGTGCAAATGAATGACGGACAAGAATCATACATATTTCACCACGGGTTGGAGGAAGCGTCACCCGGCAGCTGAAAGCTTCCATGAGCTGTAATGACACAGACCTGCGAGTCCACGCCTGGCTCTGCCAAGCCAAGCTGGGCAGCCCCGGGGAGGTTTCCTAACATCTCCAGACATGTTGATTCAGCTGGAAAAGGTGTGCCCCTGATGGGCCAGAAGAGGGGTCTTACTGTGGTTTGCGCACGCGGGTACATGGCCGGGGCACCTTCTAGACTGCTTGGCCGTGTGCCAGGGCAGCTCACACCAGGGCTCAGAGATCGCAGAGCAGCGATGCTGGTTTACAGGCCAAGGCAGAGAGGCTCCCAGAAGTAAGGGCCCCAAAGTGATGCAGCAAATAACCCGCCTCTTCCCGAGCTCACACCTCACTGGGAGCACGGAGGGAGCTCTTTTCAGCAAGCTGTGCAGGGCTTGTTTTTCTAGAGGAGGCTAAATCCTGCAGCGCTAGGGAGCGGACTTTTCAACCACGGGAGGGCGGGAGGGCGGGAGGGAGAGGAACAAAAGCTGGAGGCTCTGGATGGTGAGTGAGCACAGGGCTGAAGGAGAGGGTGGGCTGGAAATTAGCTTCTCGGTCCCGCGCCCTGACCTCAGATGGTCAGAGATAGCTTCCTCATCTGCGAAGAAAGGATAAAAATAATCCTGCTCGGATGCTTGCAAGGGGATTAAATGCGTTCAGATTTGCAGAGCGCTTAAAGCACTGCCTGGTGAACATATACACAATAGAAAGGCTTGTTATAATAAAAAAAATAATAAAATCAACGATTTTTGTATAGAAAATCCCAGGGAATCCACTAAAAATTACTAGAAGTAATAAATGAGCTCAGCAAGGTTGGGAAAGACAAGATCAATATTTAAAAATCAATTGGGTTTCTAGGCATTTGCAATGAACAATCTGAAAAGGAAATTAAGAGAATAATTGCACTCATAATAGCATTAAAGAATAAGATATTGGGAACAAATTAACCAAAAAAATGCAAAACTTATGATTTGAAAACTAGAAAACAATGCTGAAAGACATTCAAGAAAATGTAAATAAATAACAAATTTTGAAAAGCTCCCATATGTATGGATTGGAAGACTTAACATTGTTAAAAAGGCAATAGTCCTTAAATTGACCTACAGACTCAATGCCATTCCTATCAGAATCCTGTTCTCTTCTCTGCAGAAATGGATAAGCTGATTCAAAACTTCACAGGAAATTGGAAGATGCCCAGCATAACCAAACAAATCCCACCCTCTAAAAAAACAAAATAGGAAGATTCACATTTGCTGATTTCAACACTTACTAAGAATCAATGGTGGTCAAGACACTAGTATCGGCGCAAGGGTGGAAAGATTGATCAGTGGAATAGAACTGAGAGTCGGTAAGTCAATGCTCACATCTCTGGTCAATTGATTTTCCACATCAGTGGGGACTAAATAGTCTTTTCAGCAAATGGTGCCAAGACAACTGAATAGTTACATGGTAAAACATAAAGTTGGACTCTTACCTTACATTAACTCAAAATGGGCCAAAGACCAAAATGTAAGAGCAAAACAAAACAAAACAAAACCAAAAAGTAAAAACACCAAAAAAAAAAAAAACCAACCAAAAAACTTGTAATAGCAAATATAGAAGGTAATCTTTATGACATTGGAGTTTTCCAAGAATTCTTAGATATAATACCAACAGCACATGCAAGAAAAAAAACCACATAAATAAATTACACTTCATCAGGATAAAAGCAAACAAACAAACAACTTTGTTCTTCATGGCATGTGACAGCGCTGTGTGACGTGCACGAGCTAATCCATGTGGTTACCTGAAAGATGCACCAGATTTTCTCCCTAATTTAATAGCAGGAATTCAGTCCCTGACCAGTCATTCCTCCCTGCCAGAGAATGAAATCATGGAATGAGCAGCACACGGAATGGGCAGGTGTTAACTTTGGGCCCTGCCCAGGGTGAGAAGGAATGGAGGGAGGGGATGGCACCAAAGGCCACTTTGATAATTGCTGTGCAAACCCACAGGGCATTTTAAATACAGGTGGCAGCATGTATGCATCTTTGATTTCTTGGCTTCTGTCTGAGCAGCACTGATGAGTTTGTGCAGACTGATGCTCTGACTATCCTCCAGGGACATGTGCCTGCAGACTTAAGGTCCCATTTGGTGTTCGGGAGTTGCTGCTAAGAAACTGGGGGAAGGGGCATTGCAGCAGGAGAAGGGGTCATGGACACTTCCCGGGAACAGTTTCTTAACTGAATTCCTACTTGTCACATGATGCATTCGGGTGCAATAGTTGCATTTCTTATGGACAGAAAAAGGGCTTCTCAGGGTGGAGAGAGGGCCCATGCAGGACACCCTGTAGCCCGCCCTCTACTGCAGACACCTGACATGAGACTTGCTATGGGAATTTGGGAAACCCTGTTTATGTAGCTAAAATGTGGTGCATGCATGTGTGTGTGTGTGTGTGTGTGTGTGTGTGTGTGTGTGTGTAATTTTCAAACAGGCTTTTAAAATAGTGGGAAAATACATGTAACATAAAAGTTATCATTTTAACCATTTTTTTCCAGCAAAGAGATTTTAAAAATTGTAACCACTTTCGAGTGTTCAGTTCAGTGGTATTGAACACGTTCACCATCATCACCATCCATCTGCAGAACTTTCTCATCTTCCCACACTGAAACTGTCCCCATTAAACACGAACTCCCCGCGCTCCTCCCACAGCCCCTGGCACCCACATTCTACTTTCTGTCTCTATAAATTTGATGACGGTAGGGACCTCATAGAAGTGAAATCATACAGTATTTGTCCTTTATGCCTGGCTAATTTCACTCAGCGTAATGTTTTCTAAGTGTATCCAAACCAAAATTTTATTAATTCTATGTTTTCACTTAATTATTTTGAAGACTTTAATTTAAATAACATCAAATACATGTCTATTTTTTTCAAGCACAGATAGCAAAAGCTTCTTTCTGATACAGCAGCACTTTTTTAGAAGGATTACGCTGACCACTAGGGAGTGCATGCAGAACATGGTGGGTGTCGGCAGCAGGTGGCAGAGCATGGAACGTGGCAGGCATTGGCTATGGCAGGATGGTAAAATAGGTGAGCGGGGGCACCAGACCAAGGTAGGACGTTGCTCACTGTCATTGGGGTGAGCCTCTGGTGGTTACTGAAAATTCTTTGCTCTCGTGCGCAGTGGTCCTGCCCAGCACTTGCATCTGCTGCCAGTGCTGGTCCCGCTCACACCCACTGCCGGTGCTGGAGCCACTGCTCACACCTGCTGCTGGCACCCAGTGCTGGCCCTAATTGCTCCGTGCTGTCAGCAGGTGCGAGGGGTGGCTGCCAGCCCCAATCACCCCTGAGGGCTTCTCCACCTCACCCTGCTCCTCAAGGATGATTGGAGAAGCAGCTGCTGCTCCCACCCACTGACGGCACTGGTCCCACTCGCACCCGCTGCTGGCACCTGCCCCAATCGCTCTGTGCCATCAGCAGGTGTGAGCAGAGCCGGCGCCGTCAGCATGTGGGAGTGGTGGCGGCAGGAGCAGGGCTGCCAGCAGACAGGGGACCAGGGGCCATGGCAGGAGGGGCCTGGCAGGAGCATGGAGGATGGGCCAAGACCCACCCCTGTGCCCACTGCAGTTTCCTGGCCCACAATTCCCTTCAAGGTGCATGAATTCAATTCGTGCACTGGGCCCCTAGTCCTATATAATAAAAGCCTAATATGCTAAGTGTCCAGTTGGCCATTCAACCAATCAAAGCATAATATGCTAATGATATGCTAAGGCTGCTCAACCTCTCGCTATGATGTGCACTGACCACTAGGGGGCAGACGCTCTGACCAGTAGGTTAGCTTGCTGCTGGATTCTGGCCAATCAGGACTGAGTGAGATGAGTCGGACATGCCCTGGAGCCCTCCTGTGGTTCCTCCCTGCCTGGCCAACCTCCCAAGTCCCTCCCCAGCCCCAATCATGCACTGGTGGGGTCCTTGGGCCTGGCCTCTGTCCTCTTGCAATCCAGGATCCCATGGGGGCTGTCGGAGAGCCGGTTTCAGCCCGATCCTGCAGGCCAGGCTGAGGGATCCCACTGGTGCAGGAATTTGTGCACTGGGCCTCTGGTCATAAATATGACCACATTCTCATCTTTGACTGCAGTGATTGTACTCTTATAAAAGACCTTTCACCTGTGAATTCCCAGTCATTTCATCATCTGATCCCACAAGGCAACACCTTTCAATCCCAGGCCATGTCCATTTCCGATGGTGTGGCAAGCATAATTACGTGGAAACGGCCTGCCCTGCCAGGTGGTCCCAAAGAGACCTCAGAGTTTTCTTAAATGAAATTTCTAGAATGGGATTACACTCCCTGTTCTGCTTCTGATTTCTTCTGGGAAATCAGTGGGCTGGTGGAAAGGGTTCTCTAGCCACAGGAGAGTGAAGGAGGCGTTCCTTTGGAACAGAGAGCTGACCTGTATAGGGACGGCTGGTTCAAAAGCCCGGGGAACCCACTCGTGTTTATGTTTGATATCATTGTTCAGTATAGACTATGATTCTCTTGTGATAAATATGTTCCATAAATGTTCATTGTAATAAAAACGATTCAAACACATATTCTGTCTCTCCCTTTCTTACTTATATATCTGATACATATATCTATACATTAATAGATATGTTTTTCACATATATAATATATATCAAGATACAAATATATTTTTATTGATTTCAGAAAGGAAGGGAGAGGGAAAGTTAGAAACATCAATGATGAGGGAGAATCATTGATCGGCTGCCTCCTGCCTGCCCCCTACTGGGGATCAAGCCCACAACCCAGGAGTTTGCCTTTGGCCAGAATCAAACCTGGGGCCCTTCAGTCTGCAGGCTGACGCTCTATCCACTGGGCTAAATCAGCTAGGGTGATATCAAGATACATTTGGTCAGCCAATTTAGTAGTGGAATTTAAAAAATACTCTGAAAACAGGTGTTAATAAGTTCAGACATTTTTAAAATGACTTGAAATTGCATATTTTTTGAAATAAAATGTGACATATTATATGTTCCTTATGCTGAGTCTTAATATTTACAGTAAGCAAGCTAATTTTGAAAGCAAAGTTATTTAAAATATTTTATTATAATATTAGCTGCCCTGCCTAATATTACAAATCATGGAGAGAAGGGGGGCTGATGACCAACACATGGCCATCTCCCAGGGACGCTTTTCCTGAACTTGGTTAAGATTTAATATGGAGCATGAGATAGATTTCAGATCAATTTTATAGAATATATATTTTTAATGCTAGTACTTTATATTTCAAAAATCACACAGATTGCCCTAGTCGATTTGGCTCAGTGGATAGAGAGTTGGCCTGCTGACTGAAAGGTCCCAGGGTTGATTCTGGCCAAGGGCACATGCCCAGGTTGAGGGCATGCGGGAGGCAGCCAATCAATGACTCCCTCTCATCATTGATGCCTCTCTCTCTCTCTCCCTCTCTCCCTCTCTCTCTCCCTTCTTCTCTGAAATAAATAAAAATGCATTACAAAAAAAGCCATGCAGATCAATTTTTTGTACCGATCTGGAGGGCCTGATGACCAGGATCAGGTGTGCTGAAGGGAAGGTTATGAGCCTATTTATAGAAGTAGAAAAAATATGAAAGAATTTGGAATTATTAGTAGGAGGTGTTTTCCATTTTCAAGGGAGAAAAATGTTGTAATAGTAAAAGATTAAAAGTGGTGGTGCCAAAATCGGTTTGGCTCAGTGGATAGAGCGTCGGCCTGCGGACTGAAGGGTCCCAGGTTTGATTCCGGTCAAGGGCATGTACCTCAGTTGCGGGCACATCCCCAGTGGGAGATGTGCAGGAGGCAGCTGATCGATGTTTCTCTCTCATCGATGTTTCTAACTCTCTGTCTCTCTCCCTTCCTCTCTGTAAAAAATCAATAAAATATATTTTTTTAAAAAAAGATTAAAAGTGGTGTATCACAGTAGTTGAGGTTGAGGGGCGTGTCTCTGGTTCTCCCTTTTGGGCATCTTTCATTTCAGGATCCTGCTTTTGACCAAAATGGAACCTCCGACAGTGGCATTTTTTCATTCCATTTCCTCTTCTCAGTAGGTTTAGAAAAAAAAAAGATTAAGATGGTAGAGATGAAAGAGAATGCCTCCTGGGTGGCTGTCTGGCATATTATTGTTTAATTTTAGGGAATTGGGTGGGATAATCACTAGCCACGTTTATCTGAAATGCTGCCCCTAGTGGTCAAAAGTGATCC
>NW_006286673.1:1657078-1658733 GCF_000327345.1 Myotis davidii
GGAAAGAACCAATCACACCTTTGCCAAAATTTAATATTTGAAACATTGAACAATTCTGTCCTTAGCTAATGCAAGAGGGGCCCCTGTCCTGCGCCTGCACATGCACACTCGGCCCAAAGTGCATGGACATGTCTGTCACTCAGCAACGGTGCTCAGCTCTGGCAGGTCCATTGCAACCTGTAACCTTAAATGTTAATTCTCTTGACAAACGATGCTCAGGTCCCAACAGAATACACTGGTAGTTAGTTCTTATTAATAACAGATTCTGTATTTGTACTTCACATACTCACTAAAACTTGTTACCCCCAAATCATCACTCGTGGCACTTTTATAGTTGTTCATGGATAAAAATATTTGACTCACCTGTTCCCAGCCAGGTAGAACAAAGTGTACTCTGGCCTAGCTGGTGTTGCTCAGTGGTTGAGCATCCACTTATGAGCTAGATAGCAGGTCATAGTTCGATTCCTGGTCAGGGCACATGCCCAGGTTGCAGGCTCAATCCCCAGTGTGGGGTGTGCAGGAGGCAGCTGACCAATGATTTCCTCTCATCATTGATGTTTCTATCCCTCCCTCTCCCTTCCTCTCTGAAATAAATAAAATATATATTTTAAAAAACAAAAAAAAAACCCCAACAAAACAAAGTGACACTCTGCCTTCTTGCTCCAGCTCTCATACTGTAAACAAGTGTCCTTTGCACGATCTATATAGTGCCACATTTTGTGCATTTTTGTGCTTTTGCTGGTGATTTGCTGTTGAAAGTGGCTCCCAAGTGTTGCCCTGGTGCGCCATCTAGTGTTTTTAGCATAAAAAGGCTGGGAGATGCCTAATGAAATGACAATTGCTAGATAGGCTTCCTTAGAGAAGCACAAGTTACTTGCTGTTGGCAGTGAGTTCACTGTTAACGAAGCAACAATATATATCAAACAATATGTATTTAAAAAGAAACACATATAAAACGAGGTTTGGATTGGTTGACTGTGACCTGTATTTTCCTGAGAGTGACTGTCCAGTGTCACTAATTTGGTGTTTATGACAAACACTACAGAACAGAAAGACTGAATTAGGGGAGTCCTCTGTACCTCGCTTTACCTCTACCTATGCCCTTGCAACAAAGGCAGTTGTGTCAAAATGCCAGGAGGGTTTTGAGTTGAGTCTCTGCCTGTACAGGAGATGAGCACAGTTTCAGAGGATGGAGTGTTTAAACAGCAGAAATGCTTGGGTAAGAGAAAAGACCAGGTAACTAACTTGTCACTTCCTCCTTCACATGCAGCATGCATACAATAAGTTTGTGTGATAAAAGGTATCATTTTCCATTAGTGCCAAATATTCATTTCCTTGCTTTCTCCATGTGCCATTTGCATGTGCTGGCTAAAATACGCAATTTCAAACAATGTGAATTGCTGTGAAGCTTGCAGATATGTAGGTTGTGAGATATAATGACTTCCCTGTTGGCAACTAGAAGGACATTGAATTCTAGAATTTTATAAAGTAAAACTAGAGGCCCTCAGCCTGGCCTGCACCCTCTCGCAATCCAGGACCCCTTGGGGGATGTTGGACTGCCAGTTTCAGCCCAATCTCGCAGGCCAGGCTGAGGGACTCCACTGGTACACCAGGCTCCTAGTCTATATATATAAAAGCCTAAGCGACCATATGAC
>NW_006286673.1:1658920-1676400 GCF_000327345.1 Myotis davidii
TTGATAAAAGGTATCATTTTCCATTAGTGCCAAATATTCATTTCCTTGCTTTCTCCATGTGCCATTTGCATGTGCTGGCTAAAATACGCAATTTCAAACAATGTGAATTGCTGTGAAGCTTGCAGATATGTAGGTTGTGAGATATAATGACTTCCCTGTTGGCAACTAGAAGGACATTGAATTCTAGAATTTTATAAAGTAAAACTAGAGGCCCTCAGCCTGGCCTGCACCCTCTCGCAATCCAGGACCCCTTGGGGGATGTTGGACTGCCAGCTTCAGCCTGATGCAGGGACTGGGCCAAAACCAGTCTGACATCCCTGAAGGATGTACGCAAAGCAGCAGGCAGCAGGCAGCCAGGAGGAGCCTGGAACCGGTGCTGCACTGTTCCTGCTCTCCTGGTCCCCCCTGTGCCGCTACCGCTGCCCAGTAGTGCACTGCTGTGGAGGTGAGAGAATGAGCCGCTGCAGCTGTGCTCCCCAGCTGTGAGCCCAGTGTTCCGGTGCCTGTCAGTCAGCTGAGAGGGCTCCCGCTATGGGAGCACACTGACCACCAGAGGGCAGCTCCTGAATTGAGCATCTGCCCCCTGGTGGTCAGTGCACATCATAGCAACCGGTCAAACAGTTGTTTGGTTGCTTAGGCTTTTATATATATAGATTATTCACTAAGATTTTTTAAATGCAAAAAAACCCCACAAAAAACAAAAAGAAAAATAATTCAGCATTACCTAATCTTGTTTTTAAAATATTATATTCATTGCCCTAGCTGGTTTAGCTCATTGGATAGAGCGTTGGCCTGCGGACTGAAGGGTTCCAGGTTCGATTCTGGTCAAGGGCACATGCCCAGGTTGCGGGCTTGATCCCCTGTAGGGGACATTCAGGAGGGCAGCCAATCAATGATTCTCTCTTGTCATTGATGTTTCTATCACTCTTTACCTCTCCCTTCCTCTCTGAAATCAATAAAGATATATTAAAAATAATAATAAAATAAAATATTATATTAATTGATTGTATTTTTTTAATTTTATAGTTTTAAAAGTAAAATTTTAAAGACCACATTTGAAATATAATTTTAATGTTTTTTATATATTTACATTGGAAGTGAAATTTTGATTAAAACAATCAAGTTTGTGTACTCTATATGTAATTACATTTTATTTTTGATCTTTTAGGTCATTGTAACAGAACAAATATGAAAAGCTTAATTGTAAGAACATAATTAGTAATTTTTCTGAAATAAAGGAAAGAAAATAATTTTTATAGAAAAATATGTGAAAATTCATGAATTATGTTTGTATTTTGTTACTCATCCAAACATTGCTGATTCTTTAACATGTACACAAACAGGGCACCTTTAATAGTTTGCAGACTTTTCAGTCATATAAAAACCACAACTTTCTAATGTATTTTAAAATTTTGTTGTTAGAAAATATTTGATTGAATACTTCCTCCTTTTTGATGGTATGTAAGTTAGGATTCATTTTTTTATGTTTTTTAAAAAATATGTATTTATATTGATTTCAGAAAGGAAGGGAGGAGAAAAGAGAGATAGAAACATCCAGAGAGAATCAACAATTGGCTGCATCCCTCATGCTCTCCACTGGGGATCTGAACCCTGGTATGTCCCGACTGGGAATCAAAAGGTGACCTCCTGGTTCATAAGTCAATGCTCAATCACTGAGCCATGCTGGCCAGACATGGATTCATTTTTAAGTGTCTGACATGCAGCGTGGGGCCAGCCAAGGTTGTGCTCTTACTCAGGATGCTACAAATATCAGGACAGGACAGACCGTGAGCCCAGGATCCAGGCCTGTGGAGGTCTCACCCAGATCTGAAGTAGATTCCTCAGATATCCTCAGTGCTGCACGGCTTCCTTTGGCAGCTCTTAACTTGTTCTTTAATAATACATTGAAAATGTTTAAAAGTTCCCATAGACTGAGGAACAGACAGGCTGTTCTGTGGCCGTGGTAGCACGTAGCTCTGGGGCGGCTTGAAATTCAGTCCATGGACCAGTGACAGCTGCCTCTGTGAGCACACTGTGGAAGCCACCAGTGTCAGCTCCCAAAGTCAGTCAGCCAGGTGTAGACACGTTTGTACACATATGCTGAGTGCCAGCGACCAGCAGACCTCAAACTCCATGGGGCCCATGTTCCTGGAGCAGACCAACACTTGACTGTATACTTTGACCTTCTAGAAGAATAACCCCCTTCCCTGTGACAAGCAGTGCATCCAGCTCTGAGTCTGTTTGAAGTGTTGTGTGGTGGTCGGTCTCACCATGCTTTGGCTCATGACCCTTTGGTAGGATCCTCCTCCTCCCCTTCCCCTTCCCCCACTTAAGTAGCCAAAGTCCACTACTTTGGCTTTAGACCACAGGACACAAGAACCTGGGATCCTGTAGTTGCTCAATGTAAGTTCAGGGTAGAAGAAGGAAGGAATTGGCTTCTGTGGGTGTGGTCATGGTGCATCCTGGCAGAGTAATGAACAGGGTGACCCAGGCTTCTCTCGGGGAGATTCTGTTCTAACAGGGGAGGACACTAAGCAGACCACTCTCACAGGGAGGCAGGCTGAGCCTCCTCCTTTCCTGCCCTGGAGGATGGTGACCAGGTTCTCTCCAAAGACAGGTGTTACATAAGCAAGAAAAAAACCAGTTGAGTGAAATGTTCATGAACTAGAGGAGATTCATGAAATGCTGAGAGGAGGGAGCTGGATGCAGGACTGTTCTGCAGGATGGCTTCTCCCAGGGGAGGGACAAGGGACATTTAGGGGACATGACCTCCTGCTGACTATCCTGCTGCCCCAGTCCAAGAAAAAAGTGGTAGAGTTGTGCTGGGGCCCAGGGAAAGGAGGAGGGGTGGTGTCTCAGGGGTCTCCAGAGAAAGAGAACCAATTATAGATAGATAGGTAGGTAGATAGATAGATAGATAGGTAGGTAGGTAGGTAGGTAGATAGATAGATAGATAGATAGATAGATAGATAGGTAGGTAGATAGATAGATATCCATGTGAAATGGAGATGAATGGATGTATGAATGGATGTATGGATGAATAGCTAGCTTGATAGACAGATTTATTATGAAAAACTGGCTCATGTTATTAGGAATCTGGGAAGTCCTACTCTCTTCCGTTTGCAAGTTGGAGACTCAGGGAAGCTGGTGGTTCAAGGCTTTAGAGCCAGAGCATGAGGATGGATCACTGGGAGACAATCTCCTCAGCCTCCCTGACCTTCCGGGTGGGGACTGTACCCAGGTCTACACATCTACAATTTGCACTCCACTTGCACCATTCTCTGAACAGGCAATCAATTAACACAAATCCCTCCATTTCCTACCTAAGCACATAATACAGTCACCACCCTGGGACCTGCATCCTACATTCAGAGAAACAGTGAAGTCACAAAGCAATGAATAATAAAGTCTTAGGATTAAAATCACTCATCCTTATTTCCAACTTGATTTAAAAAATAATGGGGATTATTGTTTGCATAATGATGGGGCAAAACTTAAAGTTCATTAAATGTCTCTCTGAGTCTTTGATTTATTTTTCAACCATATTCTCAAATATTTGAAAACAGTCTTGACTATAAAAAACGCATAGACACAGGGATAGATCTTAAGCTAAATGCATGTGTTCATGATAGAAGACAGCCCCCCCAGTTATGATGTCATGGCAATCAAAAACACCTATCACCAAGTGCCTGTGAATAACTGGCATGGAGAACAGGCAGAAGCCAGTTATTTTATGGTTTCTTCCAACTGGAATTCAGAAACACTGTCACTAACTTTTTTTTAGTGGAGGTCCCACTCTAATTTGTGAATCCCCTTAGCAGTCTGACAAACTGAGTGGACAAGAGACATCAATGAAAAACAATCTTGCCTCCAACAGCTTCTGTCCGTCCTCAAAGAGGCGTTAGCTGAGGTTTAGTCCATTAAACAGAAAGTGTGTGGGGGGTTGTTAACATTATTTATTCATTCAAATGAGTACTTCCTGAGCCGTTACTCTGTGGAAGGTGTTAGAGCCACGGTCATAACCAGTTGCCCGTTATACCCCAAGGGAGCCTCTGAGTGGACGGAGGATGGGCGGTGTGAACAGACCGTCAAGGGGCATCCTCTTCTCAGACACCGATGGCTCCAGCTTGCACTCTGTGTTCACAGAATTTCATAATTTAATTAAATATTAGGTAAGTCATCATTTTACAACTCACCCAGATAGTGGGCAATTTCATAATCTCACTACCTATTAGCTAACCCCATGAAATAGGAAATCACTGTAATTTCTATGAAGCTGCATGTGAATGCTTGGGAAGAGGCTCGTTTTACAAACGAGTAGCTCAGAAACACTGTTGAATTGGATGTGTGTGAATCTACTACAAATGTTTGATAAATGTAAAAGGTCTAGGTCAGTGGTCGGCAAACTGCGACTCACGAGACAGATGTGGCTCTTTGGTCCCTTGAGTGTGGCTCTTTCACAAAATACCAAGTGCAGGCATGCATGTACAGTGCGATTGAAACTTCATGGCCCATGCGCAGAAGTCAGTAAACTCTAGGTGGATTCTGCAGTCAGACATCTTTCAAGGTATTAGTGGGAATTCCTTGACCCCATAGCATGGCTTAAGAAAAGAACAGAAACTGGAATGGCTCTCAAGGGCCAAGCTCAAAGCAGACATTGGTGCTCTGTGGAAGGACTCCCATTTGTGTAGATCTGTCCAAAGTAAAATACTTTTGGGCCTGGCTGATGTGACTCAGCGACTATTGACCCATGAACCAAGAGGTCACCAGTTAGATTCCCATCAGAGAATTTAGAAGTCAGCCCTGCACTGCTTACCACACACCCTCCTGCTGGCTGAGGAGCTGCCCACACCTTGCAATCATGTCCTGATATGGTTTTTTTCTTTTTCTTTTTTTTTTTTTTAAAGCTGGAAGACCCCTAGAAAGTTGAGAGAGAGAGAGAGAGAGAGAGAGAGAGAGAGAGAGAGAGAGAATGAGAACTCAGGTAATGCCCGGCCAGTGTGGTTCAGTTGTTGAGCATGAAACCAGGGAGGTCACAGTTCGATTCTCAGTCAAGGCACAAGCCCATGTTGTAGGCTTGATACCCAGTAGGCGGCATTCAGGAGGCAGTTGATTGATGATGTTTCTCTCTCATCAGTTTTTCTAACTCTCTATCCCCCTCCCTCCTCTCTCTCTTAAAACATATTTAAAAAATACTGTTGGCATATTTATTTATTAATTAAAATATTTAAATTTATATTTATTTATGTGTTTATTTTTAATTGTTGACAGTATTACAGATGTCCCTCATCCCTCCCTTTGCCCCTCTCTACCCAGCCCCCACCCCACTCCAGGCCTTCACCACATTAGTGTCTGTGTACATGGGCTATGCATATATGCATATGTGTTCTTTGGTTAATCTCTTTCAGTCCTTCCCACCTCCCTCCCCTCTCTCAGTCTGGCCCATGTATCCATGCTTCTGATTCTATTTTGTTTGTCAGTTTATTTTGTTTGTTAGATTCCACATATAGGTGAGATAATGTGATATTTGTGATATTTCCTCTGACTGGCTTATTTCACTTAGCTCAATAATCTTCAGGCCCATTGATGCCATTACAAAGGGTTAAGGGAGTTCCTTCTTTTTTATAGCTGCATAGTATTTCATTGTGTAAATGTACCCCAGATTTTTTATCCACTCATCTACTGATGGGCACTTGGGCTATTTCCAGATCTTTGTTATTGTAAATAATGCTGCTGTGAGTGGGGCATATAGTCTTTCTGATTGGTGTTTCGGGCTTCTTAGGATCTGTTCCCAGACGTAGGATCATTGGGTCAAATGGAAAGTTCCATTTTTAATGTTTTGAGGGAACTCCATACTGTTTCCCACAGTGGCTGCACAGTTTGCATTCCCACCAACAGTGCACGAGTGTTCCCTTTTCTCCCCATCTTTGCCAGCACCTGTTGTTTGTTGATTTATTGATGGTAGCCATTCTGACAGGTGTGAGGTGATACCTCAGTGTAGTTTTAATTTGAATCTCTCTGTTGATTAGTGACAAGCATTATTAACATCTATTGGCCATCTATATGGCCACTTTGGAGAAGTGTCTATTCAGGTCCTTTGCCCATTTTTAATTGGATTGTTTATCTTCTGGGTGTTGAGTTATATAAGTTCTTTTCTTTCTATCTTCCCTTTCTTTATTTCTTTTTTTGTTAATTCTTACCTGAGAATATTTTTCCATTGATTTTTAGAGAGAGTGGAAGGGAGTGGGAGAGACACAGAGAAAGAAACTCAATATGAGAGAGACACATTGATTGGTTGCCTCCCACACAGGGACTGAATCTGCCACAGAGGTATATGTCCTTGACTGGAATCGAACCCTCAACCCTTCAGTCCCTGGACTGATGTTCTATCCATTGAGCAAAACTAGCTAGGGCTGTATAAGTTTTTTTAAATATATTTTGGGAATTAACCCCTTATCAGATGTATCATAAACGAATACGTTCTCCCATACAGTGGGTACCCTTTTAATTTTGTTGATGGCTTCTTTTGCTACACAGAGGCTTTTTAGTTTGATGTAGTCCCATTTGTTTATTTTTTCTTTATTTCCCTTGCCCTAGGAGACATATTGGCAAAAATACTGCTACTTGTGGTGTCTGAGATTTTACTTCCTATGTATTCTTCTAGGATTCTTATGGTTTCCTGACTTACATTTAAGTCCTTTATCCATTTTGAGTTTATTCTTGTGTACGGTGTAAGTTGGTGGTCTAGTTTTATTTTTTTGCATGCATCTGCCCTATTTTCCCAGCACCATTTATTGAAGAGATTGTGTTTACTCCATTGTATGCTCTTTTTAAAATTGTTTTTTAATTCTTTATTTTTTAAAGCATTACATATGTCCCCTTTTCCCTCAATTGTCCTCTCCCAGCCTGCCCCTGCCCCCCAGCCCTGGGCTTTCTTCCCCCTCCCCCCATTCTCTGTGTCCATTGGTTATGCTTATATGCATGCATACAAGTCCTTTGGTTGATCTCTTACACTCTCCCCTCCCTTGCCTTCTCTCTGAGGTTGGACAATCTGTTCGATAGATTCTGTGTCTCTGGATCTATTTTGGTTCATCAGTTTATTTTGTTCATTATATTCCACAAATGAGTGAGATCATGTGTTATTTATCTTTCTCCATCAGTGTCTCAGGATCTATTTTTGTTTATCAATTTATGCTGTTCATTATATTCCACAAATGAGTGAGATCATGTGATACTTACCTTTCTCTGACTGGCTTATTTCACTTAGCATAATGCTTTCTAGGTCCATCCATGCTTTAACACATGGTAAAAATTCTTTCTTTTTTTATAGCAGTGTAGTATTCCATTGTGTAGATGTACAACAGTTTTTTAATCCACTCATCGGCTGATGGGCACTTATGCTGTTTCCAAATCTTAGCTATTGTAAATTGTGCTGCTATGAACATAGGGATGAATATGTTTTTTCTGACTGGTGTTTGTGTTTTTTGGGGGATATATTACTAGAAGCGGGATTTCTGGGTCAAATGGAAATTCCATTTTTAATTCCTGCATGCCCCACATTAAGGATCGAGCTGCAACCTGGGTTTGTGCCCTGACTGGGAATTGAACCATGACCTCCTGGTCGATGCTCAACCACTGAGCCATGCCAGCCAGGCGATGATAGCCATTCTGACAGGTGTGAGATGGTATCTCATAGTGGTTTTGATTTGCATCTCTGGGATTATTAGTGACTTTTAGCATTTTTTCCTATATCTCTTGGCCTTCTGTATGTCCACTTTTGAAAAGTGTCTATTTAAGTCCTTTGCCCATTCTTTGATTGCATTGCTTATCTTCCTTTTGTTAAGTTGTATAAATGTTGGAGATTAAACCCTTATCAGATGTCACATTGGCAAATATACTTTCCCATGCAGTGGTTTTCTTGTTTTGTTGATGGTTTCTTTTGCGGTGCAGAAGCTTTTTATTTTGCTGTAGTCCCATTTGTTTATTTTTGCCTTCGTTTCTATTGTCCTAGGTCCTAGTATCTACGAGATGTGTCAGTAAACATAATGCTCTGAGCTATAGCTGATATTTTGCTGCCTATGTATTCTTCTAATATTTTTATGGCTTCCCATCTTATGTTTACGTCTTTTATCCATTTTGAGTTTATTTTTGTGTGTGGTGTAAGTTGATGGTCTAGTATTATTCTTTGGCATGTATCTGTCCAATTTTCCCAACACTATTTATTGAAGAGACTTTCCTTACTCTGTTGTGTGCTCTTGCCTTCCTGTTGGCATTTTTGTTTGTTTAATTTTGAACTTTAAATCTTAACTAGTGTTTAAATTCAACTGACCCAACTCTTTCTGATCCAATTCTTGCCAAGTAGACCATGGGCCCACCCATTGAAAAGGAGCAGAGATGTGCTCAGGTTCAAGGGGGAGAGCACTTGTGAGTTTGATCAAATGCATCTATGTAATCATTTTCTTTTCTAGGTATTCAAGCTCCCTGTCACAATTATTTATTTATTTATTTATTTATTTATTTATTTATTTATTTATTTATAATCCTCATTTAAGGATATGTTTATTGATTTTTTTTTGAGAGAGAGAAAGAGAGACAGAGAGGTGAGAGAGAAACATCAAGTGGTTGCCTCCTGTAGGCATCCGAATTGGAGATTGAACCAGAAATCTCGGTATGTGGCCTGGTGGAGAAATAAACCCATAACGTATTGATGTATGAGATGATGCTCTCACCAGCTGTGCCATTCGGCCAGGACTCTGTCAGGATCTTGTAAATATCTGACACGTCAGTGGTTTTTAAAAATCTGTTCTGTTCTCAGCAAACATCTGAGGAGAGAAGCCCATTCATGACTGCTCTGATTAATTTACTGCAGGATTTGGAAATGCAAAGCCACAGGACAGATTTAGGCTTGGGGTCGTGTCATTCCAAGGTTTAAACTGGGGGCTGTGTGGGCCATTAAAATAATAGTCCATGTATTGGTGGAGGGGAAAGACCCCTTTAAATATGACTAATAAGACAATATGAAAAACAGATGCTACTAAAGTTCCCCCCGAAGGGGCTGCTTTTGTACAAGTGCATTTTTATTTCTCCTAAGAATGCATTCTATGCCACCCACAGGTGTGCAAATCTGGGCAGATCAGACTGGTTTCCTGGAGGGCCTGATGGCTCCGACCACAGCCTTCGTGGTGATGATCAAATGAAGGGAAGTGTGTGACGAGGTTAAGGCAGCACCCAGCATATAGTGAGCGCTCAGGCGTGCAACCCTGGTTTAGTTTCTCTCTGAAGATAGAAGACCAGCCCTGAGATTTTGCCAGTTTTCTTGGATTTTTTACAAACCCAGAAGACATGTATGAATGATACAATTTCCAAAGTCTTCAATACCTGGAAAAAACTAATGTGAAAGAAAGGTCAGAAAACGTGGATATTTTGTGTAGCGTCGTTGTCCAAATCTGCTGCTGCTTGTTAAAGCAGTCCTGCAATATTTGGGGCCAAATCACGGCAAAGAGGGTCTTCAGTTAAGACAGAGGCTGCATTAAGCAGAAGGGGATGCTGGTTAACATTGAGCGGCCCTTCCAATCCAAGTTCCTGTCACCCCACGGACACTTCCCAAGTCTCCTGCTGGCCCTACTCTGCTCCCAGCAGTAAGACTGGGCAATTCTAACGTGTTATCCTCTCTTTCTTGGCACATGTGATACTTGCCACAGTGATGGTCATTGCAATGTGGATGCTGAACGCCTAAGAACAAGGTCCCCACCAAACTGTAGAAACGTCTGAAGCGATTCAGTATTTCCTGTGTCTCATTGTCGCTTTCAACATTTCAGGTGGAACTCTAACTTTTCATTATTTCCGAAACAGTAACAATTCAGGTGTATCAACGATGGCTTAAGATGAGGAGTGAGAATTACAGCTAAGATTGTAAAAAACAAAACCCCAAACCTAGCTAAAACAACCCACTGACCAAATACACAACAGAGCCAGGTATCCGTGCTAAACTTCTCAGGAAGGTTGGACACAGATGGTAGCACTGCATGCAGGCAGAGTTGATTAGCTTTTGCGAAGATTCTGTTTCCTAGCATAGTTTTTTCAGAGCCCCGGAATTTAAATACTTGTAAAAAAGGGCGGGGGGAGAGAATAATCCACAATTTGTAAGAATTCAAGCAAGCTAGATAATTATTTTACTCCTGTCATTTGTCTTTTTTGGATTTTAATGAAAACGATCCCAAAGTTGGGTTGATTCTGGGCTGAATTGAGGAGGTTTGTCCATTTTTTTTTCAGAGCATGTCATCTGTATTCTGCATTTCAGACACTAGAGGGAAGCAATAACCTGGGCTAAGATTCCTGGAATCCAGAGAAAGAAAAGCAAAAACCAAGAAAACGTGTCTCTGTGATAATGTCTTTTCTTGTCCACTGCCCTCCCTCTCTTTATTCCCCTCCCTTCCTTTTACCTGTCTCCGATATGTTGTCCCCCCCATAATAGTAATCTTTTTTCAAAGTTCACAAGAAAATTCCTCCTTTATGCATTCAGAGAACAAAGAGATTGTGAGGTGAACTCTTACCATGGTGGACAGACATTATATTTTAAATGGCAGTGTCTGGTTTTGGCATTTGAACACCATTCAACACAGTTCGTAAGTGAGTCAGAAGTTATTCTTTGGGGTATGTTATTCTTTCATTTTTCTTGTATTTTCATTCTTCCTGTAAAATGCTTCTCTCTAAAGTTGTTTGGAAGCACAGCCCCACCTGGCCGCTCCTTTGTCTCAGACACACCCTCTGACAGCCTGGATGGAGGAGTGACTTCCTTGCGGCCACACACAGGGTTTTGATGTCACCGACGGCACGGTGACCTCGTTCCATCACAGTTGAGGCCCGAGGAGGTGAAAGGCTCTGCAACGTTAAGGTGCTTATTTCTCTCCATCTCAACCTTTCTTTTCTTAAACTTCAGAATGGTTAATAGCGGTGCTTATTTATAGTGTTATGGGGATGCTCTGACCAGGGTGCCTGGCCTATAGGGAGTGCTCAGTGTTTGCTGACATTCATTTCCATTATTCTTAAATCTTTATCGCTTATTCAAAGCTTGTTGGAGTCATTGCACGAATAGTTCTTCAACTTTTCACCTACATCATATAAACTAAATCATGAGAACTTATAATATCTTGCTTCACATATAAGACATCAGCTGATCAAGACATTTAGGAATAAGAAATGCCTTGTAAAGTACTTTTTGTACTTGACTTTAAATAATGCTCCCACCCCACAAATATTTTCACGCTCTAAACTGACAAACAAATAATGTTGTGGCATAGAATATATTTTATGATAAAATTCAGTTCAAGAGTATCCTATTTCTGAAACCTGGTAAGACTAGATGTTCTAATTCTGTGCTGTCCAGTGCGGCAACCACAGGCCGTGTGTGAGCCTGGGCGGCTTGGACTGTGGCTTGTCCAAACTCACTAGTAGATGGGCTGGTGTTGGGAAACACACACTGGATTAAAAGATTCGGCAGGAAAAAATAAAGTGATTATCTCGTTACGACTTTTGTGTTATTTGCACAGTGAAATAATATGTTAGGCAGATTAGTTTAAATACATATTATTAAAATTATTTTCACCTATTTCTTTTACATTTATGATGTGTTTTAGAAAATTTTAATTTCCGTATGTGGCTTGCCTTGTATTTCCGGCGGACAGCACTGGCCTCTGTAATTTGGCACCAGTGGAACATTCACAGAGTCGTTCATTCTATTCGTTTTAAAAGTAAAATAAACTTATGGAGGAACATAGATTGAGAATATATTCGCTTAAGCGGTATTTAAAATAGGCCCACCAGTAATTCCTGGAGCCCTTTCTCACTGGCCATTTCTGTCCGCTGTGACTGTGAAGAATGCGTCTTTGTGGGAATGTGACAAGCAAAGCGGCTTTCCTCTTCTTTTTTGCTGTCTTGGAAAGGCTGAGCCGTAATGCGAATGATCAGTAGATGCATCAGACGCAGACAAAGGGGATTGCGGGATTCTATCAGCAGGAGCCCCCTTTCTGGTCCCACTGATGGCTCCTGCTGGCGGATCAGGGTGCTGTTCCAGCCTCCACTCATTGCAACCACCTCCCCGGAAAACTCAGTACTGACTCCTTAAATAAACACACTGCATTTGGGGCCGAAGATTAGCCCGGCGCACTTTTTTTCTCCCCTTAAGTGACATGTTTAAAACGTGTACATTTTATAAAAATTCACTGTCACATCAGAAACTGTCCCCCTCATTCTCAGTGGGGTGGAACCAGTGGTGATAGCCGGTGTCATACTTAGGCTTTCCTGCTACATCTGCTCCCTTTTAACAAGGCTTCTTGCCATGGTCCTCTCAGTTTGGGAAGGATCACAGGCCAGAGGAGGCCAGGAGCCCCCTGCTTCTCCGTGTGCGGATCCTGCGGCCCCTCCATCACATCCCTGCCGTGCTGCGCTTTGTAAGACCCCGGAAAACATTCTATGATACCTAGGGCGGGAAAGGCATCATTTATAATACATGCGAGTGGCTCGTCTTTTATTTATAAATCATTTTGCTCGGAAGGCTTTTATTTCCATGCGTGCGGTGGAGCCTCAATTCTACCTAAAAAAAATTCCACCGCCTTCTGTGTTTCTATTGCTTTTCACATGACGCTGATATTTCCATAATGAGTAACAAAATAATACTTCGGGGTTTAGGGCTGTGGGTGTTTGCAAAACCAGCAAATCCATTCCCAGCCTGGGTCTGCATCACACTGGCTCCCACAGCCAAACACCCTGGGGGTCTATTAAGGGCTGTTATTATGGTGTCAATCAGGCCCAAATTGGCTGTAAAGAGGCCCAAAATACCTGCACTATCTTGCCAGCGCCTGGTTCTTCATTGATGATATCATCTTTTGGATCTAAAAGCAAGGTAATTCTTGTTTTCAAATCCTTGGAGTTACTAGAATAAAAGAGAAGGGCTGGGGGGCTGAGGGGCTGGGGCTGCAATGGGAAGACCTGGGAAGGTGAGCCACCAGCCTCCTGCTCTCCACCTGCCCTGACCTCACCACGTTACTCAGCTTTTCTGAGCCTCAGTTTCCCCGTATAAAAATGAGGGTAAAATAATACTTTGGGGATGGGACAGTGGTGTGGCTTTATGCCATGATAGTGAAAGAAGCCAGGTTGTAACACAGCAGACTACACTGTTACCTGACTTTTATTATTTTCAGCGTTTGACAAACTCTGGTCCGCCTGCCAGGCTGCTTCGTCAGGAAAACGTCAATATTGTTAATCACGCAGTGAGGAGAGGGAACTGGCAGAAGTGCCAGATAGAGACACAGAATGAAGATATGTCTCTCCCTCGTTCCCACAAAGGTATGGCTTTTACACATTTTAAAAACACAACCCAAAGTTCCAGGACCTGCAAAAAAATCCGATGTGTGCACACGGGTGGGTGGCAAGGCTGCCGGTGGCTGCATTGTCACCCGTGAGGTCCATCTACCCTGTGGCCCAGGGATTGATGGTGGTGACCCTGTCTGTGGCTGAGGGCGGGAAGGGTCAGGCTAGGACTGCGGTGTGGGTCCCTGCGACCCCGGGCCTCGCTTCCCGAGGCTGGAGGAGGGGGAGGTCTGCTCTGGGCTGTGGCACCGGTTAGATGTTTCCCTTGGAGAAGACACCCAGATGCCCTTCGTCTCAGTCTCTCATCTTCTTAAATGTCCGGACCTCGGGGATGTGCATGTCTCCTTCCCTACCGAGGGAGGCGAAACCAAGACCTGCCAGCTTTCGGCAAGTCACAGACGCGCCGGGAAAAAAATGGCCCAGTTTGATCGTGGATGAAATGTAATAGCACTGATTAATAATCTGCTATGGATTCTTTTTAATAGACTTTATTTTTAGAGCAATTTTAGATTCACAACAAAATTGAGAGGAAGCTACAAATATTTCCCATGTACCCCCTGGCCCCCAACATGCACAGCGTTCCCCCTCCCCCCATTCACATCCCCACCAGATGGTGCATTTGGTACAACTGGTGAACCTGCACTGACACATCATCACCCAGAGTCCATAGCGGACGTGAGGGCCTGCCCTTCTTGGTGTCCTACATTCTATGAGTCTGGACAAATGTCTACTGACACGAACCCACCACTAGAGTATCACGCACTGCAGTGTTACTGCCCTAAAAATCCTGCGCTCTGCCCATTCGCCCCTCAATGACGTGCTATAGATTTTTATTCTTTCTTTTTTTTTTTAATCTCAGTTTGACATTTTTCTTGTTGAAACTCTAAAGTGATTCAGTCTCAGGGACTCTGCTAGGATCATTGCTGTCAGCCCTGGAATGGAAGCTCTGCATGGGAACGATTGAAACATCGCATTGGAAAACCGCCGTATTTTGGAGCAGTTGGCAGTGGCCCCTGTCACCTATCTTTGGTGACAAAACGCTCCTGTTATGGCAGGTGATTTCTGTCCGTTGGTGGAATTTAAGATGCGATTTCGAGGAGCACGAAGCTCTGGGTGTGTAACTTGATATTATATTAAAGTCCACTTTCTAGGAAATAAACTGCCGGCACGAGTGGCCTTCGCAGCTGCTGAAGAAAGCGATTAGCTCAGCGTGAGGCCCTCCTGGCCCTGAGCCCCTCGGAGAAGGTGGGTCTCACCCCCCAATCCTGCCAGGAACCGCTGTGCCGGGCACCATGTGGGTAACCCTTCCAAGGGGCCATCTTTATCACGATGGCTTCTCCCTGCCTTTCGATTAGAAGGAAAATGGTACATAAACAATTAGCTGACTTCTGGTTAGGCCCTCTTTCAGATAATGCCCAAGATTAGCCTGTTAATCCTAGAGCCCTTTCTCCCCCCACCCCCAATCAACTGCTTTTTTTGTTTTGCCTTGTTTTGTTTTTTCTCAGTCTGTCTTCAGATGAATTAAAAGTTCTGATTTATTTCCAGAGCCTTTTAAAAAAAAGTTCCCCCCAAAGCAAACACTGTTTGCGGTGGTGACAGGCAATTAGCAAAGCACTGAGATTTATTATGAAGCACCCGGGAAAGTGGTGCTTTATTTGGCTTTGGCAGGAGTTTTAAAGACTCACTTGCAGGTAAGGGGCTGAGATGGCTTCTTCCCACAGACCTACTCCCATCGCGCTGAGACCTCCCGTGACTCCCCGGGCTTCTTACACCAGCTTTCTCTTTTCCTACCAAAATCAGCTTCCCAGCTTCCTACTTGGACTTCATTTCCTCCTCTTGCAATTTCCTCTGAGTGTAACATTTATTTCAGATGATGGCTAACACATTGGATCCCAGCGCTGCGTCGGGCACAACAATGGCTTGTGTGTCCTGAACTTGGGCTTGAGAAGCTTGGAAGGAGGCGGTCTCTCTCTTCCTTTCAGAGACTCAGACTGAAGGGGGGTGAGGCAGCATCGGGGACAGGCCCGGGTGCGGCCCAGGGGGATGTGCTGCCTGGGCCGCTCTCCTTCCCTGGGGACCCCACTCCTCCCCTCAGCTCCTTTGTTTTCTGCCAATGAAATCAATTTCCTTGGCTTCTCTCGAAGTGTCTCCTCCTGATTTGTACCTTCCCCCCAAAGGCCCCGCCTCCTCCTGATTCCCCACCCACGTGGATGCAGACCAGTGATGGTGAACCTATGACATGCGTGTCAGAGGTGACACGCAAACTCATTTTTTTGGTTGATTTTTCTTTGTTAAATGGCATGTAAATATATAAAATAAATATCAAAAATACAAGTCTTTGTTTTACTATGGTTGCAAATATCAAAAAAATTCTATATGTGACACGGCACCAGAGTTAAGTTAGGGTTTTTCAAAATGCTGACAAGCCGAGCTCAAAAGGTTCGCCATCACTGGTCAAGACAGTCACTCTGCCCCGGTGTCTGTGGTCCCAGAGGGGACTGGAGCCAACGTGAAAACCGTACCCAGGTGTTTCTCCTCAAATCTTCTCCTGCTCTTAAGTCAAAACACGCACCAGTGTTCTTTTTGAACCAAGTGTCGCCGAAGGAATCTGTTTTATACACACACACACAGGTACTCACATGCCACGCACATATATGCAGAAACATCTATGGAAATACACAGATATAATAACATCTTTAAAATGTAAATGCCACTTTATTTCCCGCAAAACACCATTGGCAAAAAATATTGCCAATACTAACAATATACAGTAATACATTCTTAATAGCTCTATTTTATTAATACTATTAACAGTCACATACTCATAACTATACAGTTCTAATCATTATATTTTTAGCGACAGCCATATCATCCATAGCTATATTATTATACTGACCACAGTATACTGTGGTGAATCATATACGAGAGCGTGTTACTAGCAGCCACGACAAGAGCAGCAGTAAATCAGTAACTGTGTGAGTATAATGACTGCGGTACACTGTGATGCACACGAGAGCATGTGATTGCAACTGGAGCAATAGCACCTCCATGTGGGGAGCACTGTCCGCAGCCTTGCACACCCACAGCAGCCCTCTGAGGCTGCAGGGAAACCCTGGTCACAGATGAGGATGTGGAGTCACGCTCACACTCCTGGACAACCAGCCCGCACCCTCGGGCTCCTGACCACTGTGCCTGGTGCCCCCACACCAACCACCCCCCTCTCTGCATTTAAAAATATATATATTTTTATTGATTTCAGAGAAGAAGGGAGAGGGAGGAGAGATAGAAACATCAGTGATGAGAAGGAATCATGGATCGGCTGCCTCCTGCACACCCCACCCTGGGGATGGAGCCCACAACCTGGGCCTGTGCCCAGACGGGGAATGGGACCTCCTCATTCATAGGTTGACGTTAAACTGCTGAGCCACGCCAGCTGGGCTATGAGGGGCATTTTGGAATCAGATCCTCACTCCAGAGCAATCCTTACAGACATGGAGATTTTTCTTGCCCTTTTCACAGAAGACCTACTTCTTCATGCAGATACAATGCCAGGCATCACAGGCAACATTAAACCTCTGCCTATGCGCTGGGTTAGTGAGCGCTTCTTCCTGGATGACTAACGAATCCTGAATTTCTGGTGTCTGGCTGGTCTTTCTCAAACGCCACTGAGAAATTATACATATATATAAGTTCATAATCTAGGATATTTGAGACTGGGTGGCTCCTGAGTCTGGCATGCCCCTTTTTATTTCCTTTTCTACGCTCTGCACTGTCCAGTAAGTTCTGATACTTTGTCATCTAATCCACAGCTCCTAACTTGTCTCTGATATTAAGAAACAACATACAAGTTCTCTAATCAAACTGTGTCCTGATATTTACAAACATGTAGCACTTTGGTGGCGGAGGAGGCAAATTAAAAATGTCATCATTAAAACGTGGTATCCACGTGGATGGAATGCACTGTGGACATTTACATGTTTAGGTTTTGACAAAGGATTTTATCAAGATTCTTTAATGACACTGGATAGTGCGGAGCATAGGAAAGGAAATAAAAAGGAGGATGCCAGACCCAGGAGCCTCACAGTCTCAAATAGCCTAGAAAATAAATTTAT